>NW_019641610.1:111203-711203 GCF_000599845.2 Trichogramma pretiosum | reverse complement strand
TTATTGAAAGCAGTATGGATAGTAAGTAGCTCGACGTTATTTTAGTCAAACAACGCAAACAAAGCTATTGATTGATTTTCAGTTTTACTTATTAAGCTATACGATTCGTTAACTCCATTGGATCAGGTCTTACTAAAGTGCGCTGCCGTCTTAGGCGAAGTCGTCGATCGCAAAATGTTAGAAGAATTAATGGTTGGAATATCCACTCGAGACTTGGGATTATGTAAGAATACATTTAGATTAAAAAAAAAAAAACTTAAAATTTTACGTGATGGATTTTAAATTAAAATTTAGCATTGTTAAAGCTGTTCGAGCTTCGAATTATTGGTTGCGCTTATGGTGAATTCCATCAAACACCGACGAAATCGATAATATTTAACCATCATCGCGATTCGGAAGATAGTTTGGATACAACAAACTGTTATTGCAAAGGAATCGTTATTTTAGGTAATTATGTTTAATCAACTCATTCTGGAGCCGAAATTTGAATATTGATGCTCATCATTATCTTTATGGATAATTATAGACGAATTAGCTGATCTTCCAAAACACGCTTCATGTGGCTTGATGAGATTTAAATTGGATTTATTCCGGAAAACTACGTATAGGTAAGTACAGGCTTTTGAATTGAAGGAATTGATAAATGAGCCGAAATTGTTCCTGTGATATTTTTCAGATTACTAACAGAAACTCAAAAAGTCGAGTTTCATAGTAAAGCATTAACATATTTACGTCATAACACTCATCGTTGTGAGCCTTGCGGTGGAGGTCAATTTAAGCGTCTCCTCGGTGAAACAGCTCTTGATCGATTAAAGAGACGTAAAAAGACACCGATACACTTAAACATAACAGCTGATTCAAAAGTGTCTTTAAATTTTGACGAGTATAATGATCCGATCCAAGAAACCGGTAAAGTCTTACTAATTATTGCGCTAAATCATTAAAGTACCAAATACAAAAAAGAAAATGAAATTTTAATAATTCAAAAACCATTTATCTCAATTCTTAAAACTATAGATATTATACAACTTAATTTTTTTTCTCGTGAATATAAAAATGTTATTCTTTGATTATTTTACAGTAGAAATTGAGGAAAGCAGCTCGGGTGACGAGAGCATCGAATCGAATACTTCCTCGAGGTCCTACTTTAGCAAACCTCTCGCAAAATCACAAATGTGTAATTTCATCAATGTTGATTTTCAAAGATGCACTTGTCATCTTATTTTATTAACAGCCTATACTCACGTCTTGGAGCATTGTAGAGGAATAGGTAATGAAAAATAAAATTCCCAATTGCACCTTAAGATATGTTTAAATTCTCATATCAATCAGGAATCAGTGAACTGTTGCTCGTATCAATACTCGAATTTGTAGAGATATGCATGTGGACACGAAATGTACCAAAAGCCACGAAACTACTCAATGAGGCGGACGAGCTCATGAAATCGGTGAGTTCGTCCTTATACGTAAATGTCAAAAAGAATATTTGTCAGCTTGATTTTCGAACCACAGGTTCATCCACCAGTCAGTGACGAATTACTCATACTCCCTTACCTGAAGGGCAAGATAAGCAATCTGAGAGGTAAATGCTTTTTCGAGAGTGGCATGATTTACGAATCGATGGAGTGTTTTCACACTACACTCGAGGTAATGGGCTACAAATTTCCCACCAGTCCGTTTGTCGTTCGAATCAAATCGATGTGCATGCTTGAACAACTGAAGCTCATGCTCACCTCCTCGAGATCTCATAAAATTGGCATTTTGAGGGATGACGCGGCTAATTATAACGATCAGTTCGCTTATTGCTTAGCGCACATGTTTAAATTTTTCAAGGTAATTTTTGGAATCCGCAATTCATGATGTATCATAAATCAAATGTTCACCTGACAGATTGATTGTTTCATCGTAGCTCAACGGAATGAGAGAACGCGCGAAATTGGCCTCAACTTGGGCACTCATTGCAGCCCTCGAGTCGAGTCAGGATTTTTTCATACTGTGCACTTCTTACGCGAACATGATGTCGACCGCGTACGAGTATCATTACGAGTTCGTTTCTCACCAATATGTCTGTTTCATTTGCTCTGATAATAATTGTCTCTTTAACGAAAAGATCGATCGGTATGCTTTTGGAAAGCAACGCCATCAACCTCTGCTGGCAACGCCAGGACAATCTCGAGCGTCAAGAGCTCAAAGCCATAGTCGAACTTTACCGGAACATCAGTTTTTTGCGCTTGCTGCGCGGGGATGTAGTTGGTGCCGCTAACATCGGTTTCACCGTCGGAAAACTGGCTCACGCTGTCAAATCGAGTCGCTTGAAACTTTTAATCCTACCTGGATTGATACAAATGTCTTTGGCTCATGAGAAATATAGTCAAGCGGCTTCGTTAATCAACGATTTGAGTTTGTTTCCCTTACTTTCTTATAGAAAATGTCGAACGTTGGTAATCACTAAATCGAATGACGAAATAATCGTATTATTCGCAGATGCTATTCCAACAGACGACCTGTCAAAACAAATTTGGTACTATGCTCTGTGTATGGATTTTTTGCTCGATTCCGGAATTTCCCTAGTGCGCTCACGGGAATTCAACGATTTTTATCTTCGGGAAAGCCGTCAAATACTTCATCTTGAGAAATCCGAGGCAGCTAACCGCTTTTTTACGAGCACTTGGTTATGGTAATTATATTACCACTATCTTCATTCAAATTCACAGTAGTACACTATCTAATAATGAAAAATATTTATCCAGGTACATAAGGATCGGAGATTGGGATTCAGCTGCTTTATGGATAAGTCGAAGGGTATGTAGCTAACGTTTTTAAATCAGTTAGGGTCAGTAGAGTTTTATCTTATTAAGCGCTTTTCCATGTACTTTTACTTGACAGGAAAACAAAAGTTTTGGTGAAGAATGTAAGATATTAAACACATTAACGTCGTTGAAACAATTGGAGGGATTAATCATTTCATACGGTACATTGAGATTTTTTATAGAACAAATCCGCAGCGATTGTTTAATCTTTTTTCTTACTTTTAATATGTTATTTGAAGCTTTTACTGCGCTTTAAAAACACTTTCTTCTTTTCGCAGTTCATCATTTAAATGAGAATATCGAGGAAGATTCACATTTCATTTTGAATATGATAAAAAAACAGTTTAAATTATTTAATAAGCGACGAAATATCGCTAAGATTATGTTACCGAGGTAATGCTTAGTCTCCTGAATTCAATTTTGAAAATATTTTATTTACGATCATCGATACACATAATACATAGATTCTACTTGATGAAAGCTTATTATGGAATGGTGAGACGCAATCCGAAATCAGCGGTGCAACAACTTGCTAAATCGAAAAAATTATCTGTCCACTACAAAGCCGAATTAATTTTTAATTGGGCTTGCCATTCTGAAAAGGTACGTAATATTGTATCATAATAACGCAAATATATTTTTAAATTATAATAATAGAATTTGAATTACATTTTCTACTCGCGTACTTGCAAATCAATATAGGCATGGACAAATTTGTTGAATAAACGCCAACGAGATTATTGGATAGATGAAAGTACAAAACAAGAAAAAATGGATTGGCAGGATGTTGATAAAACCGACAGAAAATTTATCCATTTTACTTTACCTTTGCCAAAAATTCTAGATAAAACAGATAATTAATATTTTATTCTGGACATCCGTTGTATTAAAAAAAACTATGTAGCAACTAAGTAATAATACGATTAATATTTGTTTAATTTGGCCAGTTGCAGAAATAAAAAATTATTCATTTAAATTATCCGAGGTGCCCGTTGAGAGTTCAGTCTTAGGTAATCCAATATTGCTAATCGGTCAATAACTAGGTCGAAACTCCTCAGACTCTTTACTCTCAAAAAATAACTTCGCAACAACATAATAATAATCATCATCATCTTCAATGTGCTGAAAAAAGTGCTTCGTAATAGTGACTCGAATAAATTGTACTTGCTATTTACCAGCTGACATAAAATTGGTTAAAAGCATTCGGGATCATTTGGACTTACCATTTGTACGTTCGCCAAAATTTAACGTTAAGTTTTTGCAACGGCTATTGGAGCGGACGCGCTTCTTTATTATTATATCTCATTTACCATTTCGCACAGAATTTGCAGAATACTAGCCGAAGCCAGCCAACAGCGCCAGTGTGTGCAAAGTGATATTTTTCATCAGCAATCGCGATTCGCGAATAATCTGTGCAGTGTGTAAAAAGTCGACATTGCAGACACTTGCTCTGTGAATTAAATTTAACTTAAAAATTTGATAACTACGATTTTTGATCGTTTATTAGTTTCATAAAACTTCGCAAAATGTTTGCTAACTGCTCAAGGACGTTGAAAAAAAATTCTAACGTAAGTACTTGTGGATTAAGTTACAGTTTCTGAAATTTAGCACATAACCTTAGTGCTCTTTAATTGATAAGACTATTCGTGATAAGAATCGCAATCAACCTCAAGCATTACATATTTTAGTTACTCAACATCTTGCAACGTCTGGAATCAACCCTGGTTATAGCTGAGCACAACAATGAAACTCTCTTACCCATAACTCAGAATGCTCTAAGTGCTGCCAAAAAAATTGGAGGTGACATAACTGTTTTGGTAGCTGGAACTAAATGTAAACCAGTCTCTGAACTTTTGAGCAAGGCAAAAGATGTCAACAGGGTACTTGTGGCAGAGAGTGATGCATTCAAGGGTTTTCTTCCTGAAGCAGTTGCCCCTCTTATAATTGCAACTCAAAAACAACATAATTTTACTCATATTATTGCTGGTGCTACTGCATTTGGAAAAGCTCTTTTACCAAGAGTAAGTATTAAATTAAATAAAACAATCATATTTTTTTTAAGTATTAAAATATTGAGAATACAATGCCTTTTTCATAGGTTGCAGCTAACTTGGATGTTTCTCCTGTAAGTGAAATCATTGATATAAAATCAGCTGATACTTTTGTAAGAACAATATATGCTGGTAATGCCATTCAAACTGTCAAGTCAAAAGACAGCATCAAAATTGTTTCTGTTCGAGGAACATCTTTTGAAGCTGCTCCTTTGGAAGGAGGAAGTGCAAAAGTAGAAGAAGCTCCAGCTGGAGATTACAACACAGATAAAGCAGTTTTTGTTGGACAAGAGTTGACAAAGTCTGATCGGCCAGAACTTACCGCTGCCAAAGTTGTTGTTTCTGGTGGAAGAGGAATGAAATCTGCAGATAACTTTAAAATCCTTTTCAATCTAGCAGATAAATTGAATGCAGCTGTTGGTGCTTCTCGAGCTGCTGTAGATGCTGGTTATTGTGCCAATGATATGCAAGTTGGTCAAACAGGAAAAATTGTAGCACCTGTAAGTTATAACGATCGTGATACACCTGCATTGATTTGTTGTTATATTGATTTTTTTTATTTCACAGGACCTATACATTGCTATTGGTATATCTGGAGCTATTCAACATTTAGCAGGTATGAAAGATTCAAAAACCATTGTTGCAATCAACAAGGACCCAGATGCACCCATCTTCCAAGTATCTGATTACGGTCTAGTTCAGGATCTATTTAAGGCAGTCCCTGAACTGACTGATAAAGTGTAAATCTTTTGAAAATTGGTAGAATTATCTTTTTATGTAGTAAACACTATTTGTGAAATCTATAATCTTTTATGATAAGGTTTTTATCAATCAATTTTTTAATAATTTTTTTTACTGGAATTTATCAAAGTGAATTAAAATGTTAGTAACTTTTTGCTTTTAAAATATTTATTGAAGTATCATGTCATTGAAAAAGTTTTATTAATTAGTTCAAAATATATTATGGAATGTATCTATGTATAAATTATATATTTTTATACTGTTATTTAATGAAATCTGAATAAACGTGATCTTGATTGTTATTATTTGAATATTTGTATCCATTTAAACCTTGCTTATCGGAAATTGTCAATATATGAATAAGGGCAATTTTCAAACTTTTTTCCTCAATAGTTGAAACCTAGAAAAATCACAAAAATTTGGAAAACTTGTTTAAGATCTCGAAGCATTTTACAATGTCTTTCATTTCTCTTTCAATCGGATAGAATATCGTGGACAATATTAGTCCTAATCCGAAAATAATGTTGCTTAGCAATCATAGGATTAATTATACTGTTAATACAGTGATCAATGATATCTTCGTATTGATATCAAATTATCATCTTGCGTTAACATCATTCTCGTTCCAATTGTGGTATTTTTAAATTTTTTTTTTTTTTTTTTCCTTCCTTAAAAATCATGTGAAGTCGTTTTATTCGTCACCTCATTGGTCGATGAGTAACTGTGCCTCGCTTCATGATTGGTCGGAATCTCGCGTCGATCGTTCATATAACTTTTTTAGTGGGATAACTTAAATGTGGCGTTTGCTAAAATGATTATATTTGAAAGTCATCAGTTATTTCAATTTCATATTTGTCATTTTCAATTGATTAGTTGGCACGCGCCTTATATCACTAGTAGTGTTATATATGCAACTTGTTTATTTGTAGATGGTCAGAATACATTTATTACTAAAACACGAAAAAAATTTTAAAAAATTCGGTCCAATTTTTACTTACTAAATACTAGTACTAAAATAAGATATCAAGCGCTTTATCGCGCCCAATGTTTGAAAACTTAAACTTCACTTTTTCAAAAGTCTGTACAATTTTAGGTGAGAAATTGAGACTTTGGAGTGTGTGATCTGACTCGTGAAACCAATCGGTGGTAACATGACGTCGGTATCTCACAACAGTCCTGTAAAGTCTCAATCCCACTGGCTGTATAATTCATGCAATCTGAGCATATATAGTTCCTTGTGCCCAAGCGCCAATGAATTCGTAAACATAGTAAACCGCCTCTTTGGCAGCTAAGCCAATAGAGTTGGTGCGGCTGTATCACGTGACCTTCTTTCGTTTTTACCAGTTGCTAATTTGCGCTTTTAACAACCGGCTTCATCGTCCTTTGGGCTTTCTGAATTTCCAAGACTTTTAAAACTCGGCGAGCATACATGATTTCCCAACCAAGTACAGTGTATTGCGAGATCCTAGTGATGAATGAGACGCGTGTCGTTGAAATCGATCCATCAATCCTTAACACTCGCGAGAAAAGTTACGCATAAGTTTGAAAATGGAAGCTGCATGTGAGTGCATATAGTGTAGGGCACAAGGATAAAATGATGGGCGTATGACCAACACGATTGTTAGTGATACGATTATCAACTAGTCCAAGCAGACAATATGCATGATCAACCAGCTCAGGAAGCTTCAGACTTCAACGGAGGGATTGAAGGTACTTTGACCTACAGGATGCGAAAGATTCATGGAGAGCAATTTTATACTCTCGTCCGAATGCACCTGTCCTTCGAGTTGGATCTCAATACAGAAGAGTAAGTTCAACTTTTTACTCTAAGCGTGTATTAGTATTTTTGTTTTATTTACATTTTAAAGTAATATTATAGTAATTGGTTAAATACAAAGATCGAAGTAAATTGGTCGGCGATTATTTAACTTTTTTTCTCAAAATCAAAAAATATAAATATTTAGTTTATTGCTTGTTGAATATAATGAGAGTTGTTTCAGAACTGATACACCAACTGGAAAAGCAAAATTAAAAAAATGGGGAATCCTACCCTTTTCCAAAAAAACTAAAACAGCAATTCAGTCACAAAAAGGAACAGAGGGGTCAGTCTTGACTGAAGAAGGAATCGAACAAGTGAAGCAATTAGTAGAATATTTGTCTAAAGAAGATAGTAAGTTATTATTGAAATATAGCAAGTTTTTCATAAAAATATTAAATTGTTATTTTCATTTCAGGTATTTCACAAGAGGGAATTTTTAGGAGAACTGGAAAATTAACAAGGCAACAAGAATTGAAGACAGCTTTGTGTCAAGGACACTCTCTGTCCTTGTATGAAGGAAAATTTAGTGTTCATGATTATGCATCGGTTTTAAAAGGATTTTTGGCTGATTTATCAGAACCACTTCTGACTGATCAACTTTATCCAGCTCACTGCCAAATAGCAGGTACTGTTTGTTATTAAGTTTTCAACTATTAATATTATACAATTCAATAACATAAAAATATTTAAAATTTTCAGAGCTTTGTAGTTCTACTAGTAATGAATCTAAATTATTGAGATCTCTTCAGTTACTATTATTACTGTTACCTGTACCTAATAGAATAGTATTGAAATATATAATTAACTTATTGAATAAAACAGCTGCTCATGAAATTAGCAACAAAATGAACTGTGATACTCTTGCAACTTTGTTTACACCACATTTGCTGTGCCCAAGAAAATTATCTCCAGAGGCATTACATATGAACTCACAAACACTATCTGGACTCGTTGCTTTTATGATCAAGAAAGGAAATGAATTATTTCAAATTCCACCAAAACTTTTTATGGATATCAGGGCTTTTTGGGTTGAACAAGAAAAAAAATTGCTCAGTCCCCAAACTCTTGATGTGAGAAATTTATTATACAAATAATATAACTAGTTGGATTCTATGAAATGAATTAATACTTTTCTTCTTATGTACAGCCAAATGAATCTACTTCAGATGCTCAAAGAACAGCACAGACAGTGTTTACATTTGTTGATCGTAACTTAACAGCTCAAGCTAATGCAACTGAACCAACTGCAGCAGCTTTAGCTGCACTGTATGCACATATTCAAACTTTGCCTGAATCTGCACAAAAACGTAAATTAGTAAAACATTTTAATAAAGGAAATGGCCAAGGTACTCCAATGCATATCAAGCTCAATGCGAATTCGCAAATGGGATCAAGAAGTTTGGGAGATACTATTAAAAAACGAATATTTCAGAATAAATTTCTCAGAAAATGTTCTGATGTTAAAGATGATAGTAGTTTTGGCAGATCATGTAGCGAAGAACATATTTTGTCTAATGTAAGTATTTATACATAATTGATGTGACATTTTTAAATTCTTTTATATATTATTAGTCATTAATATTTAATGAAGTTTCTAAAATTTTTACAATGCCATATGATTGATTGAGCTAAGTAATGAAGTCTACATACAACCAAGTAAAAAAATCATTGAAACATTATGAACTTCTTTTCCTTTTGATTTGTGAAGTATTTTTAATGTACTTTTTAAAAGGTAAAACTTTAACTTACTTACAATTTGAATGAAATATTACTGTTTTAATCACAAAGTTTGTTAATAATTATGGAAAAGTTTAAATTTAATAAGAAATCATTTTAAGTTTTGTTATTAACCAAAGGAAAATTTTTTCATAGTTAAAGCTTGCAAATAATCCTTTTATTTCCTTCTAGACAAGCCATAAACTCTTATGGACAAAATATCAAATTATTTTTTCATACCAAATAAGTATAACTTAAAAACAATTTGTTGCATAAATTTAATGTTTGTTGTCTATTAAAAAAAAATATTTTAAATTAATACATAAATTGACCAAAATAATAAAATTTTCTATGTGGTAATTGCCAAAGTAAACAGTCAAAAATGTAAGATATAATTATAGATAGAGCATCTTTTTACTTAGAGTAGTCTTGAAACTTGATTTGGACATTTCCAAAATTATTGGCATCTATTTCAAATCCCAATTAATTTTTCATACATATTTTAATTTCATTTTTTAACATGGAAAGTATTTTCTCTATAAAAAAATAAGTAAATTCAACTAAAATTTCATGTAATCATACATTACTTAGCACACATTCATTTAATAAAACTCATGTGTTGTTTTCTATTGTGTGGGATATTTTTTTGAAAATATATTACAAATATTTTGCTGAATTGACCTATTTACGTCCCACAAAATAAATATTTTTATAATACTTAATTTAATAATTCCTTAAAATACATTATATTTTTGATTCATGGATTGGCTAAAAAATAAATCAATTATACATTTTTTGAACTTTTAAACTTATTACATTTTTATTGAATCTAAAAAATCAATTTTTATAATCAATTTAGACTCATGAATCATCAAATTTACTTACGAAAACCATAAGTAAATCAGAAGATGAATTAAGTGGGCCAGAAAATTATGAAGCTAACAGTGAACCAAATTTATTGAAGATCAAGCATATTAGCAACAGTACAGGCAGTTTGAATACTCCATTGCTCTCTAAACACAAGAAAAAATCTAAAGATGTTTTAAAAAGCTTCTTGAATCTTAGTGCACATTCAAGTACATCGAGTCTTAAGGAATCTAAAAACAGAAATAAAACGTTACCAGAAAGATATTCAAGACATCAAAGTGAACCTCCTGAAACATATTCATTGCTCCCTCGAGAAGGAATATCGCAGCCTCAGTCTAATCCTGAATCTCCTACTCTAAGCGAAAGTAGTACTGAAGTTATTAAACAATCACCAGTGACGGCTAATGTTTTACAACAGTCTAATAACTTACATTCTCCCATGGTGAAAAGTAAACTGAGATTCATTCATGCTGCACATACTTCAACTCCATCAAATTTAATTAGAAAAAATATGACTGTCAATGACTATGTTCTTATGCCAACTACTGACGATGAAAAAAGTATGAGTCCAATCACCCAAAGTACCACTAAAATGACCAAAGCTATGCAGGTGTGTATATATCAAAAACATTATGAGAGTCCAATATTGTCAATATTTACACTTGTTAAATGTGATGTTTATAATCCTTTCAAAAGTTTAATAATGATTTATGTCAAAGATTGTCAACTGTATTTAAAGATGCAGTTAAACCACAATTTAATAAGATATGCATTGAAATTTTGGGAATATACTAATGAAAATTTTATATTTAACAGGAAACAATGATGACTCCAAGATCAAGAAAGCCTGTATTTATGGTTTCTGCTTCAAACTTATGTGGTCTTGGTGCTTTAGAAAATGGTTCAATGCAATACAATTCAAATGGCCTTAAAACTCCTGGTTTAGGTATTAAAAATCAAAAAAATTGTGAAGTTGTTGTTGAGGAGTCCTTAGAAATGTATGATTTCAAAGCAGATAAAACAAGTCCTATAGAAAATAAAGAAAATCTTTCTAAAATCAGGACCTCTCGAGATGTTCAAAAATGTCATACAAGCATGGAAGATCCTTATGGGGATGATGTAATTTCCAAAATTCCTACAGTATCTGCTTCCAATACTTGTAAAGAATATTATTTATCAAGAAGTGTTTTGAGTGCTAGTCCTGTAGATCTAAGTTTTACATCAAGGACAGGTGATTATGAACAATCAGGATCTGATTTATTAGTAGAAGAGATCACTAACCCTGGTTCAGATACATCAGGAATAGCATCTGGTAGTACTAACAGCGTTAATAATTCTGCTGAAAAAATAGAAGAGACAGTTCCTGCAGCAAGAAAGCGCAGTACAAATTTGCAACGTAATGATTCAAAAAGGTCTATCAAAGGTGAACCATACCTGGAAAAATCAAAAGCTAAAACAGTTACAAAGCAAAAGCATAAAAATGAAACTAGACTCGATACAGTTGAAAATAAGGATGCACTTTCGGAGACTTCGTTTTAAGGATAATTTAATATGTATGTATGTGTATACATAATATATATTATGCTTAGTTGTTAAGTAAGAAGCAATTTAATTAGTAAAGTTTATGTACTGAACTAAACCTGAATTATTGTTAACTATTAGATGTTTTTGTACATTAAATTCCTCTCTAAATTGTTTAATTATATTAAGAGCTCTCACGACTTGCTATAAAAAGTAGCAAACTTTGCAGCAAAATAAGTATGCATGACAATTACAAGAATCTCCATGATTTATGTAATGGAATAGGGTATTGTTATGAATAAATTTCTTTTCGACACTATTGCATTTATATTAATGACATCTTCATTTTATAAAAGATCAAATTTAAATATTTATAATATATTCTCGATGCTGTGAATTTATGTATTTAGGATGAATGACATATTAGAAATATTTTTATAGCTTAAGAATTAATAATGTATAACAAGTATTCTTTTATACAGAAAAAAAAATATACATTTTTTTAATGAAATACATTTTTTATTTTAACAGTACATTTTTACAGTACAAGTTATTGTTCATCTTAACACATGTTTACAAAATCACGCAGATCCAAATAAATTTTTTAAACGTTCACTTCACTAGATTGATGTACAAGTGATATTTACACTATTTAATTGAAAATGATACAGAAAGAATACAGATCAAATTCTGTCATAGTCATAGCCATAGTCAGTTACATACATTTACATACATTTGCAGTATTAAATAACATTAAATCTTTTTTTATGTTGCTTGATTAAAAAATATTGCTCTCATTTTACACAACTTTGATAGTGCGAAAAATTCAGCATTAAGAACTTATTAGTAATTTATAGAAGACGAAAATATAATTTATCACATATTTACCTAAAACATATCATCATGTCCTAGATCTGCTACATAAGATAAGCCACGATCTTTCAATGCCTTACTCATCAATTTTTTTTGATCTTGTTTACTTTCCTGTTCTCTACGCTGGGCATCAAGAATGTCATCAACTGACACTTCTGTTAGAGATAAATTTTTTTCTTTTTCTTTGTCCTGCACATCATCATTGAATTAAAAAAAAATTTTCTTACTATCATTGCAAAATTAATGCAGTGCATTAGAGGTATACTTACGATTTCACCCAGTAGTACTACATTTTCTCCCCTGACAATGAAAACACCCCTTGGGATATCTCCATACTCTTTACCAACGTGAATCCTTTCTATTGTTTTGTGAAGAACTAAATTGGCAAATTGATCCACACTTCTAAGATATCCAATTAAAGTACGTCCATCCCTCAATAAAACCATGAGTTTTTCTAAAAAAATTATTAAGACGTTTAATTTTATGACGTAATCAAATGTAACAGTTTGAACGATAACTCAATTTTGATCATTTAAATTGTTCACTGACGTATCTTATGACGAGACCTAACCTCTTTTAACTGTTAATGATGAACGTAGGATAAAAAAATAAGGATATAATACACTTACTGTCGAGTTCCTCGAGAAGACTAGCTGTGCCGACGACATTCATTTTTTCAAATTTATTGATCTAATTTTAGATAGCATTCAAAGCGATTGCAGTTGAATTATTTTACTTTACAACTTTCTCGGTGAAACTGTATCAAAACAAACCATCAAGATAGTACCCACTTTCTCACGCAATAATCAAAGTAAATGCCTGCTGCTAGCCGGCATCTGCAGAAGTGACATACTCACATGTGAAATCAACACATATCTCGATTCTTGATCAATTGTCATCAGTCATTAGTCGTAGAGCAAAAATCTAGGTGGAAATTCATTGGAATGATGATTAACGTCCTTGAAAATGTTGAGCCTATTTAAAAAAAAAATTTTTGAATTTTTTCAAATGTCTATCTATTTACGATATAATAATGAACATTTTTTAAACCAATTTTATATCTATAATACAATTAATCTAATTAATCTGATTAAAATTAATTTAAAATGCACATGCATTGTTTTTAAAACATAATGGCTATTTAAATCATAATAGAGTCATTAAATTATGTAAAAAGCCTGGAAATTTTACATTTTCTTCAAATTATTTATTTAAAGCATCAAAATAAGACCATTTGAGATAACCTTTACATATTTATCCTGGAGTTCGTATAATTTCGCACGTAATGAAATAAACCAATACGAACATATACGAATCTTTTAATGTTAAAAATATTTTCCCGACATTTAACTTCGATAAAAATCGAATAGCCTATTTACAATGATGCATGCAATTGTCTTTTTAGTGTTATGAAAATAAATATAAAAAACAATAAACATATTTCAATGTACATCAAGTATGTTCACTAGATGTAAAACGACCGGTTTCGCTGCAGAAAACGTAAACAGAGCAAGTTAGGGGCTATGCCTATGCTAGCTCGTATACTATTGTTATTATTGATACATATATGCTATACACACGAGCGGCCCTCACTACGCTGTGTTTGCGATTTCTGCTGACGAATCTTTTAAATTATTTTTTTATTTAATAAATGTTTTTTACTAATTCATCAATTATATATAAAGCGTGCCTAAAAATACATACTATTTTTTTATATCTAGTTTACTTGTACATTCAAAAATCAGTGGGTATAGGTAAGATTTTCACAATTATAGAGACCTCGAGATTAATTAGGAAATAAAAATTTGTTAAATATTCTTTTCGAACTTTCTACAGGTGACTAAAATTTATGCTTCATATTACTCGCTTGTATTCAACAGATATGGACAAAATTTCGATCGTTTTCAAAGACAATTTATCACCCTGCATTATTAATGTCACATTTTTTAGATTTAAGAAATGGGTATTATAAAACTTCTATTATCGCATAATTGAACAATTCTATTCTAACAGAAATTAATTACATTGGTTTATTTTACCTGGTACATAATAGAGCATCAACTAAACCTATTGGGTTCCAGAGTGTTTAAAATCCGCTTGGGTTTGCTCCTGAAAATGGTATTTTTATGTATAAATGTTAACAAAATAAGAGATTTATCTGTTTCGAAATGTTAAATTCTAGAGTAAAAATGTTTCTACCTATTTTTACATTAGATTATAATTCAAAATTAAGGGTATTAGTATCTTTATCGCATATTATACGATCTTTATTTATTTAATTATATGCTTAAACTATAATAAAAATCCGGAAAAATTAAAAGAAAAATCGATATTTTAGATTCAGAATCGATAATAAATGCAATTTATTTGGATACGATGTAATGTTCCGCTTTTGAGATAATGCTCTGCACAAATATATATACAAGCATCCTCATACGCACACACGCACAAAGACATTTGTCAGATATTCATTCTAGTTGACAATACGTGAACAATATTTTAACAATATGTAGACAAAATTATTTTACGACAACTGGTCCAAAAAATCGTTTTTGAGCCTATTACAGAGTCTTCTCTGTGCAAGCAATATAAAGCAAATGAAACTAAGTAAAGATCGTATTTTTAACGTACTATTAATTTCATAAAATACTATAGGAAAAGACACAACATAATTAATTTTAAGGAAAAGATTATACAAAGCAGTTGGACTTCTTGTAATTTTAGAGAATGACTTGGGTTAACGATTCTAAAAATTAAAAACATAAAAAAATATTCCTACCAAATAAATATCTTCACCCAAAGCGTGTTGGTTTGCGCCAGGGTATGCACGCACGTTATATCAATAGTCCACTCGAATTTCAAGGTCTTTTTTGTACGAAATAAGCTAGAGTTCATAAAACGTGCGTTGATTTTTGAAATACTTTTTGTATCCATTCAAAATAATCTCGGTGTAGTATAATTAGTTGTATATGCATGAAGTGTGAACAGTAGTGATGAATTTGATTTAAAAAAAAAATTGAAAATTAAAATGAAAACTCGATTCACGTGGGATATGGGAATTTTAGTAACTAAGCACTAATATTCATTGAGTTTTCTTAAACGTATTTTACAAAAAAATTATTTATATGTAAAAGTTATGCAAGAATTTTTATTTATAGTGAATCAAATTGAAGGTAAAAACATAATATTATTTTTCAATGATTTGAGCATAAAATAGTTCATATGAAAATTATCAAACATAATTCATTGACATTTTCGTGCAATGTAAAAAATTGCCTAAAGTAATTAAAACACTTTTTCCTTGTAACTAAATCAGATTTTTCGATTATTGATTTTTCGTGTAAAATTAGTATGTGCGTGTATAAAACACACAGTAATTATTTAAGCGAATGAACCTCCCACATTGTATAGTTCAGCTGAAAACATTATGACAAGGCATGTAAGTAAAATGTCAGATACTTGGTATTAAATTAGTAGCACAAAGTTGTTCCGTATTCTGTTATTTTTTTCAGCTGCTGATAAGCAAACTTAAAAATTGATTATGCAAATTTTGGAAAAGTTCATGTAACACGTTAGTGATGTCTTAATGTTTATTAGTTATGATACTATAATTAGTAATATAAATCGAAATTCGATCTAATACTTTTTTTTACCGCATTCATTTTAAGAAGACCGTTTTCTAACTTAAGACTTCACATGAGCTCGACCAATGGAGTTTTTCTTGATTTTGAAGTTCACTTTGTAAAGAAATTCGTGTAAAGCTTTGTTTCGAATTTTTCAATGAAGATTTCTTACAAGTCAAAATTTTACTGAACTAGTACAAGAAGTGACAGATGCTATGATTCTCAGAGTAACTAAATATAGGTTGTCTGTCATGTTTTTCCCCTTCAAAATATTGAACTTAGGGGGTCATTCAAAAAAGCCTGTTTCTTTGTTCAAAAGTAACGCTTTGTCAGTTCAAAAAATCATTTCTTAAAAAAAAAATTTTAGTCATATAAGAATATTTAAATTAAGTATACTTTTTTGTATAAAATTTGTATAAAGTTTTGTAACATTATCTGAAAATAAAAAAAATTATAATTTTCAAAAAAGGACTAACAATTGATATAAAATTATAACCCAAAAAAACTATAAGTCAAAAACATATTTCTAGCTCTCGAATTAACTGTATGTGTTGTAAGTCATCGTCAACTTGGCCTACATCCCTATAAATTAAATTATGTATTTTTTTTCTATGAGAGTGTAACAAAGTGGTTGATTTAATTAGATTAAAAATTAAACCGTGCACATTCAAATAAAAATGAACCTGATAGAAGAGCTGCGCGATTTGAGTCCTGAAAAAATCCCTTCAAAAATTTCTGGGAAAATTCGAACAATAAATGACACATGTAAACTCCAAGGATCAATTGACAAAAAGACAAAAAGTAACACGCATCATCGTCAGTATGTCTCGGGTCTTTCCCATTAAAGAGAGAATTGCGAAATATATATAAATATACAGTCCAAGTGTTGGAAGAGCCAAAGTAGTGGGGTCCGAGAGCATAACACAGTTGTTCGGATGCGCGATCAAGAGTAAACGTACTCCGACGCTCGTGCTGTTCGGTTCTCTCGTTTTTTCAAGAGAGACTTCTTGTTACCTGCCTTATAAGTTTACTAGTGAGTGATTTTTTTTCACTTTTTACAAGTGGTTTTAATTAAGAAATTTATTTGTTTAATATTTCTTTTTAAAAAGGATCAAATTTTAATTCACGATATATTAGCCCAAAGATCCTTAGAAATTAAATTTTATTCATTTAAGTGAAGCAACAACACGTTAATAGTCGCGTTTTATACTTAGCCGAGAATATTTTTCCGGATTCACAAGATATTTCTGTAAAGAAAAGATCGGTTAATCTACCTACACTGAGTACATCATTTTGAAAATTACTGTCTAATTAAGTTAAAATGAATCAGCATCGAACACTATTATTGTCTGTGCTTACAAAAGAGCAGAATATTAGATGCTCGGTTTATTTTTTCAACATTTTGTAAATAAACCAATGTAACAAAAGAATCAATTATGAAAATATCACATAATATATTTCTTTTCAAAATTCTATGCTCAAAAAATTGTAATAAATATAAAAATGCGTAAGATATTTTGCCTCTATCTTCTAAATAACTTTCCTCAACTTTGAAACATACATTGATGTCTTTTATCGAATGAGATATCAATTTTTTTTCAATAAGTTATCGAAAGTTCTTTGATACATACTTCAAGAAAGATGCATGTAAATAGCATTGAACTAATTTTCTTAAGAGGCATTATTTTTATGCGCTATTTATTAATCAGCATACATTTGTGATTTGTTTTAATTGTCAATATGATGAGCTAGCAACCTTACAACGAGCGACACTTTCGCTTTAATGAATTTTCAATATATTTTGAGAAACATATTGCATTAAACTGAAAAATACATAATTTTATCATGGAGTCTATGGAAATCATGCAAATTTGACAAATTGTTTGTCGATATTAGTAATATATTACCAAAAAGTGACTATGAAAATTTTCAATTTTAACTTGAATGTGATGATGCCACTCTCATGAAATAACGAGGTAAAAATAATCACCATTCTTTGGCAACTGAATACACAGTACTGCTGATAATTAATTATTCAATCTATTCATCGAAGTGTTGCAGTAAAATTTGAAATTTATTATTACGGAAAATGATGACATAATAAGATACGAGTTGTTTAAAACACATCTTGAAAAGTTTTTAGGTACTTTGACATTGTTGTTAGAGTGTACACGAAGAATAATACCACAGAGATGTTCGTACTTGATTTTATAGATATTTTTTACAACTACCGGTTTCTTCGCGACCGGTTTCACTATATAAAAGTTAATCAATGTCTCGCTGTGCGTATGAAAAAGATGCTCGCTTTTTAATTATCTGAGGCTCGTGTAACACGGGGTAAAAATAATGCTTTCAATGATTTGCGTCGTCGGTAACCGTGGCAAAAGTTATCGGGACAAAAAATAAAAGAATATCATTCTCTTTTGAAATCAACATTATCCGGTAAATTATTGAATTATATTGTATAAACATAGATTATTGATTAATTTTGAAACAGCTTTCAAGAAGTTATTCATTGCAAAGATTCAAATCAACGTATTGGAAAAAATTTTGTTTATTGATTTTAATTTAATGATGATTTGTGAACATACGGCTGAAATGAGTCGTTAAACGCATCTACATTTCTTCATGTTCGTGCTTCAGCAAAGAACGACCTTGAAAAATTCATAGCAGTCTTGTTCACTGTTCTTTTACTGTTCGGTTTCGATCATATGTGAAATCTGGATTAACATGCCATTTTTTCAGTACGGTTAAAGTCATCAGAGGACAAATCGAAGGATAATATTTGCTTTAAAAACACTGTGGGAACGTTTATTGACAGATATATGTAACGCATATAACAAACATAAATAAATTTACGTTTTTTTAAAGACAATTGCCACTAAATAGAGATACTTATCATTTGAATATAAAATCTCGGAAAATCTAATAATTATTTTAAAGCGATGGAAAAGTAATTTTGATTTAGTAAGCAATTTATCGATTAACATTTATAATGTCTTCAAACATTACCAGGGAAAATGTCTGAAAATACAAAATTAGCATCATGAGCAAATATAAAATCATTAATTATATTAATAATATATAATTATTTGCTTTTTTTAGAACTAATAAGTATGGGAAAGTGTCTCAGGATTTTATCGATACTACTATTTGTTGGCTTTTGTTGGGCTGCCCCTCAAAATGGAGGTAATTTTAATATTATTTATGTATTCATTTGACTAAATTTAAAATTGCGAGTGTGAATAATTTCAACCGTCATTTATTTTCAACAGGAACTCCTAATTTAGACGAGCTTATCAGCAATGTATTTGGTCAAAATCCTAATGCTCCAGGTAAGACTTTATCAATAAAGAGTGGAATGAATCTACTTTGGAATTTTTAAACAGCGAAAAAAAAATTTCAGGTCCGAATGGCAATCAAGGAAACGGCCAGAATCCTAATCTACCTGTAGGACAGAATCCTAATGTGGGTGTAGGACAGAATCCCAATGTGGGTGTAGGACAGAATCCAAATCTACCCGTGGGACAGAATCCCAATGTGGGTGTAGGACAGCTGAACCCCAGTCAGATGATGAACAACAACGGCGAGGCCTGCGAATGCGTGCCCTATTACCTGTGTTCCAACGGCACGATCATCGACAACGGAGTCGGTATCATCGACATTAGAATATCGGGTCCCTGCAACAATTACCTCGACGTCTGCTGCACGGAACCCAACAAGGTGTCCAACGGATCGCTGATCCCGCCGACGAAGAAGAGCAAGGGCTGCGGTTACCGCAACCCCGAGGGTGTCGGCTTCCGTATTACCGGCGCCAAGGACAACGAGGCTCAGTTCGGTGAATTCCCCTGGATGGTCGCGATCCTGAAGGAGGAAGCCGTCGGCACATCGACCGAGAAACTCAACGTTTACCAGTGCGGTGGTGCGCTCATTCATCCCAGCGTCATTCTTACTGCTGCTCACTGTGTCAACGGGTAAGTCGCGCTCGACGCATCCTCATTAGTTGCATTAGAAAAGTCAAAAAAACGTAGCGATTTTTCACTGTTGCAGAAAGCAACCATCGATTCTGAAAATCCGTGCCGGTGAATGGGACACTCAGACCAAGAACGAAATCTTCCCCCATCAAGATCGTCGCGTAAGACAGGTCATAGTGCACGAGTCTTACCACGCCGGAGCTCTCTACAACGACGTTGCTCTGCTCCATCTCGAAGAGCCCGTCGTCATTGGCGACCACGTCGATATCCTGTGTTTGCCAGCCTCGCCGGCCGTAATCAACCCCACTCGTTGCTTCGCCAGTGGTTGGGGCAAGGATATCTTCGGTGAGGAATCCCCTTTTCTTTTTGAAAAACCATGTCAACGATTCCCAATTAACATAGGTTCAAAATTGTTTCTCCATTTCTTGTAGGTAAAGAAGGTCATTATCAGGTCATCTTGAAGCGCGTCGAGCTGCCACTTGTCGACCATATGACCTGCCAGAGGTCCCTGAGAACGACTCGTCTCGGCCAATACTTCAAACTTCACGAAAGCTTCATCTGCGCCGGTGGCGAGCCCGGAAAAGATACGTGCAAGGTAACGTGTACTCGCAGACGAATGTCATTTTCGTAGCTGCAGCGGCAAAGTTTGTCTTGGCCCGAATTCGATCGTAATTGACGCAGCTGCGCCGGAATTGCAGCGGGATTTCGCGCAATTTTTTGCAAATTTTCGATCTTTCGCGCAACAGTGCATAGGTACACAAACGTAAACTGCGTTATGCGATCAACCAAAACAATTGAAATAACATATACTTATTAACGCTGCAAAAGAAACAAACACGAGTACGAACTTACGATGAAAAGCTTAAGATACGACTGTCGTTTTGTAAGACTAGCGCAACAGAAAGCTAACTTTGCCTTATTTTTTATTCCAATTTTTCTTTTCTTTTCGTAATTTAAAAATTTGTTACGTATATAATTTTTTCTACTTTCACATGCTAATATGAAAAAATTGGACATATTTTAGGGAGACGGTGGCAGTCCATTGGTATGCCCACTGGTTAACGACCCGAATCGCTACGTGCAAGCTGGTCTCGTCGCTTGGGGCATCGGTTGCGGAGAAAACCAGATCCCCGGCGTTTACGCCAACATTGCCTACTTGAGAAGCTGGATCGACGGACAAGTCGCTCGTTTGGGCGAAAATACTGCCGTTTACCAACACAATTGAAGATTCAACAAGCTCGTGTAACGTTGCTGTTCTTCTCTTTTACTCGGGCGTCCTTTTCACCGAGTGCCTTCAGTAAAAACAGTCAACTAACAAGTGCTCGAATGGCTATAATGTTTCCTGTGAAATCGATACTATCATTCAATTTCGAAATAATGTTTTTAATCAGCAGTGTCGTGAAAGTATTGTGTAAAATAAGTATGACTTCGATGTAGAATGAATGATTCGTGTAAATGAAGAATCTGTTTGATTGTAAAATATACTACTATACGCATTAATGAATTACTCAATAAACACAATCATTTTAATTCACTTCTTCAATTATGTGCATTATTTATAAAAGTTCTTCCAAATAAACCCGAAAAATTGTTCAAAATGCTCTAAAAATAACTAACTATACGGTTTAAGTATTTAGTCTTGCGAAATTTGAATTAAGAAAGAAGCATTACTCGTTTCATCGCGTATTTGCATATAAAAGATGAAAATTAAGACCTATGCAAGCATATGAGTCGTATAGACATGTAAGAGTCCGATGGACGTATTAGTTCTCAGAAAAGAGTGACAATAACTCATTTACACTAAAGAACGTATCCAGTACCGTAGCAAATGAGATGTTTGTTTACCAACAAATGATGACAAAAAATAGCTAATACCCTGCTCTAAAAATGAGTTTGAAAACACATGAGCTAGGCAACACATTATCGAAATTTGTTGTTCTCTTGCATATTTTCAACGTGCCCTGCATCAAATGTGTACACTTTTTTCACGTGTGCGTGTGTTTTCGTACTTTGAATACGCGTATTAATGAAAAAATTCGTTTACCTTACAGTATGGTCACTGGATATATTTAAACTCAACACTGAGTCTGCATGGTGGTGTCCGCGGAGTTTCGGCCGAGTCATGCATCAACGTTTGTTTACAAAATCATACGAGTACGCACACGCCACACACACACACACACACACATCAGGCTCAAGTTCACAAAATCGACATTCGACACACGTTTCCCCTTCCACGTCAGCTCCCTCGTAATGCATATGAAAGAAAATTTGCTAATACGCTAATTAGACCTAATATTAGGACTGTACACAGACATTTTCACGTAGTTTATTAATTGCTTTTAGCCCAAGTATTACTCAAATTCCCTCATAATTTTCCTAATTTTTTTTTCGATGTTTCTCGATGAGTATGATCCAAGTCGAGCAATCTCAATTCCTAGAATTCATTGGTTATGGTGATATCTCTTGAGGCAAGTGATCCCACCAGTCAGACACGAGTCTTGAAATATCCCTATTCCGACGGAATCGAAAATTTACGAGATCGCAATGAGCACCTGTGGGTAACCGTATTCCAATGCGAGAGCAGTGGCCCACAAGTTGGATCCGTGCGCCGTGGTCGCCGTGTGACGAACGAGCACAGTCCACGGACAGCGGAAACAAAAGAAAGCGCAGCGCCACGACGAGAATTGCAATTAACGTTTCAAGACGTCGAGTCTTTTCGCGCCTGAACGGATCTCGAGGTTGGCAAGCGTGCGCGACTGCACGATGCTGCGGCTATTCGTTCACGATCGCGACCAACTGCTCGCCGAGTCGCTCGAAGCACTACGAACATCACAATCGTAGATGGTCGCTCGAAAAATCCACCGTCTCTGGCCCGCCATCGCTCAGCAGATTTCTCATCTCGCCGATGTTGGCCTCTGCGTATTGTATTTCATCGATATCGCTCGTATCAAGCCCGAACGCGCGTGCTATGGTAATCGTGTGTCGTTTGGCACTGTGCATTGAATCTGCTGAAATAATCTATAGGCAACGAGTCGTCAACGTGCAAAGAACGCGCGGCTCTCTGCGAGAGCCAAAGAGTCATTTTTCTTTGTTTTTTACGCCATCGATATCAGCGCACGACTCAAAGTGCCGCCGCCGTTACGCCAACTGATCGTCCTTACTGTGTGCTGCGTTTTCGACAATGTGCATATCGGCCGTACAGACAATTCGCTGAAGTCCAACTTGAACGCATGTTTTTCACGTGATTCAAGCAGTTGCTTTTTATTATAAGTATACATACAAAAGGAACCACCTGTGTCACGATCAAACGTCAAGATGTCCAGTTCACCGGAATCGAAAAAGCGGAAAGTCGACGAACAATTGGGGCTTGAGAAAAAAGGTTCGCCCGAGTTGAGCAGTACGAAAGTTCGCAAGTAAGTATATATTATTTTTGCATTGAAATTATCGATCTTGTTTACGGAAGCAAGAATATTTCGATTAGATGAGAACTCGATACTGCAGCCGACTTACTCTTGTGATATTGTATGCAATAGTGAATAAGGGATACGTATATTTATCAATTTATCGAGATACTTAGTGTAACCTTATTACTATCGTTGTTTTATCGAGTTAAATCTGTGCAATCTAGCATAAATTTGCACATTAGCTCAAGTAAATTTTGTTCGAAAACATTCGATAATCATTATCGTTCGAATCCTTGAAATTGCAGTTTAGTCTTTAAATAACTTTCGTGAATCTAATAAATCTAATAAATAAGTTTATAATTTGAGAGTTAATTTATATGTAGCTATAAATTACCTATTGAAAAATACAGATGGTTCTTTTTATTGTTTTAAGTATTTCCGATGCTCTTATTCGATGCGCGAATGCTGGCACACTTATACTGATTTATTTACTGTTCTTGTTTAGCATCTGTTGAAGTACACAGGGTACTTCGGTATTAATTTTATTTAAAAATAATATATATCAAAGTATAGCTATTAAACCTTGAAATGTAGAATTATTATATTTTATGCATTGTTAATATAAGTTAATATACCTTCCTATTTTTTTAGTAAAAATCAAACAATTTATGTCAATTATAGGCACCGCCTTTCTCTTAAAAAAAGAACACAAGAAAAATTGAATTCACAGGAAATGGATACTTCCTCCAACGATCACTCATACTGTAGTTCACGACGAAGTGAAGTACCAGTCTCAATACAAACTCAACATATGTTATCTTCTACAAATGATGCCAAAGCAATGTTTTCCAATGCACTGACACCAGAGAATAAACCACTTCCATCAGTTTATACTCCCAAAGTATCGCCATCAAAATTTTGTGAAATGGCATCTCCATCTACTTTTAAACCAATGGTAAAATCAAATTTAAATGAAATATTAAAAATACATACTAATCTGGCTAATAAGCTTGGTATTAAGCCAGAAATTGCAAAAAAATACATAAACATTCTAACTTCTAAACCAAGAGTTCATGTTTTCAAAACTGTTGCTATAACCCAAAATGCTGAATCGATAAACATTGATCGTCATGAGATTAGATCACCTACATTTGGATTAAAAAAAAGAAATAAGTCACAAAAGATTGATTTAACAAAATCAGAACAAAAGTCACCTATGAATGAGAACCCTGAAGGCAAAGAAAGAGTAAACCATTATTTTAAAAGCTTAACAAAGAGTCCACGAAAAGATGACAATGCAGGCAATGTAAAAAAATCAAAAATTAAAGAAAGCGGCCATCAAGAAATTATAAAGAAGAAAAATATAAAGTTAGAAGTTTTTAGTAATTCTTCTGATGAATTTGAAGCATCTAAAAAACAAAATATTAATTTCAAATCGAATCAGCAACCAGATATTTCAACAGATGATATTTGTACAATAAATGACACCAAGCAGAACAATACAAATGAAGACAAAGCAAGGAGTTTGCGCAAGCGAAACAAGCTTACCAAAAGAGTTGCTAAACACCATTCATCTGACAGCGATGTTATTTTTATTTCCGATCTTCCACCATTGGATGTGAAGAAAACTGACAATGACAAAGAAAATAGGAAAAAGAAAGATAAAAATAAACTAAAAAGTAATCAGGAAAATGGTTCTACATTAAAAGATTTAAAAGAACAAAAAAGAGTGAAAAATAAAAAATCTACCAAAATATCTAAATCCAGTGATACAGATTTGAGCGAAGGATCTTCAAAAGATAGTATTTCAGTCAACTGCCATTTATTTGGCAAAAATATTCACAAAGAAAAAACTGAAAAAACAAAATCAGTTGATCATAAACGCTTGCTTTGCTCATTTGGAAGTAGTTCACCAGTACACATTAAAAATGAATCCAAAAGAAATTCTAATGCAAATAATAGCAATTTTAAAAAAATGCGTAAGTATCAAATGCAGTCAGTATCAATGAAGCATAAGTAACGTGATTGATTTAAATTTCTCTTTAAAATTTCCAGGAACCATTGGTCCAAAATCAGACCATAATTATTCAGTAATGGATGAAACTTACTCTTCTTTGGAATTATTGAGCTCTCCAGAAAAATCAGAAGTGAACAACAGCCTTCAAAACAGAACAAAAACTCGACACTCACCCATTAAATTTGATTTGAAGTCTCCAACTCCAAGCCGAAATAAGTTGTCTGTGCCTTCACAATGTTCAAGTGTGAAAATCATAAGTGATAATAAAATATCACCTGAAAATGCCATCAAAGTGGTTAGTCCCTCTCGGGGCCAAAAATTGCTCAAATTAAGTTCATCAACTTCCAAGTATGTTTTATTTTTTTATTATGTTACAATCGATTTTTCCTGCATTTTCCATTAAATATTTTTTAAGAATGAAATTAAATGAATATAAGTGAAGTAGTGATAAATTATACATTAATTTAAAAAGTATTTGAGTAGATTTGTAAAAAAACTTTTTCTCATGCGTTTTGTTTTTGTTTTTTATTTATTTATTTTTTTTTGATTATAATTTCTTTTAAAGATTCAAAATTAAATTCCATAACAAACATACAAGATTTTTCATTCAACATAATGTAACACGAAATTAATGAAAAAACGCATTTGAAAATGATTATTTTTTCCATTTATTAACTTAAAATTGATTCAAAAATTTTGAAAGCATACTACATGAATGGCTCATTATTTTATTAACGAGATTAACTTATCAATTTTGTTAGAGTTACTTCTTATAATTAAAATTTAATAAAGATACATGCTATTATTTAAAAAAATTATCGGTAAATGTGCGTACACAACTTCGACTTGTTCTCTTGAATTCCAAATCGTGTGGGCACAAGCACAACAAACCAATACTTTGGTTCGAAGACGGTCAAAAAAGTTCACAATATTTATTTTCACTTGTCAGAGGGAGTTCAAGAGCTGAAACAGAAAATCGCGATAACACACCACTGCCGCACGCGCCGATAAAGGACAACTCTATTAGGCACAATAATGCGACTGCCATAGCCAATGGCGTGTCTGGCAATAAAGTTCAATCGACCTCAATAGGACGCACGAAAACATTATCTGCCGTTCGTACTAAAATCAACGCACGGTCGATGCCAACGAACTGTACAAGTATTTCGTCAAAGCCACAGCAAGAAACACTGGAAAACAATAAAATATCTTCTACGGCATTGGTACATGGTAAAAAGAGTAAGAAAAAATCGCCAATTGTTGATGATTCAAAACACATGGATAGCAATAGTGAAAATCATCAGCAAGTATCAATTACGCCAGTAACGAGTGCGCAAGGGATCAAATCACGACTAGGACCCAAAATTGATCAATCTTCGTTTGAAAATGAGCAATCAAGTATGCAATCCAATTCGGAAGAATTCGATAAAGATTGGGATGAACTATGCAAAGATCTTGATATATTAAATAAATGTGAGTTCCTTACGCTTCATGCTGAAAACCAGTCAGAAAAACTCGTGGTTAATAATGAAGGAACCTTTAGTACAGCAGGTACTGTATTACCAATATTCTGTATTTTTTCTCGAAATTAATTTTTCCGTTCCCATTATTTTCGAGAATTTTTTCATTTCCAAACATTAAATTCTTACAATATGGGTGTTTATTTGATATATCAACAAATATGTGAATTTTTACTAATTATTTTTTTCAATTAATTTCAGACACAAGCGAAAAGGATGATCGAATTGACAAAACTTCAAATGATGAAAATCCGAAAACTTCGACTCCCCATAAAAAATTACAGTTATGTCTAAAAAGCATACCGGTAATTCCTTTAATGGGATTGAAATCGAATGATTCCGATGACTGCCCACAATCGTCGTCACCTGATTCGAACAAGAAGTTTTCAACTCCAACCAAAAAAAGATTGAAACTAAAAACTATGAGTCCTTCAACTATGGGATTATCGGATAGAGATCCAAGATTAACGAGATCTAATAGTCCGTATAAAATGTTGAATTCCATGAACAACTCTAGTCTGTCAAGCAGTCCAACAAAAAATTCTGATTTACTGGAACTATCCAATAGCAGACCTAGTAGCCCGATTTTATCACCATCTCCGAAAAAAGATCCAAGATTATTAAGGGGAAGCAGCCGTCCTAGATCAATGTCACCTGGTACTAATTTACCAAAGAATGGAGGTATAAATTAATTGATAAAGATTTCCTAGCATTTCATCTTAAAAAAAATAATTTAAATATTTGGATACTTTTGCTTCCAGATCCAATTCGGAATTCAGAAAGCAGTATAGTTGATCCAAGAATGCGCAAGCGAAAAGAACGCGAAGAAGCCGAAAGAGCAGCTAAGATAAGTAGAAATGAAACGATTAAAGATGCATCAAACGAATCGATACATTCACCTGATACATCTCAAGAACCGACTACACCAAGTGCAACGGGTAAACGTAAATTATCCGTATTCGACAGACTGGGTAGTGCACGAGCGAAAACGAGGTGTATTTCACCTTCTAAAAATACATCTGTCAATGAGTTTGCCAGCATTATTGAATCTTGCAAAGCTAACAGATCTGAAGATTCGTCTTCAAAAGAAGATGGAAATAGTGATGATGATAATTTGTCAATATTTGCTGGAGATGCGTTTTTCAGCGAGGAAGAAGATGATAATGATAGTAGTCCTCGACATAGAAAATTTACTTCGGAGAGGTCAACTTGTTTGAAAGATGGCGAAAAAATATTAGAAACTCGACCAAGCGTGAGAGATCGTCTTGGAAATAGTTCCACGCATCGTCAAGTAAAGAATAATATCAATTCAACACAATCGGTTAGGCCAAGTACGGTAAATTCAATGGCAATTCCACCTTTAATGGGAGTGAACGTTGGAAAAATTTTGCCTCCACTATCAAGACCCAGTGTACACGGAAGAATTTCTCTTGTAGGAAATCGATCAGTCAATTCAAATACAGCAACTGCACCATCCACATCGATAAAATCAAGGGTAAAAATTTATGCAATCATTTTCCTTAGAGTAAATAAATATATAGCCTTTTATTAACAAATTATGAATTTATCTGAATTGGTTTTAGTTAACATTGAACGGTAACGTTAGATCTCCAATAGTTCCACCAGACGAAGGCAATACGTTTGTTCCTAATCCTATGGCAGCAGCTGCTGCAAGTAGGATTGCATCTACGGGTTTCAATGATGCTTTTTATGAAATGAACGAAGAACAGATGAATCGTGATATGAACGAATTTTACCGTAGCGAATTGGACAACCCATCAGTAACTTTTGGTAATGGAAGCTCTACACCATTTGATCACGTATCCATGTTGGATACTCCTAGTACTCCTCGACAAATTGGCCAGTCTTTTGACCAGAAACCTTTTTTTTACGGATTTTGCTTTCAAACTCTGCGAGTCGGAAAATGTTCGCACGATACGAATTGTAGATTTTCTCATGGGGTAAATATTAATTTGATGAATTATTATCTCTGATTGATTAATTACATTAAAAAATATACATTTCATCATCTTTAATTTTAATTTTAGTTGCAGTCCTTGGTCTATGAAATCAAACGCAAAAGTCCTTTGGCAGTGGGTAATATCTTAGAACAATGCATTCGAAGTGACTTTGTCCATTTTATTGAGTCAATTTGGGCCACAGTATTACCTATTTTGAATAACGATGCTTTTACTATATTCGAAAAATTATATAAAGCTTCGATCCGCTCGAGACAATTAATTAGTTCTTTATTTAACTTTTGTATGGATAGACATCTATTTACTGTTGAAGCATTTGTTAAAAAAATATCAACAATTATTGATAAAGGAGATCAACAATCAGTAGTTACGATTTGCGGGATTGTTAAAAATAAAATGAATGATGGTTTTTGCTGGGAAAGTATTAAAGATCTTGCGCAAAAATGCATCCTTCCTAATGATATAATTGAACTATCATTGTTACAATGCCTAAAAAGGAAAAAAAGTGAAGCACACATAAAAGAAATCTATAATCTATTAGTTTTTAAAATGAGTAACTATGACAGAAGCTCATTAAATCAAAATTTATTGAATGAATTTTATAGTTTAGTTAAGCGTTTTGGAGTCCAAGTTGACTCAGATTCTACGAATTTAGGGCATGTTACAACAGCAATTAATGAACCAAAAAATCAAGTCGTTTGGTAAATATTACTAATTTTCTACTTTTTGATTGGTTTTTTATATTTTATCTAATTAATGGGTTCTTAATTTTCAGCCATTCCCAAATAAATAAAACTGGTACGAAATTCTTTGAAAATGGGATGTCTTCAGCAGAAATTGACAAATCAGTTGAGTTTGTTGTGAGTAATCAAATTGCGAGTCCCACACACGTACCGACCTCTAATGAGCGCCAACCGAATAATTCACCATTAGAAGTGCAAGCAAAATCTCCAAACAAAGGCGAAAATACTAATTTTGTAGAATATGCCGTAAAAAAAATAGGTAAGCTCAAATATTTCTCATTTTCAACTTTTTAACTGGAAAATCGTTCTAGGAAACTCGAGCATAAGCCCATTAAGTTAATACATTGACTATTAAAAACTTATTTGAATCAAACAATAAACTCGTATTCAAATTAATATTAACAGATATGGAACAACAAGATCCAACAAGTGTCTTTAGAAATCGTTTCTGGAAACTTTACTTAGCTGTAAGAAACATAGAAGAAGGTTTATCACATGAAGATTATGATTATGTTTGGAAAACGTTGGATGAAATGAGCCGCGAACCTGTAAATGATGAGCTGGTCCGTCGAGCGTATTACCAAATACTTTGCCAAAATGTTTTGAAAAGCGAGCAACACATCACAGAAGTAATTAGGCGAGCAGGTAACAATACACATGCTATCGTCGATTATTTAAGGAGAGATAGAAGTGAAATTGTTCTTTGATCATTTATACAGTATAGCCGTACAAAAAATAATATATTTTTTAAAAATCAAACAAAAAAGAACGTGTCAAATTAAATTTTATGAGTTGACACGATGATTTTATAGAGGATTAAATTCACTAAAAATGTTCAAACTTTCTTTTCGACCGAAAAGTAATATTTCAAATAATATCTAAATTAATTTTTTTGTCCGTGAAAGGATAAGCAGCTGTAAGAATGCTAATATTTTATTTTCTTGGGGTTTATATCCACATTCTAATGATGAATTTTTAGAACTTATTTTGGTTGTTCATTTAAATTTTTCCAAGTTTAAAAATGATCATTTTTTTTCGTAAAAATATGAATGTATTATTCATAGCAATACTTTTATTTGTACATCACAAATTTGTACTTAACTAGCAGTCTCACAAATTATTATTCTTTGTGGAAATGATAATTTTTGAGATTAATTAAATCATCACAATTTTATCTAATAAGTTCACTTTATATCAAAATATTTATAGAGTAATTTTTTGTTTAAGTCAAAACACATGAACTTGACAAAATCATTAACAACTCATTTGAAATTCTTTTTACATTTTTTATTACTATAATAAATAAATAAAGAAACAATACATGGTAAGTTAGTAAAACTTTGAAACATAAGATCAAGAGAAAAAAAATCTTCTATCTTCTTAAATTATGAGATAACTTATAATGGCTTTTTATACCTATTAATTATATAAACTTTTATTGAAATTGTACTAAAGACCATGCATTTTAGTATAACTCCGAATTTTAATCGCTTTATGTTGGAATTCAAATGAGCTGTTTCGCGTCACTTATAAAATAACGAACAAAAATGCACTAAGCGAAATGAAATATATAATCAAGCAATTAAATCTTGTATCTATATAATTGACTGCAATTAGTAAAATAGAAATGTTGAAAATACACTAAAATCTAGTATAAAAAAATTTTACAATTCGCATACCAAGTATGCGAATGACTTAATAGTTTTTTTGTTTATTTAAGCAGTTGTATATCTTTTACATTGTATATGCTTAATCAATTATGTAAGCAGTAAATTTAATGATTCGTGTATTAGTAATAAATACATCTATACTTTAATAATTGTTTTTAATCATTTTATCTGACTGTTGCACCAGTAAAAAGTACGTCGTCTACAAAATCGGTTGAAATCTTATTCGAGGTATGCATAAGTGCTCTTATCGACTTGGCCGTTGCGGAACTCTGGCTTATGGCTCTGCAATTATTGGATTGGGTTAAAATCATTGAACCCGATGAACCAAAAACTGCGTATGTGCTGATTCGAGCTGAAATTTATTTAGCCAATTACGATCCCGTTGAAGCGCTCTACTTGTTACAAAGTGAGTTGAATTTTCTTTTGTTCGTCAGCTATCAAAAAACTTTTAGTTTTTGTATGAAAAAAATAATTCTATCGTTCATCCAAAGTATTACAAATTTATATTTATTTCGTGTTCCAACTGAATTATTTGTTATTGTGTTGTTTTCTTTCCTTTGTGAAAGTAACGCTAACTAAGATATGGGACAATATTTAAACTTGATTTTATTAGTGAATGTGATAATATCTTGAAATATTTTTATTAAATTCGGAAAAATCAATAGTCAAGACTAAGTAGTGAGGATTCTAAGGCATGTCTTTGAATTTTCTTGTGTATCACTGCAATTACTCTAGTGACTCTCAGTGCTAAATTTAAATGGCGCGTAAGTAAATAAATGTGCCATTATTTAAAATTACTACATCCTTTTGAATCTCCATTACTTGTCTTAATTATGCATCTTTGCTTAAAGGAACACTTTCACTTGAAGACATTTTTTCAGAAACGCGGCTTATAAGGACTAATCGGGACGAATGGCTCACTACAGATCACACACAACAAGATTTATACCACAGGAACAAGATAGTATTCATTTTACTGAAGGCGCTTTCATTCAACGATCCAGAAAAAGCATTTTATTTGTTCAATGCTTTGTTGAATGATCAATATATATATTATTTTCCCATTGGTAAGCACTATTTATAAGGAACTGAATTTATGCACAATAATCTAATTTATCAAAAATGATTTTAATTTTTTTTCAGATGTCTCTTCATATGTGGATACTTTTATTTTCTTATTAATGTGGCATAGAAAAATTGATTTAGTTGCTGACGTTGGTCGATTGGTGATGGATAATGAAATGACTTTCAGAAAAGAAACTTATCAAGAACTACTCAATGCCATACTTCCATATGAAGAAACGTTGGCTTTTCAAATCTTGGAATACGCAACGAATCTTGGTTATTACAATGATTTAAAAGTATGTAAATACTTTTTGATTGTAAAAAAATTCATTCACTCTGAAAAATAAACGTTATTACTGTTTTAGATACGAGACGGATTTGCTACTATAATAATTGATAGTAATATTTTTGAAGAAGAACTTTACTTGATCATAAAGAGGATGGTTTCAAAAATTAGAATGGCTGTTGGTCAAGCACTACATAAACTCAAACCTCAGCAGCTAAAGATAAACATAGTTTTTGAGGTAAGCCAATATTTTTTTTTCTTAATTGAAAAAATTGATCTTTTCAGCTATTAATTATAAAATTTCAATATTTTAGGATATACCTGATGAAAACAGATTGCTGTTGAATGAAACAGCTGTAATTGAAAGGGATCGTTATAAACGCGTTAGAAATTTACTTGTAAAATTGTTAGGTACACATTTTACTCCTCCAATTAGGGTTCAAAAACGAAAATCAAACAAATACGTAAAAATAATTAGTAAAACTTTGGTTAATTACCTTAAATGTTGGTCGTGAATAATTATTATGTCAGTTTTTGTCATGCTTTTTCGCATCTGTCTTGACCTACATGAAGATGTATATACTTTTTTTGTTGTTGTTTGTTGATACTACCGAATGTAATTCGTCTTAGTTTCGTAAAACTTTTTACTCGTGTATTTTTAAATTTATTTCAACCATGCTGCCTGTAGAAGTTTACTTGTAACAAAATTGGTGATAGTACTCGTACTTGTGTACAGTTGTTCGTTATGCGACTATTTTGTATGTTTTTTTTTAACGATCTAATTACACATGTTTCATATTAAAAATATGAATCCAATATATTAGAATGACTTTTAAGGGTTTTATTTAGTTTTAAATAATTATTTTTCATTTAATTTATCAGAATTATTTTTTAATTATTGACATATATTTGATAGTATTTACAAAGTATAACATTGAATTAACAAAAAATTATCATGTACTATCACAGTAAACATAAAAACGTTCAAAACATCGATTTTTTTCATTAATTTTTAGGCCATAATATGATTATTTAAAATCTTAACACTTTGACGGAATTTCAATTTTTTGATAGTGTCAAGTTTAATGAACTATATAAATGTGTGTTAGCAGCACATATTGGTGGAATCAAAAGTAGTTATTTATGCACTTTTTTCGTAGACACAGTCTTGTCTAATCAAACTCTGGAATATCATCAAAGGAATAACCAGGAATTTTACGATAAGCTTGTACGGCTACTCTCACATGATAAGCACCAGGTATAAACATGAGAGCTCCTAATATTATGATTGGCCACATTCTATCAGAATACTAAAAAAAATAATTATAGCTCAAGTAAGTTCGTATAAGTAATGTGTAAAAAAATTCAATTGTATTGTTAATTTGCAATAAATTATTTTTATGAATTGAAATATTTGATTATTTTACCTTTGAATCAATGTGTCCACTCACTATCAAACTACCTATAACCAGCATGATAGTGCCCCCAACGAATAACAAAGAGGCTAGTGTAATGGCCTTCCAAGGTATTTTTATAGGAGGCGATACAAACTAGAAAAATAAAAAATGTTTTACAATCCAATAGTGAATGATTCAAACATTGACCAGTATAAATTCGTACCTGTGAATCCACGAAACCATTATCGGTTTCGGTAAGCTGTGTGTAATCCACGTTGTCGTATTGTCTATCCCTTACGCTTTTTCTTCTTGACATACTCAATTTATGAATGTAATCTATAATATAGAAAATTAAGTAAGTCAGATGCGCGAATTTTGGTCTAAGATAATATAATAATTTAATAAGTTTGATTGAGCATACTAAAAATTATTGGTTTTCATTTATTTTAGTAGTATAATATTGAAATTAATTTGTATAAGTTATTATAATCATAAAAATGATATTGCTATTTACTTTTATACATAGAAACAAAAGTTATAAGTACGAGACGGTAGAGATATGTTAAATTTGAGTATAATAACACCAAATATTAATTTTGTATAAACGAATTGTGATGATTGATGACCAATGGGATGAGTCTTTTTTATTTATTATTCTATAATTATTTCTTCAATTAAAAAAACGTATCTACTGGACTTTGTTGGTAGAAATAAAGAGACTGAGCTTCGTTTTATCTTTCTCGAGAAGACTATATCGACCGAAGGTAGTGAAAAAAAAGTATCGAATGATCTTTTCTTCTATGTGAGTTATTTAATTTATTAATAGCCACTAATAACTTTGGATGGACATTTTTTATTGAAATTCGGCCATTGACATATTAATTTAAATGACAACGCATCTACAATTCACCGAGTTCTATCACAGCTACAGCTTGGAAAAACGTTGTACAACTCAATCAATTCATTATTTTTTCTCGCGACTCATAATCAATTTAGCCATTTCAAAGCTCACCGCAACGCTCTACCTGGTGTAAACTACGAGATGGAGTGTTAATCTTTTACTTTCGCGCACATGTAAAAAGCAACTCTTGTGAACTCCGCTGTAAAAATGTCAACAAAGCCGCACATGTTTGTATGCTCACATAGTATATAGAAAAATCGCATACACACAGAAAGTACTTGCGTAAATCGTAGCTTTCATAAATAACGTGCCACTTTTGCCCATAAATAATATTTAAGTCTAGACGAGCTTGGTCAGATTACAGTAAAGTAAACGCATGCGAGTCGTGTCGTCGAGTATATCGATCATATGGCCTTATTCGTAGCTCGAGACACGTTAATTATTTACGAGAAAAGCACAGCGGTCAATCGGTAAGCATGTCTCACAGTTTAGCAGCTATCTGTATATAACATTTGAACAATACAAGTCTGTGCTGAGCGGAGAAGTGCATTTTAACGCGTGAAAGAGCTCCCAGCTCGGCTTAGGCTTACCTCGATGCTCATAGTCGAAAACACCGATTTCGTTTGTATTTGTGCGTTTATGCGGGCTTAAGATTATGTGTCTCGCACACGTGCAGCAGTCGCCGGCTTGTAGAGTCGATCGCCCAAAAGCTGCCTCCGTGTATAATGATGAGGGAACCGAAATGCGCACGCGGTCGCATGCACTTGCTTTGTAAACTGTCTACTGCTGCCGCGGCAACAGCAGCTGATCGACGCCCTCGCCTCGTTCTCGAGCGCTGTTGTCGGCTTTTTTTCAATTCGATAGACGGCGAGTTGTGTCGCGCCTTTCGAACGACCCTCCAGTAAACGAACTCGACGCGAAAGTATTCGATCGATTTTGACGATTCGCGATCGCAATTGTATCGACGAAAGCTCTTTCAACGCTTCAATTTGTACATCGAAAGCTTCGAGAATGATGGAAAAGCGAGAGCTTGGAAAGAAGGAAATTAAACCGATCGGAATTTTTGGAGTGTCGATACTCGACGTCGATCGTGGCAACGCCGCTTTTGCTCGTTTGCGATACGAGCCGAGTAAAACGTTGTTGCGTGGGCGCCAGAGACTACCTGAGCAACGAATGTGCTGTCATCTGTTACAACAACTTGTAGATGAGAGTCGCGGACTTTTAGACTCACAAGTTTTCTACTATTACTTACCATAGTAAATCAGATTTATAATTGAGAAATTTTTCTCTCGATTTTATTCATACTAATAATTGCATGAAATTATTACTTAATGTTTTTTCATCTCGATCGAGTGCATTTGTGCAATTAAACATTTTCGAAATAAATCATTCAAAAAGTACTTACTCCACATTTTAATTCTGGTTGACGAAACATCGAGATGTTTTCAGGCCTTTTGGTAAGTATTACATAGTGTAAATATTCCAAGAGGAATTATCAAAACGATGGATATCCAAAAAGAAATAACATTATAGTCTATCAAATTCTGCCTGCAAAATTAAGAACATAACTAATATTTTTTCATATATTGAAAAGTAAAATACACGTGTCTTTTTCTGAATTAAAACATTTTGAAATAATTTTCAAGCTATTTAAAAAAAATACTCCGTGAAATTTACAAAATTAAATGCGTATATTTTTTTTTTTTCACCCAATGAACACGTTCCAATTAGCCTGGTTTTCAAAAATTATCTTAAAAGTATTGTCTAAGTATAAGGAAGCTGTTTTTTTACCTAAAACCATGTGAAAATGCAGTCTCGTTTCAGTCTGTTGTAAGCGTATAGTTTTTGAAAGTTCCATGCTGGTTTACTGATACCTTATGACCTTTTTAACTTTAATCAACAGATACTTTATATAAAATTCTACCTTTATCGAGTCCCATGTTTTTGTAAATTGTAAGAATAACGAGAAAAAATGGACGCGAACCTCAGCAGCTGTTTGGAGCAAAAAAAAAAAAAAAAACGATTGCAGGACGATGCGCGTAGGACGGCTGTCGGCACCACAACTGCCTCGACTTTGCACGGAAAAGCTCCTTGTCTCTCTCAGCGTTTACGATCGATTCGTAAACGCAATGATGAAACTCGCGTTGGCTACTGCGCGCCGTTCTATCTCTGCGTCTCTCTCCCTTGCTTTCCATGTATGTATATACGTACGCAGGGGCGCCAGCTCAACCGGGAAAGCGCGAAAATTAGAGGAGTCGTTTTATAGGTACATGTATTTGCGTCGCAGCCTCGTTAAATTCTGCAAATGGAAATACGAGAGAAATATAGGGAAGGAAAAATATATATTCTTAGTATGAAATTGTACACTTGATCTCTTTTCCACACCCTGATTATTAATGGAGGACTTTTTTTCTCAACTAATGTCAACAAGACATACTGTGTTGTGATCATAAGATTATGGCACACGATGATTTTGAAATTTATAAAAGACAGTCGTAAAATATGACTATTTAAAACTTCCTTAATACAGTTTAATTTAATGATTCTATTTTGCTTCTGCACCATTTACTCTTGTTAACAAAATAATGAATAAAAAATCTAAAAATACAAATGTATAATATTCATTAAAATAAATGAACGCGAAAAGTTCGCTCATCGTAGTTTTCTTCTTTCTCGGTAAAACCTCGTTAATCCGAGACTCAGATTTTGAATCGTGATTCCCCGTAGTAACTTATTCAATCTTGTAATTGTAATGTGATGTACGTGAAATAAGTGGGAGTTGCGTGCGGTGCAGTATACTTATTTGCAGTCTCGTAGGGAAAGCGTGTCAAAGGTCAAATGCTGCATCAAATTTCGTGCGTGATTAAAGCTAGAAGAAGAAAATTACTTTTCTTGGATTTGTAATTTGAAAGACTATCCAATAGGGTCAAATTTTTGGTATTTGTAAGGGGAACATACATATAATAATAAAGCTCGAGTTTGTTGTCATACTTGTATGCTGGTAAAGTTTTATATTTTATTCTATTATCCACAAAATTTCTTTAATCTTACACTTGGCTGTTGTTGGAGTAAAAGTGTTTGTTATAATTTACAAAATAGTAAATCGCATAAAAGAAAACTATAAAATTTATATTGAAGAGTTGAAAGAGATTGGCATACGCTACTTTACACGAGTGATTTATTAAGAATCAATGAAAAAAAACTGTTTTTTTTTTGCTACAAAGTATCTTCTATGTACGCTTCAAAGTATCTTTGGTTTTTTAAACCGTAAGGTACACAGATTTCCAAGAGTTATTGAAATAAATAGGTTGATTATTGTTAAAATTGCAGCTCCTGCCCATGGAAGGATAAAAGGGTTTAAGAAAACACATTGTAGGCCGTATCGCAGCTGGGACGGCAAACAGGGTGCAGCCGATAAAGCAGAACTCGAAGAGAGCAGGAGTCGAGGCGACGGGCCGCAAGCCAAGGGTATAACGGTACTACGCGGGATAGAGCGCGTTTACCCTTTGCGAGCTGAAAAGGCAATATATCTAGATAGGTCTATAGGTGTGCTAGGTATGCAGTACAGCGCAGCAGCAGCTGTGCGAGTTTGTGCGCATGTTCGCGACCCCCTTCGCACGGAAATTCAGCCGAAAGTCGTGCAGAAGAAGCGAGAATCCGCTCACACACTAGGTGCGACCGAGCTAGGGTAGTATTAATGCAGACGAACGAGCGAGAGAGGGTGAATGGAAGGGGGTAGGGGGTACACACGCACGAAACGAGATGTGTGTGTGTGCGGGAACTTGTCACTGGCGCTGGTGGCTGCACACGAGCACGCGAGCCAAGTTCCTAGTCACACGGAATCGCGCGCGCACTTATACAACCGCAGCGGAGCGGCGCTCGTCTAGCTCTTGCACTGCTCCGAGTCGCGTAGCTGGTGCTAGACTAGGTAGTAGTGGTCGTCGCTGCTATACGTACGCGCAGCACACACACACACACACACACGGATAATGGAGGCGGCGGTGGCGGCCGACTCGGACCTTTGAAAGCATCGCGGGGCTGAATCGGGAAGCGGCATAGTAGTGCGGCTTCTGGGGGCGGCGAGGGCGGCTGGGCTGTCTCTGCGCTTGCTTATCCAGCCGCTGCTGCAGTCTCAGAATCTTTGCCATCCGAGAGCGAGAATTTCTTCTCCGATCTTTTTCTCTCTCCCTCGCTTAAACTTTGTACAATAGAAGCTGCAGAGAGTGAGAGAGAGAAAAAAACGGTTAGAGCGTGGAACGGTCGACGGGAGAGAAAAAAAAGAGAGAAAAAAATTCTTCCCCTCGACGCGAGAGCGACACATACACGTAGTGTACCGTAGGTATTATATCACACGTACGACTCGAGTCCGTTGAGTAAGAAGAGAGCCACGGATCGTGCGAGATCATGTCGTGCTTCGGTTGCGGCGGCTGAGACGGACGAGCGGACGAACGCATAGAGTTGCAGCCGCGCATTGGTACAAACGCCAACTCCCCTCGTGCCGCAGGTAAGCCATTCATCCATATGCATGCAATTGTCCAAGTATCGTTTCACGCGAGCTCGACCGAGACATCTTGTTGATGAGGAAAATAGCTCCGATCGATCGCACACCTCTCTCCAATGCCTGCTGCCTTTACGTACTTTGAAACTCTTGCTACTTGGCACGAAAAATTGTAGAAAAAAGTGTCGCTCGATAGCCCTCGAGAGGCAAAAGTCCTCGCCGACATATGGCTTGTTTGATCCTTGCGTAACTCGCTTTCGATGCATTGTACAAGATCGAGTCCGCGTGATGATTTTCTCGCGCGACTCGTGCATGGCTTACGCGTGCGGTGGAGGATGCGGCTCGCGCGCGTGAGTACCCACCACCATGCAGTACGTAATACGCGCGCAAGCCCATTGATGCCGTGAGCGATGCCGAGAGTCGTAGCCGCGGATTACGCGCAGTCCAGTGGCACGTGCTCGGCCGACCATCGCTGAAAGACTGATGCAGCTTCGTAATTGCCTCGTTTCTCTCCTTGCGGACTTATGCCGATGCGGCAAAATCAATTGGCTTCTTTGCTTTTTGTCCGGCACTATTTCTCTGCCGTTGCTCCGAAATTAAAGTTCGATTAGCGACCGAATCGATAAGCCAAGTAACCCCCAGCCCCGTAAGCACCGGCCGAATAAATTGAATAATTGATCCCGTTGCGAAGCTGTGAACGCGATTACCGTTGCCTCAATTTCCAAAGGAGGAGCCTGGAAAAGATACGTTTGTAGCTGCAGCCTGCAACTGACGGACGAACAAATGACGCGGCTCCTTGACGGCTAAATTATGCGCTCGTTGAACGATCTCGCTGCTGCGAGAGCGCGACCGTCGCAGATAAGACTGAGAATGAGAAATTGCTAATAATGGCCAAGCGAGTATTCTATTTTATCTCTTCTACTCGATTTCGATTCGAATGAATTTCCCCAATCAAAATTCAATGAAGCGCCTGCTCGTGTGAATGCTATGATAATAATTTTTTTTCATCTGGCATGCGGATGTTTTTACGACTTATTTTACTACAAATATGTTGAGCTTTTTTGAAACTCTTATAGCGTATCAAATAAGTATGGATTACTTTGCATACGCAACAAATATTTTTAGAAGCTATCTCTGAAGCAATAATGCAGCTTTCAAATAATAATAAGAGACTATCAAACGTCGCATCAGAGTCTATATATCCAAACATTTTTTACGTGCGATGAAAGTTTTGTCATAATCATTCAAAGTTAATTTTACTTCTTTTTAAGAGTACTTGAGAAAATTCAAAAAAATTCACCGTCTGAATCACATTCAAGTTGCTAAAATATTCAAACTATTTTCAATGCGATCGAAACTTTCATAGAAAAGATTTATTCAATCGCAAATTATTTTTAACGCCCGAAAGGATGTAAAATTATTCAGGACAATTAACGAATTAAAATGGGCAATAAGGGCCCAGGTTACAAGCTGTATGCAGTTTGGGTCAATTTAATGCCTCAGGCTTTATTATTGAAATTACACACGCTTACGTATAGACGCGTAAATTAATATAGCTTCGGTGGATATCGGATGCCGTGTGTCGCTCCATCTATAAATATATACATATCATATTCACCCAGTTTGGCTGACACTATAATGAATACCGTCCACATTCCCATCTCATTGCAGATGAAATAAGTGTAATTCGAAATTATACATTTGGTCAGATGAAAGACTCGTTTGACAGCAGTATATTGCAAGAAATAATTCAACTGCTTCAAGTATAACTTGATTTTTAAATAATAGTTTTCATCAGACAGATTAAGCCGTTATTTTTAAAATGACTTTCGGTATCTTTATTTCAAAACTTCCTCGTATCATTCATAGACGAACGACTTGTTCAAGGAAAACTACTTTACCTTGCCTAAAATTGTTCAAAAAGATTGATATTTAAAAATATTAAAAAACGACCGATTGAGTGAATGTGATTTGTCACGTTAAAATTGATTGTAATACTCTTAATTCGAAATTAAATTATTGAAACCCCTCAAAGCTAATTAAAGTCTGTGTAATGCCGACTCAAGTCAATTTGTTCCAATACAAGCTCATGAATTAGTAAAATTTATCGTTTTGGAATCGGTAAAATAACTAAGTTCACTTAAATAATCAATAGTTATTCATAGGAAAATGACCGAGAGTTTATTTTATTTAAATTAAATGAGTTCTTTCTCATGCGCCGTTCATAAAAATGTATATTTTTTATTTGACAATAATAATGTCTGAAACAAGTTACAATGACGCCGAACAAATGCATAAGCATTTTTTCTCGATAAAATAGTGAGATTCACATACTTTTATATCATTGTCTAGTTTATGCAAAATGCCGCATTTCACCTGTTTTACACATATACAGGTGGCTCCGCAAGCAGTTGTATTTCGCTCACGAAGCAGTGGAAATTGGCGTGAATTTTAACAAGCACACGCGTCAGACGTCTCTATGTATCGCGATCGCTGTATTTTTTCTCAACTGCGGCGATACAGTTGTTTGCATCTCTTTTCGGCTTTACACGTGCTATATGGTCCTTGTACGTACTTGTAGTCCCGACACCCATGCGAGCACAAATTCGAGTTAATGCGTTGGTGAAGTTATGAGCTCGAGATGAATTTATCATTTGGATCGCGTAATACAGTGAGCATCTGCAAAAGATGTCCCGCGAGTCGCTTTTTCAAAATTTTCTCCGAATGAACGTCGATAAAAGTCGTAAATAATCCCGAGTGCTATATGGTCGAAAGTTTTTATCAACGCCTGCGCGCAAAAAAGGATAGTGCGATAAATCGTTGGAATCATACAAGTATACAATTCCAGAATTGAAGCTATCTTGGAAGTTTAAAGTTCTAAATTTATCGAATATTTCAGGCGAAAAAGTTGGATTGGACGACCTATATAGGGTCGATATCTTCTTTTTTGCATTGCGATTTCAATCGTTTGAACGTAACCTTGCTGTCATCGCGCGATTACCGCTATCATAATTCGACCGAAGAAAGCTTGAACTTGCACACAAGCGACACGAGCTCCAGCAGTTTACGTTATCCTACGAGTCGTATAACAACAGCTGTAATAACTAAATACAGAGGGCTATAATAAAAGCAACTCAAGTATCGTTCTCAATCTTAGCTGCTTCATCCAGTGAAAATCAATAATTTTCTTTAATTCTAAAAGCTGCAGACGTGAGCTATTTTTCAAAAAGAATAAAAAAAGTAAACGACGACGACATATTTTTCTGCATCGGCTATTTTGTCTTTAGATTAGCAAAAGTCTTGAATACGGCTTCGGTCCGTCCCATAAGTTGCATGCGTAGCTCGTCGAAGCCAAGGACAAATCACTCGCGGGTATAGTTGCAGCTCCCTGTCTCACACTCTTAAAGACTGATGAGCGAGTGGGTGAAAATGAAAGCTTTTCATACTGTGTATCAAGACTCGAGGTACAGGAGAGAGAGAGAGAGAGAGAGAGAGAGAGATAAAAAGGGCTATGTATGCTATACAAGCTGCAACTCGCCCTGCAAAATAGAAATGACCGGATCGATAAATCAGTTTATCGTGTATACATGTATATTATGTGTGAGTGTGTGTGTGTGTGTGTGTGTGTGTGCACAAGTGTGTAGTGCTCGCGTGTGTGAATGTACTGCGGGATAAATCGCGGTCAGCTCTCGCGTGAACGCGCACTTTTTTCTTGAGGAGAATTAGAATCCAATGTATCAAGATTCTCTGGTGCACGGTTCGCATTAACCATTATTATCACCGTAATCGCAGGAATGATGATGAACGAGCTAGAGTATTGATTTATGTGACTCACAGGGGAAAATTTGTTCATTTCCCTTTGGGTGGGTTGTTTTTTTTCGACCACTGAACATACGTCCGGACCAATTATAGTATAGGGGACTTAACTTTATAGCGTAGATGGATTCAGCTTTGTGAATGTGCTTTCAAAAGCCTCCTGTACCTACGTTTGATTTATTCGCAAAAAACAGTTTTTTAAGTTGCACCAATTTCTTTTCCGAGCCAATGAGGACATGAAACGTTGCATCTCACACCCAAAAGAACCAAAAAAACTCCCTCAGCCACCCGATCATATGAGCGGAACGTTTGATACTTTTTACGTGAGAAATTTACTCGATGCATCATTCTAGACATCGAATTTTCCAATAACCCTTGGCAGGCTTTTTCATTGTCGTTGAGCGCTAACAAGAAATATTTTAAACCAATTTTTGCCGATAACGTATCGATATCAAAGACCCCTTGTTTGAGCGTCGGTTCGGTTGAAAAAGTCATAAGTTAATTAGGAACCATTAAGAGTTTCATTTTCCACGTTTACTTGAGACTCTTGCTCCAGTAGATTCCTACATAAACACAGGCTATTACCTCTAACTAACTACCTTTTAAAAAGGGGAGAGGGTGGCTTGAGCAGCTCGTTAACGTTTTATGCAACTAATCGTCATCTTTGCTTTTATTTTTACTCTCGGCTCCCTTGAAAACGCTTAATCTCAGATTGCTTCATTTGAATTTTTTAAACAAGAAAATAATGACTCGGAATGAGCGGTCAGTGAGACCGTTGTATACGCGAGCTGTAAATGTATTTATGTGCACCTGTAGCTTGGGGCTTTGAGAAAATATTGTGACCCGCACACGACAAACTAGAAAATATACACGTGCCATAATTAAATAAGCGAAACAAAGACGGCAATGACACGGAGCAGGGCTATATAGTCGCAATCGGATTACAGCCATTTGACGCGCAATACAGTCCGCTTTACAGCTCATCGTTCCGTCGTGTCGATATTTGTATCCACGAAAGTTTTTCGCAAGTTTTGCGTGAAATTATCATACGCAGTGTTTTACGTGCCGAGTTAAATACATGAACTTGATCCAATGTAAAAATTCATTTCCTACATCCTTGCCACCTGAAATGACGTTATCGATTCGAAATGAAAATGGATAGTAGAAATATAGTTAACGCAATATGTCATTTACCTACAGGGGAATTCGAAATACCCAGTTGTCATTTCTGCAAAACAATTGCCCGAAAAAATTTTGTCCAGAAGAGAATGTAAGCGTTGCGACGATAATTCAAAAAATGTCAAAAAGACAGTGAAAATAACGTGCCACTTTTTTAACTCGCACCTTCCCTGTAGAATTCAGTTGTGATAGTCTAGATTCCTAGTAACTCTGGAGATACGAAAGAGCTTCTACCCTTTGTCGTTTTTCGCTTCAAAGCGTCTGAAAAAAGCCCAAGAGGAGAAAAAATGTATTCATGTGTAAATTACTACAAACTAACACTACGAGTATCTTTATTTTCCAATCAGAAATAGGAAAAAACGAACGAAGGCTTCATTTTTCCACTGAAAATTTAATTCAAGAAATATTAAATTCTTTACTGCAATTTTTTTCATAAAACAAGTATTTGGATGCTGCATACTATTTATTTATATGAATTCCCTTGTTCAACATAATTTTTATTGGTATTTTATAACCTTCGTAAAAATTTGGCGAATTTTTTCTACAGGACTTAAGTAAAAAATAATAAATCATATTGAAATCAAACAATATTAAGTTCAAATAATATATATATTTCTATACATTTAAGGTTTGAAGGACATAAATAAATAAATGAAAAAAACTAAAATATATACATTTTTTAACTTTGTTAAGAGCATGCTATGAAGTCGATTTATTTTGAATAATATCAAATTTCATTTTTGTTCATGAAAAATAATTTTTTTGTTTGATCGTTTTCCATAAATGAACAACAATGGAAATCTTCACTGCCCACTAGCTATAATGTTCTAGTTAAATTATACAAAGAAAGACTACTCTCAGCTATCATATGAATAATTATAACGTGAATACGAGAATTGTTCGCTGACTTATGTATTGGCCTGACTAAGCATGTAGCTTCACTACTGGATGTATACATTTGTGGACTCGGCGCTGGGTGATAATTTTAGTTGCATATTTTAGTGCAAAATTTTTAACTCACATCTGTCGACTTGAAACGGTTGAAATTAAAGTATTTACTAATCAAGTTGAAATGAAAATCCCATTTATATGCTAGTGCGCGTGCAATTGAAGATGTTCGAGAAATCAGTCGAGAGAAGTATTGTAATTAAACCGAATGATATTTTGCTAACTACAAATTGGCAGTGCTCTCATGCTTATATTGCTGTGAATGCAGTCAAGTGATAACAATTGTCACGTAATAATCATTTTCTCCAATGCGACACCTTTAATTTGTCAAGGTTAATGCGTAGCTAGAAATCGTGACCTTTCGAACTACAGATATTAATTACATCAATTTAAAATGACGCATTAAATTAAAATATTTCAAAACCCAAACATCGAAAAGCTCACAAATAAGTCATCGATATTCACCGAACAAATAATGTAAACTTTAATTTGGTGGTGAACGCAAATTGATCCGTGCATTGCATGATTTATGAATCGATAAGAGAAACGAACTCGAGCATATTAGCCCTCAGCGGGTTATTCGCTAAGAGTATATTCATGAAAATTTAAGCAAGGAAAAATTTAATTTCAGTATGGAGTGCCCCGTGGTGCTGGAACGTGGAAGGAATTTTCGACTGCTAGCCTCCGAGGAGTTGCCCCAACTGCTGGACTTTTTATCAAACTACTTGCCTGAATCACTTAAAGTAAGTGTCAAAATCCAAGTAGCTTATATATACGGACAAACTCATACGTTTGCAAGTGAAATTTGTATTTTTTCGAGGTGACAGACTAAAGTTAGCAACTGTTCGCTAGACAGAGATCAAGAAGTCTCTTTTCAAATTCATTACAACGGAAATCTTTGCTAATGATCCATTAAAAATTTTTAAATAAATATGAAGAGTATTTTCTTGATGCATTTAGAAATATTTATTAAATTAAATTAATTCGAGTGTGTTAAGCTAAAAATTGTCACATCAATGAAATTCATTGAAGCATTTAATTGTTCTTTAACATCGAGAACAGTTCGCATGATAATGTACCGAGGCATTGATATGAAAACAACATTAAAAGAAAATTACGGGTATTCGTATCCAGAAATAGAAAATAAAAAATAAGACCTTGACTACACACGAATAAATAGCGTATGAGCATTTAGGCAAAATAGATGTGTGCTGAAAAATCGACTGCAACGACAAGCAATTGGCAAGCAGCGGGCTTCTTAAGAAAAAGGGACGACATTTTCACGTGTAACATAACGCCGAGTCGTGTCGTATTATATATGCTGGTTACATTAGCGCAGCGTCCTTAATCATTTTGCGCATTGCACTTAGGTGCATGTACCTCTGCGGCGATGCATTGTACAATGTCGGTACATGCTTATTTATAAATAATGAAAACAAACGAAGGTATTGTATGTGTATCAGAGCAGCGCACATAGAAGCAAAACGTGCAATCGCAAATCGATGCAATTCACTATGTAATGCGGCAGCGCACGATTCATTATGAAGTCATGAATATAAACTTTATTTTCATATGTTTGTCCTTCTAGTATGGTAAGCAAACATGCATGCGTATATGAAGAAAGGCCGCTTCAAACGTGACGAGAAAAGCAACAATTTTCGTTTTGTGTTTTTAAAAGGAGTTACTCGGTGCCGCAAGTGGTACGTGTGTGCATGTAGTACACATCCATATATATAAAAGCGTCGATACACGTTCATACGTTTGCGTCGTGTTTGTTCTTCACTACGATTAAGACCAGTGCGGCCCCCAATTATTTTTACAAGACTATTATTTTCTCTCGCACCGGCTAGTTTGGATCTCTCTCTTTCTCTCTTTCTTTCGTATAAGATCCTAATAAATAATAGAATAGGCGAGGTACCTTTATCGATCGTGAGCTTCAAATTAAAATATCTTAAAATAAACATTTGTTTGTCCCCACGTGCCTTCGTAACGCAAACGGTTGAATTTGCAAAAGTGGCGGAAATATGGGATAATAAATTATGCATAATGGTTTACAAGCGACTCCCTACTCGGGTATAACTTGAGGATAATTTAGATTATTTATGATTTTTTTATTTTTCATTCCAAGATCAACATCAGTGGACGTTGATATTGTACGAAAATATTAAGGGAAGATATATTCTGCTGTTAAAAATTAACTACATCATACAGTGAACGATTTCGCAATCAATTGAAAAAATTATTGCTTTTGAAATAAAATTTTTTCTGAACCCTGAATATTTTAAAATGATTCGTTAAATAATCTTAGTCATTAAGTTTTTGTACATAAAATAACTCAAAAAATTAGTTACTGTAACTTTCTATACTAAGCGTAAGTATAACAGGTTTATAAATAGCATCAGTTATATGCCACCAACTCAGCTCGATTAACTCGTTGGTCACCACACCGAGTCTGCGAATTTAATTTCCGAGTATACATATCAATTATGAACACTGCTGATGAAGCATAGATCGCAATACGATATAGGGCGATAAGAAAATAAAATTCTACCCCTGTTCAAGGTTTTATCTTTCTTTTTTAGTAAATTTAAGAGTGAGTGAAAGGTCAATATTTATTTAAGAAACAAGTGATTCAATCGCATTAGTAAACCCAAAATATAATGCATTTTAACTTTTTGCACGAACGATTAAGTAACGATTTAATAAAAACGAGTTCTAATTACATTTTAAGACTCAAAGAAATCTTAAAATCAAAAAACTTTTAAAAAGGTCTTCTTTCTTTTTTTATTGCATTTTTTTGAATTGCAAAAATTTGGATTTTTTACTGAAATAAGTCCATTTTCATTTATGAGTTTTGTAAACTTCACGCGCCCCTTTTTACTTTTTCTGGTGTTACATATTTGACATACAGCATCTAGACGGTGTCTAATTTTTCGGAACATCAATGGTTACGATCGCAACCTCGGGATGATGAAAACGATCGAACTTAGGTTACCCTACATAAAGGCCCTTTACGGTCTCACTCAATCGTAACCATTCATGTTTTGAAAAAGTGTACATCAAGTAGACGTTGTAGCTCAATAAATGACCATGAATTTTACGTAAAATGGAAGTATTTTGAAAAAATATCAACACCAGAAAAGATATTTTAAAAAAATGCAATTGAAAAAAGAAAGAAAATAAACCTAGTACCATTGAATTTCAAATCATCGATACACATTTGATATCTAATGTCAAGCAAACGCAGTAATTTTTGATTTCTAAATGAAAATCAGGATTAAAATAGCTGCAACTGCAACAGTTTATCAGCACGCGACAATCGATGCTGAATTAAATCGATCGACTTTTTGGTCTTTTTTATTCCGTGTTAGCACTTGACCTTAATGGTTCAAAATTGCCAACGAAGACCAAATGACAAATAGTTCAAAAGTCATCATTACATTTTCTCGACTCCCGCTATTATACATTTCTGAGAAATTCCTCGTAAGCTCGTCGGGCGGAAATGTAGATCTCTTGCCAGAACAATGTCAGGGTAGTTTGCAAGAATTTAGCAGTTTGACATAATTATAAAGCTGAAGAATTTTTCTTATTGAGTCTTTTTTTCATAAATTTGTATTAATTCTGTACAAGAGCAGCTGTTTCCGCATTCAATTGTTTTAGTTAGAAATGATATACGCGATAAAGTTTATTTTGTGTGCAGAAAAAATTATTTGAATGTTCAAATTTTTAATCAACTCACGTATAGGCATGATATTGTCATTGCTAAAGTACGATTTTCTCTCGTTTTTTGTGTAAGAAGGATATGAATTTTTGCGATCTAAGTCTCGCGTGTGTGAGCGCGCCGCTGCAGCATTCGTGAACTTTCATATATGATATAGCCTGCCAACGGGTGCAGCAGAGCAGCAGCAGGGCCAAGGTCAACTTACACTCGCGCACACACTCACTTACGCTCGCACACTCGCTAGCGTTCGTGCACTCACCACGCGCGTAAGTTGCGAATTTTGGATTTCGATACGAGTCGACATTTTTTTTTTTTTTTTTTTTTTTTTTTTTTTTTTTTTTTTTTTTTTTTTTTTTTTTTTTTTTTTTTTTTTTTTTTTTTTTTTTTTTTTTTTTTTTTTTTTTTTTTTTTTTTTTTTTTTTTTTTTTTTTTTTTTTTTTTTTTTTTTTTTTTTTTTTTTTTTTTTTTTTTTTTTTTTTTTTTTTTTTTTTTTTTTTTTTTTTTTTTTTTTTTTTTTTTTTTTTTTTTTTTTTTTTTTTTTTTTTTTTTTTTTTTTTTTTTTTTTTTTTTTTTTTTTTTTTTTTTTTTTTTTTTTTTTTTTTTTTGAAAAAAGTACAGCTTGAAGCTTTACTTGAATATGAAAGATTATCCCAGTACCAGCTTTCAATTGAAAGCTTTTTTCGGTTGGAAAGCTCGAAAAAATGATGCTGCGAAGAGCATCTTATACTATTATGAAGCTCATGTAAATTGATGAAATTTAAAGGATTTATTAATACGATGGAACTATGATACAAACAATTGAAGGATTGGATTATAAGTTAATGCTCTAAGAATAAACGATTTTAATTGTAACGAAAGAGATTCTCCATATTTGCTTTAATGCAAAGAATATTTGGCTTCATCGTATCATTAAAAGAGTATAAAATATGCCTACTTTTTAAGAGATTTCTTGAATATCAGCCAAAATATTTTATTTATAAGCGAATAAAAATGGAATGTCATAGGCATGAAAGTAGGTTCTGCATTAGAAACTCTTCATTTCATAAATGTCATTTTAAAATTCGATCGAATTTCGATGGTCATAAGTCGCATCCACTCCTGCTATCCTAGTACTGATAATCAATATACTTTTTGACAGATAATCAAAATAGAAGCGCATCATAACGAAGCTCTCCAAAATAAACGATAAAAGAAGTCAATGGTAATAGTATTATAGTAAAATATTGGATTACTCATTATAATTCTTAACCGGTAAGATTGATAACTGCATAAAACAATTTTATTTTGAATTAATTTTTAAAAAGGTGAAATATGAAGGGAATGACACTCAAAATTTTTATGACGACTAAAAATAAAAATTTTGACTATTATCATATAGTCAAATTATTTGTCTCTTTTTTACTCCATCTAAATCTTGAATCCGTTTACTTGATTCAACTAAATAAAAATTAATTAATTATTTGAATCATGTGGAGTATTAATGATTTTATCACAGACTGGCAGTATTGCAAAATGTTCGTTAAAGGGTTAACAGAATCCTTTTAGCAAAACTGGTATAATGTTCTACACCATTCTGTCAAGAACACATAGCAACGATTCAAGCTTATCATGTGAAAACGTTGACTACACTATTTATAATTGTCAATCTATCATTGATGCCTGTTCGTGACGAGTTGAAACCTGTTCAATCGATTGCGTAGCATAAAAATTTCGACAATTTGAGGATACATTTTTTTAATGAAAGTATTCTGGCTTTCAAAATGTGTTGGAATTAGAATAAATTTTGAAATAAATTAAGCACTTTATTATTATTACTATTATTACTATTATTATTTATTATTTAGTCAAAACCATTTCAGCATAGAAACTCTTGAAAAGATACATTTTTCATAAAAAAGTAAATTCATTATAATTTTTTAATTTATAAGTTTCAAAAAAACGCAACAATTAGTTTGCGAGAAATCTACAATAATATTTCATACATCTGGAAAAAATTAAACATTGCAAGTATTAGTGCTAATTAGAAAATACATTCGTCCCTAATCAGTTCCATTGACTTTGATTGGCCATCTAGAGGTCAATGTAAAATAAACTCTGTTAATGCAAAAGGTCACTCCAGTTGAAAAAGCATAAGTCGCGTTATGCACAACCGCACAATTAGTAATGTTTCCGCATGGTTTAAAAAATTCATCATGCATCTTGAATCAATAAAAGCGAAAAAAAGTGATCGCAGAATTTTACTTGGATTAAAAGTCAAAGAGTTACGTGATCAAAATCCCGGAGAAGGAAACACGTGCGCTCGCCTCAGTTCTTTTTTCTAATATTCATAATTCACGCGATAGACGTGTTTTTTTCTCTTTCTCTCTCACTTGCGTGGCTATACTATTATCCTGAAACAGAGCTGGAGCTGTGCGGGAGCATGTAAAGCTCGAGGAAGGTGAAAATGGCTTTAGTAACCTTGACATTCGACGATATATAAGACGCGCTACGCGTATCGCACCTGTGACCGATCGCGCACAACAATGTATGTTCGTACGTGCCAGCAGCTGCACAGCACAACGTCAATCTAAAATACCTATCGTGTGTAGCTATACTAGTTTTTTTGCTTCGAATAGATTTGCTCATTTGTTGGGAGAATTTATTTTTACGAAATCGCGTCACGAATTTTAACTCCGCTTCGATAGCTATTGGTGTAAATAATTTAAAAAAAATACTCATTTGTCGCATTCTTTCAGTTTGGTTCACAGCGTATTTTTTTCATTTTTGTAAGATATTTATAGGAGCTATCGTAAGCCTTTTTTACCATTTACGGATGCGATAGTAAACATGCAAGTACGTAAAGAGGGTGCATGTGCAGGCCGAATTTGAATTTAGAGGAGCGAGATTAATATGCATGAGGTATGGAAATTTTTACAATGTTTCGCGGGTTTCGAGATTTGGATACTGCTGTATCGCAATTCTACCCTTGTCTGAATATTTTAATGTGCTTCGAAGTGCAAAAATATACCTAAAGTTTAAGTATGAATTATTGTTGTCAAGCTATAAAAATATACACAAATTAAAACAAATGAAATCCTACGTGTAATTTAAAAGAAGCCACAAGGACAACTAGATGAATCCTGACAATTCTACACTCGTTAACTTTTTGTCGGAAGCAATTTGTAAAGAAAAATTTCTTGAATAAAAACTTTCTGAAATCCAGAGCGATACAGGTGGGTGTACGCATAAGATGGAAAATGTGCTTTGTATCATCAAGGCAAGGTCTCATTAAATTGTCACAAAGTTGTGTCTTGTAAATGTTCCAGGTTAATAATAATCACACACATTACAGATACATGAATTAGCTGTGAAATATTGAAAAGCTCGACTTTAATTAAAGATGCTTCCTTTCAAATTTGCACTTCAAGGGTTTCGACGCGTTATGAATCACGAAGATGTGAATGGAAAAAGTTTTTCCAGTGCTTTACTTGAGCAAATGCGACATATTTACAGTACAAATGTCTCAATTCTTACGTAATTTTTATGAAAAAAGATTATACCTTCACGTTTTTACATAGGAAATGAATTTGACGATTCATTAAAATCATTTGTGTAGCCGTGAATTCTTGCACGATTTAAGGGCAAATTAAAGAACGAAAGGAAAAAGAGCAATTGAAAAGCGAAGCCTTTTCAAAGTGTAATAAGAAAAATAAAACAACTTAATCCGCTTGTTCTTATTATTGATATATTTCATACATGTCTATATCTGTGTGCGTGAGTGTATGTTGTAGTTTCATCAAACTCTGCTGACCTACATGCGCAACAAAGTCTGGGAGTTTCATTTCTACGTAGCCGACGACTGGCCACAGGTGCCTCTTTGTTTGCATTTTCCTGGAATGACGCTCTCGGTAAGTAAAACCAAGTCTTTATCGGAACTTTAACTTTATTTACATATTATATCCGCTTATCTTGGTATCAATTAATTGCTGCTGGTTTTTACAAAATCAAAGTAATAAATAGACTCTAGATCGGAAAATTTTCAATGAATTTGAGAAGTTTTGCTTGGTTTTCCTTAATTTCAATGTGATATAATAAATGACCCTGAGACTTTGTCTCTTAAAGTCTTTTCCTCATTATTAAACCTTTTATCTTCCAAAGAGTTATAATATAAGTATGTATGCACTTTTATCCTCGCATCAATATGCAAATGAACTTGAAAATAGTAACTTGATGCAAGTTTAGTTCCCAAGGTTTAATATGTTTCATCCTAAGTTTTATCCAAGTTTTATCCAAAATAACCCTAGCGGGGTAATGTCAGGCAATTTCCAAACGTATTGCTCGGACTAATAGCTTACGTCACCGACATTACATCGACAACATCAATAGGGAGGCCAGTTCAAAATTCTCGCAAGGCATTATTTTGTACTTTCAAAAAGGCAAAAGACGCGACGCGAAACAAAAGAATCTGGCAATAAAAGACATACTAAAGAAAATTTGAGAAAAATGCGAGCTCCGTCGAGGCAAATTGCCAACTGTGAAGACCAGTTTGCCGGTGGCCTGTCTTTCGTTTAACAAGAAATCTGAATTCAATCTTCCATAGTACTCATTTTATAATTTGAGAGATGTGTATTTATTGCTTGACAAAAGTACAAAGCGCTCAAGGTTTAGTTCCGATGCAGTAATTAGTCCAAATGCTTTCGATTAGCTGCTAGCCTGATGATCAAAAGATAAATCAAATAAATGCAATTGTGGGATATTGGAATAAAAAATGAGGTTGTTCTTATTTATTGCTTCTTGTTAAAAATGTTGAAACACAATTCAATTTCATGTAATAAAAATAAACTATCGATGTAGAAAAAATTGTCGTTGATCAGAAAAACTTTTTTCCTGTAGAAAAACTCGTAACTTTCAGTAATAAAAGCATAAAATCGACTGCATCTGGTAAAATTTTTATCAACTTTTCTCTATAAAAATTATTTCGTGTCATGTTTTTCGACATAAAATTGAAAAAAATTCTTAGTTCAAACTTTACATTAAACGCTGCATTGCATGAATTATATGTGAGAATTAAGAGTGAGACTAACACTTGTTAATTATAACTTTTATTAATTAAACACAATTTACGTACAAAGTATATGAGCTCTCGAGTAGGCGCGAGAAGAGCGAGTGAGCGGTTACACAAAAAGGGCCGAGAGGCCGGATACAAAGAAAGGTGAGCGCGACATCTGGTGTAAGCGCGAAAATCAAATAAAGAATAAAAATACAGAATAATTACAGATTAACATTAGATGAGAGTATAAAATAAGTATATCTAACACGCTCCCATAATCGAAATTATTCTTAATATAAAAGTCCTAAACCTTTAACACAATAATCAACTTTTGCCTTGGGCAAAGCTTTAGTTAAAATATCGGCAGTCATCTCTTCAGTGGATAGATATTTCAAATCAAACTTTCCGTTCTTCAGCACCTCGCGGATGAAGTGCGCTCTTATGTCGATGTGTTTGGATCGAGCATGGAAGACTGGGTTCGACGCTAATTTTGCTGCGGATTGATTGTCGTTGTAGACTGTAATCCGAGACAAGTCGTCGAAACCAAGTTCCTTCAGAAGGTTGGAAAGAAAAATGGCCTCCTTGGCCGCATCGGACAGGCTCATGTACTCTGCCTCGGTCGAGGACAGAGCTACCGACTTCTGCTTCTTTGAGCACCAAGAAACTGCGCTGTTGGAAAGAGAGAACATGTAGCCGGAGTAGNTTGCGTTTACGAGCCAAACTCGATATGCTTTAGAATTATCGGCATACCCGAGAAAATATCCTTCAAGTCCACGGCAGTCAAATTTGCCTTTAGTTGGAGTTTTGTCGAGAGCGTAGACTTTCTCTCCAAAAGGTCTCATGTGCGAGACGTCGGGCTTGCGTCCAGTCCACTTCTCGTACGGGGTACAGCCGATGGTATTCGTATAGCAACGATTTCGAATGTAATTGGCAGTCATAATGGCTTCAGCCCAAAAAGATTTCGGCAAGCCCGACTGTGTGAGTAAGCAGCGTGCCGTCTCGACGAGGGTGCGATTCTTTCTCTCGGCGAGGCCATTTTGCTGCGGCGTATGGGGTACAGTGAAGCGACGCTTGATGCCGGCGTCTTTACACAAGTTATCAAGCTTGCGATTATCGTACTCCCCCCCGCCGTCGGACTGTAATTCTTTGATGAAATGCCCGGTCTGTTTTTCGACCATATTCTTGAATTCGACGAATCTTTCAGTGACTTGGCTCTTCTCCTTCATCAGGTAGACGTGGCAGAAGCGGGTGTGCTCATCGATGAATGTCACGAACCATCTCGCTCCGCCTTTGGATGTTGTTCTCATTGGGCCGCATACGTCGGTATGAATTACTTCGAGAGGTTTCGCCGCGTATCGCACTCGAGATTCGAACGGTTCTCTCGTCATCTTGGCGATGGCGCATGTTGAACAGCAGCCTATGTCTTCGACTTTTACATTGCCCATGCCCTCGGCGTGTTGTTTCTGTATCATAGTCTTCAAGTCGTTGGAATTTAGGTGACCAAGTCGAGCGTGCCATTCACTCATGTCAACGTTGATTTTAGCCATTGCGGAGATAGGTCGTGGTCGCTCGGCTCCGTCGATGAAGAATAGGTCGCCAATTCTCTCAGCGCGGGCGATAACCTCACCAGTCTCAGCGGTGATCGTCGCAAGTTTCTTGCTAAATTTTACGTCAAATCCGGCGTCGACAACTTTCGCGACGGACATGAGGTTGGTTCTGAGGTCGGGTACGAGCAGCGTGTCTTTTAGAGTTACGATCGTAGAGTCGTTTCCAGGCACGATATTTACGTCACCTTTAGCGCGTATTGCCGCTGTGGTGTTGCTGGCGAGTTGCAGACTGCCATTGTGCCGTGTGATGTTTTTCAACATGCTCTCGTCGCCGCATACGTGAGAAGTACTCCCGCTGTCTAGGCACCACTTCGCACTAGTTGTAGTGCTGGTGAAAAAGCATAAGCCGGAGGTTTCGTTTTTCGACTCTTCTTGGCTTCTTTTCTTTTTATAGCAGTCCGCTTCTTTGTGACCCTTTTTCTTACAAAATCCACATTTGTAAGAAGGTTTCTGCTTATGCGACGTTGCGTTGTTCGATGCGGGTCTCGAGGTGGAGCCACCTTTTGTGCGACTGTAATCTTGCTTAGTTTTGGCAATCATTGCCGAACTATTATGATTATCGTTTACACTATGCCGAGACTTGTGCTCTTCCAGGATTTTTATTTTCAGAATTTCGAGATCTGGCAGCTTATCGCGCGATTCGATTGCGCATCTGAAGTTCTCGAAGCTCGACGGAAGGCTTTGGAGAAGCATAATTGCTAGCAAATCGTCATCCAGAGTAGCGCCTGTCGACTTCAGTTTGTCAGATGCATCAAAGAAACCTTTGAGGTGGTCGATCATACTGTCGTTGTCCGCCATCTTGTGCTGAGTCAACTGTTTGTACAGCGAGACTTTACGCGCGGGCGTTTTTGATGCGTACGTCGATTCCAACTTTGTCCATACCTCATGCGATGTGTTGCAATTCTTGATCTCCTTTAGCTCGGAGGGCGAGATGCTGAGGATCAAGTCTGATCTGGCTTTTCTGTCCTTCACCAGCCATGCCTTATAAGCCGCCTCGGCTGCGGTCCGTGCAGCGGCGTCGGCCCCTCCGATTGCAGGTGCTGGTGTAGCGCCCGAGACGAAGTCCCAGCCGTCGTTTTTGATTAATAAGGCCTCTACCTGGATCCTCCATGTGTCGTAATTGTCGCGAGAGAGTAGCTCGAAGCGCGGAGTGTGCGTTACGTATTGATTTTCGGACATCTTTGATCAATACTACGCGTGGTTAACCTCACTTCCGACACTGAAACTTTTGCACTATTGAAAAACGGTATGTCTCTTTTATCTCGGTTATGTTTTTGCAATGTCTGGGCCCATAACCTGTGAGAATTAAGAGTGAGACTAACACTTGTTAATTATAACTTTTATTAATTAAACACAATTTACGTACAAAGTATATGAGCTCTCGAGTAGGCGCGAGAAGAGCGAGTGAGCGGTTACACAAAAAGGGCCGAGAGGCCGGATACAAAGAAAGGTGAGCGCGACATCTGGTGTAAGCGCGAAAATCAAATAAAGAATAAAAATACAGAATAATTACAGATTAACATTAGATGAGAGTATAAAATAAGTATATCTAACATTATAGAGAATAAATTTGAAGCGCTGATCCACGAGATGATGCATTTGACATTTTTCGTCAGACATAAAGTTGCGGTTGCTAGAAGAGCTTTCAAAGTCAAATGACCAAAATATATTGAACTTGTTTATCTTTAAGAGGTTCTAATTAGCTTGAAATTTATCAGTTATTTACACGTTGAGCCGACGGAGAAATGCTCGAAAATGAGAATGGATATTATATGTATTTAGCTTAGGCAATAAAGCTCGAGCATACTCCGACCGCGAGCAAACACATAACTTCGGGTTGGAATAAGCGAAACGTATACGAAAATATACCACGGAGAGCTGCAATCTCAATTATGAAATTTTTTGAGTGAAAAAAACCTTGGCGCAATGTACAAAAATATTTCATTTAGAAGTATACGCGACTCGTGGAATTTATAAAAAGGCACACACCGCATCGCTGAAATAACTCGAAGAATTTATCAGAGACGAAGATCCTGGATGCCACCTACTCATTACGAAGTGCGAAACGCGCGCGCCACAGCGTAACGAGTGCACAAATGTTGCACACGACCCTGCGAACGGCAGCCAGGAACGCCACCCGTGCTGCATAAATTACGCTCTACATGCACGTAAAAGCTCGTATTTTCGCTCTATCTACCTACGCGTATATACCTATGCACGATCGCGACAATGCATCATCTGCGCTTCCTCAAACAACGAAACATTAAACATCTCTTACATGCACAATGGTGGCTTTAATATGTGCATTATATGTATATTGCATACAAATACACATCCTCACGTGTGGAGACGTATTGGACACAAGCCAAGCGCTCGCTACTGATTTTACCTTCGTTTCGCTTTTTTTCAAGTTGATTTTTGTCTTTGACTATTCTTTTTTCTTTGTTTTTTGTCTTTTTAGGAATTTTTCTGTGTAACTAGGATTGTACTCGTTTTCCTGACGATAGTTACACGGTGTAGAGATCGTTGCTTTAGAAATAAAAACCGAAAAGTTTGCAATGAAAAAGCATTGCTATTAGGCGGAGCAGATTTTTTACGAAAATAAAGAACATTGACAGATGACCACGTTGAGACCCTTTTGCTAGCAAGAATAATTGATCTGGCAAATCGTTTGAGTGGGCAATATGTACTGAGACCATTTATCGAATTTGATCGATGCTTGCGGTTAAAGCTTCACCAAGATTTCCAAAAAACTTTTAGCTGCATGCAATTGATTTTCAAATTTAAAAAAGGTGGATTTTATCACCAGTAAATCGTACATCAATTTATCGAAAATTTTTCTAATATCTTCGTAATTTGATTTAGATGTTCTTGCCTTTTTTCTACCCAACGAATACTAACTTGTCGGAAAATGTTTACTTATTTTCTTTACGAAACTATGCAAAGTAATTTTATTTCAACTTTTTTCGAATCATTTCCAAAGTTGGAAATATAATTGATAAAAAATTTTCCACGATAAGTGTTCAAATTATAGTCATATACTTGAAGTTGTTGAGTCATTTGTACGAAGAGCTTTTCAAAATTATCAACTCATGGAACAGATAAATCCACTCCTCTCACATGAGAAAGTTTCTTACCATCTTTCAAATGCTGAAAAAATCAAAACTAACTTTCTAGATTTCGAAATAAATAATTGAACCTTTGCAAGCTTCGCATTGTTAGAAGTACCTCGCAATCCATCGACACAAGTTATGCTATGAAAACTCATAACTTCGTTACAGAACTTCAACAGGGTAAACTGGTTTTGCTTGTGTATGATAAAAGTATATTGCGTAAAAGTTGTTTGCCTTTTTCATAACGAATATTAGATATAGTTTATGTAAAGCTTATGAAATTCAATGGCATTTATTGCCATGCTTTTTACTGCATTATAAAGTTTGATCGATGATTTTTTCATACGTGTCCAAAATTATTTGACAACTTTTTTTATCATAATAATCTTTGTAACTTTCAACGACTCGCTTCATGAATAATTTTTGATTGAATGGTCAATTTCTTCAACTCTAAACCCCAAAATTTATCAAACCAAATTTATTCGGGGAAACTTTTTTCTAATTAAATAAGTTTATCGTTGGGATAAGTTCATTTTCCAGATAGATCTTGGTTCTACAGTTACTTCTCAGAACAATTAACACTAAAATTTCGCTCTTGCACCCCTAGAGAATACCAAACAGTTTGAACTTATATGTACGTACCGCATACAAATAGACAATAGTTGAACAGCAAGGACGAATCTTCGAATCTTCTCAACCTTGCATTTAGCACACTTTGATTCCCTCTCAATGTTAAAGTTTTAAGGTTCAATAATGTTGCTTAAAATTTTTCTCCCCCTTCGAATATTATTTAAACTTTATTTATGCAATATTTATAATTAAATTTAAATATGCTTTTACTTTTTGCGAATTATCGAAGCGAACAGAAATGTTTGTATAACCGTCGGATTGCGCACACATCGAGACATATGAAGCATTTGCAGCAGACCAATAAAAATTTGAGTTGTGAACCAATGCTATAGAGAGTTTGGTAAGGATATTAGTATTGACTTTCGCTTGGACCTGTTCAAAGCTCAACTTGTCTCCTTCTCTCTCTCTCTCTCTCTCTCTCTCTTGCTTTCTTCCTCTTCCTTCATATATCAATTGAGCAGATACTCTAATAGTTTTCAGTTCACTGATATCAATAGTGCAGTAGAGCTTGAATCAGCGTTGCAGGGACTATAAGTCGAGTACGGTTTCACAAGTAGTTTACTTGGAGGCTTCAGATTTCGACTGTCACTTTCACAAACAAATATAAGAATCAACCAATTAACCTGATTATTAGGAATCCAATTTAAACTATCTAAAAACCAGAAAAAGTCCAAATTTGTTTGAAGGTTTTACTTATTTGTCAAAAAATTACCCTGTACTTCTTTCGAGACAGAAAAATGTTATGCTAATGCAAGACTCCGGCTTGTCAAAAAAGCTTTATTTCAGATTCTTCATCGAATTTTCCGCAAAGTGGAACAATCCACCGAAATCCAGAGAAATCTCGCCTCAATTTTTTTCTAAGATCTAAAAAAGGCAGCGAATTTACTTCGTGAAATGGAAGTAAATTAGAACTTTTTTCGAAGCAGAGACTTATGAAACAATACAATTATTTGAGGTATATATAGATTAAGTTTAGAAACTTTATAAACTAGAAATAAATCAACTGATTGTCGGTTAAAGTCGTTTGTGAAGGACGTGGCATGCTTAAAAAAATTGAACAAACTCATACATCAGCGAAACAAATAATTTTTTTTTAAGTGGTTACTTTTACAATCAAATATAGCGCACGAGGTTTTTTTTTAATAAAGTTCCATCCTCATTTACTCATTATTCTTTCTAGTGTCACGGATTATTGTACGAGAGCGTTGGTGCATTTTGCCCGAACCAGAGATTGGACTGTCTAGAATTATTACGCCAAGAGGACGTTTTATTGGATTGGAGCAAGCCGCTGTATATAAATTTCGTTCACTCGGAAATAGCCGACGAATTGATGCGTCTTTACGAGGGCCACGGCAGCGTCGAGCGGGTACTCGGCGACGTTTACGCCTGTGACGAGCCTGAAAAATCCGAGGAGGTTCCCGACGACGATGTGCCTACTGATATCGATGTACAGGTAATGATTTTGGTTTTTTTTAGTATAACTTCTCACTTTGTTCGAATGACTTTATGCGCTAACAGTATCAAAATTTTATCCCATTTTTAAACTTGACTTGCCACTATTTTTCATGAAAAATATGGGTGAAATTTTTTACTGTTATGTGGGGCCACAAACTAAGAACGTCAGAGTATATTCTGTAGAATTTGGAGCAGTATTTCTTCTTTGTCAGCACAGTTCACATTTTCTTTGTCAATAGAAACAAACCAAGTTTACCTAATGGAATGTCCTATCCTCTGTTGAAGGTTATTGCGGACGTATACTTTACCGTTTAGAGCATGTAAACACAAGCAACAATTATTTAAATCCCATACTATTTATTTTTGCTGGTTCCAAAAAAACAAGATTTACTTTGAGTGCTAATCAAATCGTCGAAAACAATTAAAATTATAATCATTATAAAGTAACGATAAACTCAACATTTTCAATTAATCCTAGATCCTCGTGTTATAAATTGTAACTCGAGCTAATTTTTCAATTTGGCTTAAAACCACATTACCTTTTGTACTATAAAACCAAGTACTAGCGGCAATTATTTATTATACTTTTCGATTACAATTTTTAGTTCACATAAATGAATGCCGCCTCGTGCTTAGTATTAGATGAGATCATCTTTAAAAAACTTTTCAAATCAGATTGCTGTAAATTTAAGGAGGTTGTAGCGAAAACTTTAGATCAAAGTGAAATTTCAACCAAGGATAGTTCATGAAATTACAAGATTTTTGGTAAAAAAATTGGGGTTTCCATGCAAATTTGGGAAATAATGAAATTCAAAGTTTTGGCCATTTAACATTGAATCAAATGGGAAGTGGCAGTTTTTAGTACACTGTGAGTTCAAATCACTTTAGAAGTTATTGAAATTAACATATGTTATAGGAAATTTCATTAGCTTTCGAATGATATAATTATAAATGGGTGTTTCCAGGCAAATAAAAAAGATATTAAGAGTCAAGCACTTTTTCTCTATGTTCTGCCATGCTAACGTTGTGCGCTGCGTAACGCATATAGGCTTGCGCATGTAGCGTTCTAATACAGAACCACTTTGCATCGCTACAGCCTCCTTAAACAAACTGTTTATCAATCTCTCTTTTTTTTTGCCAATCATATTTAAAGATTTTTGGAATGATTAATTTATATTAAATTATATTTACCTTACGCAAAGCTACTGACTCTACATATACAAATGTATTTGTTTATCGAGACAAATGAAAACTTTTGAGCTGCTTGTTAAAGCGTAAACGTAATCATAAATCGTCTTTTAACGATATAACAGGTACTACCATTGAAAGCCGAGCACGCAGAAGGTATTCACGAGTTGTATCCAGCCAACGACATGGAGTGCCACGAGCTTTTCCTTCGCCTTATAAAGAACCTCTCAGCGGCCGGTGTCTTTGCGGACGGTCGACTTGCCGCATGGATGGTGCAATCTTATTACGGTGCCATGTTCTCCATGCAAACCAAGCCGGAATATCGCAGAAAGGGATATGGGACAAAATTGGCCAGGTTCGAATTTTATGCTTGATTCTTAGAAGCAATAGAATCAAATGCGTATATTGAACTACATTCAATGTTTAAATCTTAGGTTTTTAACAAGAAGAGTCGCAGAGAACGGATACAAGCCATTCGTCGTAATCAGGCCTGAAAACGAGGCCAGTCAAAGTCTGTACAAGAAGCTGAGTTTTCGCAAGCTCTATACGATCGTTCGCATGACTTTTATCCCCAACAATCACGAACCGATAAAGAATGACCAAGTCGACGACGTGGACACGACGATATTGAGCGAAGATCTCGTCAATTCCATCAGGCAACAGCTAATATTACGTCCAGACGTCATTGAACCGCAACAGCAAAGGACATTGATCAAAATCGACGGCGACAAGGACGTCGATGATGACGAAGACGTTGAATTTTTTACGAAAATCGAAGACGCACTAGAGCCTATAGATGAGCGCTCCGAAGAGGACAGTATTAGTGTTGCACCGACGAACGGACAAATGACTGGCGAAGTGGTCGCCGGTGATTAAGACTGTTTAGAACTTTTGAAACTGCACGGATAGGCTCGTACGTATGATCTTCACATTGCCGAATGAACGAGAACACTGTAAATGTCAACTATTTTCGAAATAATTATCGTTCAGATTGTTGATTTCAATCGGGACGAATATTTTAAAGGAAAAAACTGTGCGAGGCTCTGATATACGCTGCATGTGAACGAGTGAACATAGTTTAAACTAGTCAGACTGGCATTCGTTCTCTCGAGTCATAAACAAAGTTTTATATTTTCGAAAAATGAATTCAAGAAAACGAATTATGAATCAATGAATATTAAAATATTATATATTTAGAAGACATACATCATTTTTACTTCCAACCAGCTGAGAGCACAATGTAATGTATTATTGTTCCAAGAACTTATTTTTAACTCTCGGAATTGTTGTTTTTTTCTAATTAAAGAGCTTGCATGATATTGTAGTTTTATACATGTCCGATTTTTTGAAATTTCTCAATTAAAGCGATTTTTAATGGGCTTTATCGAAAATTAAGACCAGTTCGTGTAAAAATTTCCATAAACATGAAACTCCGTCGCATATAATAGATATTGCTTAGCATTCAATGTTTTATGAAATATATTGCATAATACACCAAAACTAGTGTAAACTCATATTTATTAGAGCTAATGTTAAATTTAACGCTTCTAATGAAATCAATTCGTCCTAAAATTGCAAGGTTAATTTAAAATGACTCTAAGAATATGTAAAATATTTAACTTAGCATTGTTGAATATAGGATCTAATATCCAATAAAAGCTATCATTTTGTAATTCGATGTTATTGTTTTCTTCCAATTATTTGAAAAAATGAATAATCAGCTGTTGGTTTTAAGAGTTAAATTTTAAAGAAGCTACGATTGAGATAAAAATTTATTTTATGCTAAATCATGACAAATATATAATGATAATGATTGAAAAATTATGCCGAAAAATACTCTATAATGATATAATTTCAAGACTTACCAATATCTCAGTTGCAATATCCTGCACAAAAAATTAACATTATAAACTAATTTTTGAGATGTATTTCCGAAATTTATTCATTTAATAATGATCATTAAAAATTCTACCCAGAATATATTTGCTAAAACTGCGAGTTCAAAAACTATAGTGAGCATATACTTCGCAGCCTTTTAGAGTCTTGAATCTCTTCTAAGAAGAATTTATTTAAAGCTAAAGAGACATAAATAAATTTAAAAAAACACATTATTTTAAAATACTGTAAACGTCCAAAAAGTACCCACTGGTATTTCTGCGAGGTTCGTCATATGATAGAAATAGTAGAGATGCGTTTCACGAAACCTGCGTGAATTTTCATATCATAATTTTTGGTCGGCTATTAAAAAGACTGTGACGAAGTGAGATTAAAAGAAGTAGAATCAATAGATTTGATTTTATACATAAAATCTCGATATACGGTGCTAAGTACCGATTATTTTATGGACAAGTTTGGGATTATCGTTCAAATCAAGTATCTATAATCTTATTATCACTAAACGATTAAGCTATTTTTATAAGATATAAATCCGCTTTCTATAGCTGAATCTTTTAAATTGATTCACTAAAAAAATTGACCTTGGCATTTCGTATTTTTTTCAAATCAATAAAAAATAGTTGTCATACTCATACCAGCTGAGTTATTTTCCAAAATTAAAAAAAAGAAGAAATTTTAGTGATAAGATATTCAAATTAAGAGCTCAATGAAGAACCTCCGTGAAATATTATATAAATTTCAGTAGAGTCATAAAAAGACTTTAAAATTAACACAAATACTGTGATTATCCGCGTATTCATAATGAAGCGTGCAGAAAGTGAAACGATGGTGTTAGGAAATAAACGGATTACCAACATTTTAAAACCTGATTCGTCAATCAATTTTCTCTGGAAGAATTGTTAACAGTAAATTATGAAAAATGAGAATTTGAAAAATTTTTGTAAGAGATTGTATGGTACTAAACTTTTACACAATTAGAAAAATATCAATCTAATATGGCTGAAATTTGTAGAAGACATGATAATGGAGCAAAATTTTATGAAACAGATAAAACTGAGCGAGAGGATTCCAACAATTTTTACTATCTTTAAAATAGCTATTTAACATACAGTCGAGTTTTTAGGAACTCTGTAGGAGTAAAGTACCTCGAGTGAATAAGAAAATTATTTTTGACATGTATGATTCGAAAAAATTCAAATTATATTTAAAAAAATAGTGTGAGACACATATATATAAGTAAAAGCACTTATGATAAATGATTAATGTCTCATAAAAATAAAAACAAAATATTGCAAGGCTATGAAGCTTTATATTATAATCAGTTAGTAATTTATCTTTAATTTCTAAATCATAAGGAAAAAAGAGGTTCAATGCAAGTGCAAAAAGTATTTTAAGAAAAAAAACTTTAGCATAGAAGTTGAACATATTTATTTTGTTCAATCGATTGTTAATTAAAGATGATACACGTTGTTTTATGTCAAAGCACTCATTCATGTGAAAGAAAATTCCAAAAATAAATTCCAATCTTGTATGATAATGCACTGTAGCTTAAAAGATTCTTACGTAATTTAATACAATCTAGAGATAAATTAAAAATAAGCTTGTATTATAGAAGACTATTATTTTAAGATCAAAACTTGAAAAACGCGAAGGATAAGTGATAAGTTTAGAATGTTATATTTTCTTATAAGAACTAAAGACTAGACCTACATGCAGTGAGTTTACATTAATTTTTCCCATTATTAACTAATGGTTTCCCAGTAAGTCGTGGTAGGAGTAAAAGAATAATTCATTTGGTATGACCAGGCTTTAATAATAAAAATACCTTTTTTAAATTTACAACAAACTGTGATATTTATCTCGCATTGGTTATTTTTCGCATTTATATATTAGAATACCTGTTTTTTACAAGCAGAAAAAGATCCATTTACCACGTTGTTGCAAGAAAGTTAGTTTTGCGATGAGTTTGAATTTTAACATAAATTCATTTAAATAATAGGCGTACATACTTTCTTCCAAATTCACTTAGAAGTTCCAATTGTATATTTCAAAGGCTAATTTAGAAGTATAACATATGCTTAGTATGATTTTTATAAATTTAAATCGAAGGCCTAAAGTTATTACCTTCAACTCCAACGACGTTATTAATTGTAAATCATAAACATTCCAAATTGCTTCTCTAACGAATATAATGAATAATTGCGTCAATTAAGATCAAATATTGATAAACGATGAAGTGCAAATTGGTACTTCTCAATTTTGACGGTTGTATTTTGAAAAAAATAATGAATCTCTGAACGTGCTGAAATGTGATTTGCTTTAAATTTACAAATATTAATAAAATCATTAATTATCAAATTCATTGAAATATTTTGAATTTTTTAGAAATTCTACGTTCAATCAAAGAATAAAATAATTTTAAAAATAAATACATTTTTTTCAATCTAAGTATCTTTAAAAAAAATACATAATTCTTTGCTTCTATGAAATGTAAAATGTTACCTGGCAATATTCCTTTAAAACCTACAAATATTGCACTGATTCTTCTATAATAATGAAAAAGTTGCTATTTAAACGAACGAAAAACTCGTTATAACGTCAGAGAAATAATCGATATTACAATGAACAAACATGAATTTAAGATCGAGTCTAATGATTAGACGCATTTATCAACAGTTTGGATCTGAGAAAATTTATTTCAATTGTGCCAGAATCGCATTAAAATTTGACGCAGTCAAATTTAGCGGAGAAAAACACTTCGGTTCTTGCTGCGGATATTCAGAGGTCGATAAACTTCATGAGAGTGACGCATGATCTAAATAATGATCGAATCTACCTTGTATTTTTAGTCCAAAAATAAATAAATGAAAAAAAAGGTCGAACCTTCCGAAAGACACAAAATGTGTATATCTTTGTATGGTGTTACGTACAGGAAAAATAAATCGATTTGAAAAAAATGATATAATCTGCATTTTTATATTTTATCACCATGGCCACTCATGCAAAACGATTAAATTTAATCTCACCTTCATCTAAAGATAAAAAAATACAAACTTCTGAATCACTATACCATCATTACTACGCACCTTAATCCATTGTGTACAGATCCGATCATTATGTTCGATCGCGAAGTGTAACAAGATTATAGTCTTTAAATCATTAAGCGTTGATGTAATGCATCTTGAAAACTGAGAACCCCGTAACTGACTTATCGCCGATCGCTGTAACATTTAGAACTTGAACGAGACAACGACGACTCGATAATTTCGTTATCATGCGAGTCGTTGGCTGTGCGCGAGCGCAGCCTCGCGGGCAAAATTTGAAACGCTTGCCAGCTTGTCTTCTTTTCCGCAGATGGCGTTGGAGCTCACGTCTTGATTGTCATATTACAGCTCCGTGATATTATTCCAGGAAATGAGATATGCATAAGCTATGCTTAATCCCCACCTCTGTCGTATCAAAAGGTACATTTTTTACAAAAACTTTTATAGTCATAAGTTGTGTGGCAAAAATAAAGGTATTCACAGTTTTTTGATTCGTGTATATAAAAATTGTTCTTTTCAAAATTTTAAAATTTTATAAAATTTACATAATGCTTGTTGGATTTGAGCTAATTTTAACTTAAATAATGCGTACGAGAGAATCGAATGTTTTTATCGCGATTGATAGGTAGTAAATCCGTATTATTAAAAATTGTCCGTGACTTCCGAATTGAAGACAACGTGTATAGATTCTCCTCCAAATCAATAACTCGTTGTTCGACTCGTTAAAATCGATATTCGATACGAAACAGATTGAGGGTCCCAAACGAAAAATAATCTAACGAACTACGTGTAAAAATAAATTTTGCCATCAAAGTGGAATCAATTTAGATGTAAAGAAGTTACGCCTGTGAGTCAATTTAAGCATTGAAAATAATTATTCAAGACGTATAATTGTATGAAAAAAAAACAAAGCGGACGGTTTGGTTGATTCGCCCACTCATTACGATGCACATTTTAGATGTTTTTGGATGACATAATTTGCGTCGTTGATTTCCAAAGTGCTCTTAATTCTGTATGCAGCATGTGTATACAATTTATATCTCGTGGTCTTTCTATGATTAAAACGAGATGCCGCGCGAAAGAAAAAAGTACCGTAAGATATTATATAGGCTGCGTGATTTTTCAACGATGTTCCGCTCCGTAGACGTTTGATCGCTCTACGAGCTCGTTGAATTTTAAAAATCTCAGTTAGGTAAGTTTCACGGTTGATCTGTGCAGATAAACGAGCATTACTGTACACGTGACAGACGAATTCACTATTGAGTCGATTATTTAAGTTATCTTAGATAATTCAATAAAGGGCAACGTGAGTATTGATAAAATTTTATTCATTTGCAAAAAACCTCGTGAAATATTTTTTGTCGTTACACGCAGGCATGCGGTATTACATTTATATTACATATCATTTGACGAATATTACGAAAACTGATAAATTGCGCGAATCGAGCGTATCTATTTCTCCGCTCAATTAATGCGATCGTATAAATGGCTCGAGTTCTAAACTCGAGCGTTAGTGCTCATTCGCGTAAAAAAGAAGGGAAAAAAGATGAACGGCGAGCGATTTGAAAGCAGCCCAGAGAAGTTCGAATAAGTAGTAATATCATATTGCCTATTATGCGAAACAATTGGTGTAAAACGAGTCATTTCTCGTACACAATATACTTTGGCACACGTGATGCAGCTTTATCTGCTTAGCTGACGAATGCACGACATGTGTATATCGTCGTGCGTGTGCGAGTGTGTGTGTGTGTGTATATATAAAATATGTACGCAGCGTGTATATAATAATATAGACAAAGCGCATAATATTGTGTAGAAAAGTGGCAAAGAAAAGAATGAGCGTCCCTCCTGACCCCTCTGCAGGCCGTTTCATTATTATTATTATTTCTTGGTTTTTTTTACAAAGAGTATATTATGAAGAGCTCCCTCTCCTATCATATTCGACTTTCCGTGAGTTTCCGCTCGAGTTCGGCCGGTTTCGGGCGCTCGGCGCTACTCCATAGTGGTGGTAGCCGGCGGAGAGCACACATACACAGACACACACGCAGACAGATTTCGCGAAACGTACGTACATACTTGCGGGGCTACGTCGGGCCCGTGACTGTGAATGTGCGCGAGCCTGTGGTAGTGGTAGGCTGCATCGGTGTGTGCGTGCGTGTGCATGTAGCGAGCGGCGGCGTCACGACTCGCAGCCGCTCGTGGTGGGGATTTTGCCGCTCTCTGTTCTACTGTGGCGCGCTGCTGTTGTTGCTGCTGCTGCTGCTGCCAGCCGCCGATAGTGACGTCACGTAATTAGAGTAAATACAAAGTAGTCTTGATGGGACAGCCGCGTGTGTCGCACCGCACCGTTTTCACTGCGCGCGCGCTTAGGCTCTTTACATGTGCTTCGTGCCTGTATATAGCTATATACAAAGCGTATAGACACGTTTAGTTTTAGTGCAAAGTTTCGTGTGTGCTCGGAAGCATCGACTCGCGGGCGCCGATCATCCAATTGGCAGTTTTTAAATTTTGCAACGGCAGCGAAAAAAATATAATCAAATATAATATAAATAAAATAAAAAATTAATAATAAAAACCAGTGCATCAGTGTTAATGATTCGACAAGGTCGAATTTCGATGTGTTTTTTTCTGCAGAAATTTCGCAATTCGTATCAACGTGTACAACCCATTTAAAATATTTGCATTTGTTCGATAAATTTTTACTAAATTGTGTAATTAAATATCAAGAGCTTTTTAATTAAATTAATCAATAATTATAATAATAGCTTCAGATATAATACGACACTCGATAAAAATCTAGTTGTGTAGTGGCTGCTATTGCTATTTTAATAATTCATATTAATTATAGCCATCGTTGTTTTCTATTCATTTAAAGTGTTGTGTGCATGTGTGTTGTGTCTCGTCGATGAAGCAAAGCATTTACGTCGAGTGTTTCCGCCTTGAATGGGGAAAATAAAAATAAATATAAATAAAAGAAAAAATCGTGAGTGCTATTGAAAATGCATCGACGATCCTGGTGCAATTATAACTGTCAAATAATGTGCAAATAAGTGCAATGGCAAGCCAGTTATAATCGAAGCCCCCAACGATCCATCGAGCGACACATCATCCTCGTCTCCAATCCGAGAACATCGACGGATATTTACACGCACACGCGCACACGCATACACACTAGCATAGTGAGCCGCGTATTCACACATATACGTAATAGTGTGTACATGCATGTGTTGGTAATAATCTGTCGAGCAAAACGAGAAAAGAAGGAGGAAAGAAGAGGAAAGTTTGTTTATACATGATCGCATGGACGAAGCTGCCGGCGCGTGACACGTCTCTTCGACAAGCCTCATTTTAAGCGATGGACAGGGTAGAGGTAAGTGTCGCACGCTTTATTAGCCGGTATACGTTTATACGTATAGGCATGCTACAATGCGGCTGACGGGAGCGCAAAAGCGCCCGCTCGACCCTTAACCCTCGCGCTCTCCCCCACCTACTCGCGCTATTTCTCTCGCAGCGGAGCCTACCCCCTCCTATCCCGCGCGCACGGCCCGAGTATTTATTTCTTCAACTTTATATGCTTTTACAATTTCACCGGATAGCGTCGTTGGCCTCTTCTCAATAAGCTGCTACGAACGTGCTCGCAATTCGCATTCGCGCGCATCTATCGGTTTATATATATTTATTATATTTCCTATTCATGATTCCGAGTACATGTGTCAAACAGTCGTGCAAGAAAACATGAGCGCGCGCAGATACAGATGCCTGGCGTGTTTCTCTTTATCGATGTGCAAATTGAAAAAAGACGTTGCGTTATTCTTTTTTTATTTGTATTTATTGTCTCTCTTTGCTGCTTTTTCCTTTGCTGCACTGTCAGAGCGCGCGCAGTTGGCGAGATTTTTGGCTCGTTTATTATCGCTGACGTGTCTTATATATATTAGGAGTGCGTTTGTTGGTAAATAATAAAATAATACGTCGTCGCGTGTATTTGTTGCGCAGCATTACGCTCGACTTGCTGCGCTAATAGAAAAATAGAAAAAGAGACGGATAGAAAGAGGAGCGAGAGAAAACGATATTGGAACTTGATATCCAACACTTGAAATCTGTGTATAGGCGTGTGCGCGCGTGTATGTGTGCGAGTACTCGTGTGCGCGAGAGTTTTTATGCTCATGTATATGTGCACTCGCGCATTACCGAGTGTGAATGGAGATAAATTAAACGTTAAAATTGCTCGATGATAGCACAATTTTATATTATTTATTCTAATGATGATCCGTTTTTTCTTTTTAATTATTTACCGTTCGTCGTCGGTTCAAGTCGAAAACTTTTGTCAGAGTCTGCATAATGGATGCAAGGAAAAATGTTTGATAATTTTCGGAAAATGAGAGTGGCATTTTCTAAGAGACGAATCATAACACCGACTCACGGGCCGTGGAAGGGAGAGAAGAAAAGTTCGAGGCAAGATAAGACTGACTGTAATTGATTTTAATTAAAGCCGTAGCACAGCGGCAAATTGGATCGACTGCTTTATGAATAATATGTATGCGCGTGTGCGCGCTGCTTCCATGGCTTTTATAATATTCCGAAACGATGTGAACGCGCAAATGCACTGCTGGTGGTGGCAACGTGTGTGAGTGTGTCTGCACATACACGACTCGATGTAGGTGCTGCTGCATGCGCGAGAAGAGTCGACGGTAAAATTATCATTTCGCGTATAGCATGTACACGTAACTACTTTCATTTTGGTGATTTCGATTCGGTTGCATACCTATCGTAATATTATTCATGGAATACGAAATATTCCAAGTACAAATGATATCTTTTCGCATTAATATTCCCGAGCGTGTTTATAAGATTCCCTTATTTCATGCCTTCAACGTGTATTGTAACATAATTTTTTACGTCGTATAGATCCAAGCGTGAGAGCTGAAGAGGGAGAAAAAATCGTTAATTTGAATCGTCAAATAAAAAAAAAATACGCGGCCAACTTCTCGAATATCAAGTTTTAATATTCTAGCTATCTCGTTTCAGGGAAAACAAAAATAGCTTATAGATTTGAGTATGCGTATGCTGCAGCCTTTTGACGTTCTATTTGCTTTAATTTTTTCCATTCTGGCATTCTGAAAACAAGCTTTAATTAAACTTGTTGCTTATACAACTCTATTATATTATTTCAAAGTTCGTATCAGTCGAATGTGTGTGTGTGTGTGTGCGTGTACGCGCGCACAAAACGAACTCGTATAGAACGCACTATTTCTCGCAAAATTTACTCCACAAATAATTAGCTTGAAAGTCAAAATCCAGCTCTTGCATTCGATTATCTTTTTTTGCCTCTAATTTGAAAGCAATTTTAAAGATAAAATACGTAATACTCAATGTGCACGTAGCTGCTTAAGTGTTCTTGTGTATTATGTATATGTGTATGTGTATACTGGCTTTTGTACGTAGCGTGGCAGGCCGACTGGCGTGTACGCCACATAGATACGAAAATAAAAGTGCTTTATCGACTTTTAACAGCCTATCCCTCGCGTTGTTGCGATATATATTCCCTTTTTATTGTTTTCTGACAAAACAAAGTTTTAACGTTTTCGGATTAACTTTCCGCTCTACAAATCTCTCGCGATTTGTGCACAAACGCGCATCAGAGCTATTTTCGAATATAGCGTAATAATTTAGAATTGATTAATATTATTTCATTATGAGGCATATAAAAATTTTGCCACGCGATTTTTGGTGAACTTACAGTCGAAAAATGTCTATACGTAATGATTTAATTTCATTTCTTGACTCAAAAATTTATACCGTTAGTAAAGAAATCCAACGGAATACTTATTGTTCTCCGGCAGATATACATATCGTATAAAATCTCGATGTACATACTTTACCTTGGCTTGGTCGTGCACCCAACTCAACTGTACACGAGTGTTAATCTGAATTTTATTCACTAGTATAGTAATATTCTCGATTTTCATTAAAAAAAAAAATAATAATAAAATTTAAAAAACTAGTTTGTTTCGGAACATGAAAATATTTTTACACGAAATCATCGTTTATGTTATACGTGTGTTTTTTCATAAAGTACCAAAACGTAAACGATAAATGCTGTGGTTAAAAAGGCACCTCATTATTTTAATGAGAATATACCGAGAGATTTTAATTCATCCCTTTTCATTTATGGGCTTAGATTTCACGAAAAAAATGTATACAGCAGCCAAGAACGATGCTGGTGGCATCGAGTCAAATCATCTTAATATAAAAACATTTGATCTGTACATAATAGTGCTAAAAGTTGTCATAGTTTTGATTATTACGTTAGAAAATGTGAAGAAGAAAAAAGAGAAGTGAAGAAAATTAGCTAAAACCAAAAACGGAAAAGCCTCGACAAGAAAATAATGCTCTCTCTTACTCGTGATTAAATCAAGCCCCAACTCTCTCGAGTTCGGGCTCATATAGACATACCCGAGAGCACGTTCATGTGCTATAGAGTGCATGCCAGCCCGTAGCCGTACATACACGCCATCGTCTGTGTGTGTGTGTGTGTGTGTGTGCGCGCGCGCGCTCGAGTCAAACTCGTGTTCGTGTTTGTGTCTCCCTCGCAACTCGGCTGCTCCCGCAACCCCTCCCCGCACTTTCCCCTTAACGCTCGCTCAACTCACTGCCTTTACCGCACCACCTCAAGTCCGCCGTCGTCGTCGAGCACGTTCATGTATATACATATATATATAAATCTGCTATGCATGTGTGTATACGGTGCTACGCTCGGCTGCGCGTTAGTGTGAGTGTATACATATCTGGAATTACATTGGGAAAGGATACGCACGCTTTTCTTTATTGTCCCCCTCCCAGGCTTCGACACTCGCCCGGCATGCCTGCGTACGTATGTACGCACATAATATATATTTTGCCTGATGGACGGTTATTTGTTTTAATGTATATATACGGCACGAGGAGCTTGATTTTCATTTACATCGCGCTCGCGAGCTCGTACGCTGCCTTTTTTGCTCTGTCTACTGGTCATTATACTTCGTTATTCCGGCTATTTTTCATTTGTTCGAAACGAAAAATTTGGCACTGCGCTCGGTTAAAAAAACGACACACCTGCAACGCTTGTAATCGAGCAAATTTAACATTTATTTATCCACGTGTGAGCAGCGAAGCACTTGCATCTGAAGATGCTGTGCACACACATGTATATTATGCGTACACATTCGCCTCGTGTTTTCACAAAAAGAGTTTATTATATATACTGTATGTGTGCGACATCCTATGTAGGAAAAGAGAATAAAAAAGAGAAAATGAACTGACTGTTTGTTGACTCGGCCAAGTCTGTATAATAGCTATATATTTGTCTCTCGCGCGCGACTCGGCATGCTATATAACAGCAACGGCAGCGGCAGCAGCACACCGACGTTAATAATCATAATCATATTGACGAGCGCGGCGCATTAAATCTAAAATGTATTTATAATCCAAAGCGAATGATGAGCTACTTACTCGCTGGCTTATGCATCTCGATATTATCTCGACTTTGCACTCGTACATAAAACTTTCAATAATAATAATTATTCAAAAGCCAGGCCTCGTTTCCTGTCCAATGCGGACTTTTTATTTGACGCTTTGTATATAAATGTTGATGAAAAGAAGAAGAAAAAAGAAAAAAAGAGGTGCCACGAGACCAGCCAGCGAGAGAATATTTATCGATTCTTCACTCGGATAAAAATAAATATCTATTATTTCAACGCGTCAGGAAATAATCAAAGTACGGACTTTTTCGTGTATGTGTCTGTGTAAGTGAATGTGCTGTGTTTGCGATACGATCGCAGCTCGTCGCTTTCGCCTCTTTCGATTCGTGCGATAGCCTAAGAATGAATAATATTTACAACTGTTTTGTTGCATGCGGAATCGGGATAACTCATTTTTAATTAAGATGAGAATTTATACAGATATTTTTTTTTTTTTAATTTACATCCTTATTAAGGTAAACAAATGAAAATTAGTTTTCGTACTTGCGGTTATCTGTTGAACGATGTTATTTTTATAATACCGTCGATGTGAAACATGAAAACGCTGTGTCGCAACGTAGGCTGGAAAAAATATTGGAATAAGGTATAGATGGCGCAGTATCGAATTTCATGTCTACATCTGCTATTTGACAAAAATGACCGTGAGCCTTTTTGGAATGCGATGATTTATTGATTATAACGTGCTCTTTTTCTCTCTCATTCGCTCTGGACCGATGTTGCCTCGATAATGTAAATAAACCGCTACGACGATATAGTATGCGCGCATTTCCGTGCGTGCACAGCAAAAGCGTTTTTACTCCCAATGATGACGAGATGAATTATTTAATTGCTAATCGTAAAGCATGAAAAATTCATCGTAATTTGATCCGTCGAGGGACTAGGGTAGAGTTGAATTTGCGAAAAAGAAAAAAATTCACTCAACTTTTAACGGGCTTTGAAACATTTAAATCGACCTTCTTTTTTATCTCTCTCACACCTATAAAATTTAATCACGCTGATTCTTCTTGCGCATAAGAGCGCTGACACCGTCTCCTCCCCTCTCCTTCTTACTCACGAGAAGCATTAACGTGCATTAGAGTAGGTGACGACTGACGAGCGGTGGGGTATACGTCCGTGTGTCTGTGCAAGTATGTGTTTATACACACACATACGCGTATTCAAAGTTGGCTAAGGAGGGCTTGATCGCATCCATATAGCGTCATGCGCGCGTGTGCAGCTTTGTGTATACGTATACGTTTACATGTGAATGTGGGTGTATGTGTCTGTGTACGTGTGTGCAAGACAGTGCCATTGAAATGCTCACGATTGTATTTTATCGATATCTGTCTTCTCCTTCTCTTTCTCTTTCTCTGTCTCTTTGTATATTATTATACCGCTTTTTCTTTCTTTTTCTCTCATCTACTCTCCCACTCTATATACGCGTTCTAGTCGATTTTGTAGTTTGCCATTTCGAGATTTTTTTATCATAAAAGTTATCTTTTCCTTACAATATTACTGTAGTATCGCTCGAGTTACTCAAAAAAGATTATCGGGATAAATTTTTTTTTTTTTGCTGAACAAAGAAGGAAAAACCAATGTCATTGTTTTAATTGAAAATGATTCGACGTCTTTTTTCGAAAATTTTTCTTCGACCTTTTTTTTCACCTCCATCATTTTAGACATCGTAATTTTTTGATGTCTCGTGAGAATGCAATTACTGAAGTATTTGCCATTCACTTTTGTGACGTCTCGCAAGAATACATCATTGCTGCACTCGAATAGAATAAAATAGAAAATGGAAAAAAAGGAACTCGGCAAAATCAGTTAGCGTAAAATAACACGAATAAATTATCGCTCCGCGCTATTTGTCACTCGTCTCCGCGCGACTGCGTTGCTCAATTTTTCTAGCGTATTTTTGTAAATTACATTTTGGATTCATTACACAATTGCAATCACAATTTCAAGTAAAAATCTCCAAGGTAAACAATGATTTATAGTTACAAGAGCAGCTCATCGTTCTTTCTCACGTTGGTATTATACCGTTTAATTGTCTCATCTGATTGCGTAATTCGTTTGCAAGCAATCATATACACACACGCGCGTTGAAAAGCTTATGCCTGATAATACACTGTTTTTAAGCTGAAGATAAACTTATGAATGAGTATTCGTATGAATATTCAGCCGAAAATTACTTATGATATCAGTTTACATTTAAAACTAGGAACATTGAAAATGTGTAACCTTTTGTAAAGTTTTCATTGATGGATTGGATTTGTTTATAAATTAGAAAACGAAACTACAACTTATGACGCAGTTGTTTTCATTTATAAAATTATGATTTTTTGCCTGAAAATAAGTGTCAAGTATTTTTCAATATTTTATCGACTACAAACATTTTTTCTCTATTAATGACTCAAGAAATTTCAATTTTGATTTGTCTTGCGCTTGACAACTATCTTTCCTTATGTACCCACTTTTTTGCCGCTGCTCGTAAAATCTCTAAATCTTTTTGTTTGGTGTATTTAAAGTCGTTGCTTGGAAATTCTTTCCGACTTTTTTAGCTTGATTTAAACTCGCATTTTTATTCCTTCTCCGTCTCTCCAATACTTTCTGTAAGGAGATGTTTAATTTCTTTTTTTTCTTACCATTCGTTCGCTCGCTCTTATACACATGCGCAAGCGTATGTGCACACACACGCACAAAAAATTATTTTACCTTATAGAGTTTGCAGCAGCAAGAGTAACAGTCAAAGGAAAAAGCATAGAAAACACATGAAAAATTTTCTTTTAAAAACTTTCTATTTAACGTTCTAGAAACGACTTTTATCGTTCAATTAAGATTTTTCATATAGCAAACGTGCGCATTCTAATATGACTGTTTTATAATTAGTGTGAACATATTATAAGCTTCGTTCCAAAAATTCTTTTGAGAAAAAAATTGTTCTTTTCCCGGCATTTGCATTACGAATCGATACATCTTGCGGTTTGCGTGTGCGGAAAGCATGTGTGTTTTAATCTAAAAACAGCCAAGTAGTGCGCTTGCTGCGTATATTACGGTCGATCTTAATCACTTCACCGATTTGACCTCAAAACTACTCTTCATTTTTATTTTCTTTTAGCCTTTTAATAAAATTCATAAAATATTTCGATTCTACCCTTTGAAGTTTGGCTCATTCAACTGAAACAATCGTCACACTCGAAAAGAATTTTATACTATTTTGTTGTCTATAACTTGATAATCAGCCTTAATCTGATTATTGGCATTGTTCAGAACGTCACACGATTTTCAATAAATTATTGGTCACGTTGAATTGCTCATTAAAATATGTACAATTTTGCAATTATAAGGAATAATAACAATATGTACAAAAGTCAAAATCATCATCGATGGCATGGCATTACGGCGGCAAGGTTATGTAATTGATAATAATAAATGTGTATAAAATGTTTCAAGAGAATAATATCGCTATTATTGTTGCATCGCGAGCTCGTGCGTGTATACGTGCGTGAACTTGAATATATATGCGTTGTGTATAAGTCGCGTAAATTGTTTCGTCACATCGTAAAATCAATGCCCTCTAAAAATAAAATCAATCCGTTCGGGATTTCTCAATCGCTACTCAGGTTTGATATTGTTACGCCCAGATTGCTAGCGAACTTGTCGTGGATTCTCATCGATTTTGCTCTAATGTATATTGCGAGAAAAAAAAGAAGAAAAAATGAGGAGAAAGAAAAAATTGGTCTTGTGGACAGGATTTTCTATGTGTGCTGTATTCATCATACCTCACAGGGTCTCGGCGCATCTGCGACATCTCTCGAACGCTATTATCGGAGTTTGTACGTGTGTATGCACGCGTGCGTGGTTTGCCGTTTTCGCACAAGTATGCGTGCCCGAGTTGGTATAGTATTGTTTTCGCCATAAGCGCGTGCCTTTCACTTTTTCACCCCATACACGGAATCGCTACCTCTCGTTTTTACTTGTCGCACGTTTTATGCGTGTGTGTGTGCTTGCGCGAGCTCTTATACATATCTCTATACTTTTATAAAAGTTGTATTGAGTGGTGCACACACATAATGTGGAATATATGTAGATATATACAGGCTTGCACTAATATAGCACATCAGCAGCACAACACCGGGTGCAGCATATAAGTACTCGACTCCTGTTTCTCATTTCGAACGCAGGGGGCGGATGCATGTGCCTGTCTGTGGGTACACGCTTCAGCATACATGGCGTTTAATTCGGCGACATCTCAAAATGTAAATAACACTGTAGAAAGGGTCACCCCTATTTTAAAGTAAGTCACAATAATAACAATAGTAAACAGTCTGGCATAGGCTGAGTCCCTACTTCGCTGTTTGTAAATTTTGAGCTGTTGCAGAATTGAACGCACCTTATATTGTGTATGTGCGAAACGACCAAACACTTTTAGGGTATATGCATACAGCGAGAGTTATTTATATAGTTGGAAAAATTGTCGAGGGAAAAGGTTTGCTCCTCGGTGGGCTCGCGCTGCGGTCGATTCGTCATTAAAGAGCGATGTGTAATTGACACTGTTCGAGAATTGGAGAAATGGCTTTGCGAGGCATCTGCCTATAATATAGAGAGACGTTGTCGTTTTAGGCAGTCAAGAACTGCTTTTCATCCCAACTCAATTTCTAACGGAAGTTTTTTTCTCTAGAATTTAACTGCCTTCAAGTATGTGAATACGTATATGTGTATAATACTTGTGCGAATAACGTAAGACCAAGTTTTGGCGATCGATACCGTGAGGAGCACGAATACAGACTACGTTCTCTCGCAGTTGGCAATTTTATGCAACTAATTATAAATTCGATTGAATTAAAAATTCATATTGAGGCGCATGCATTGCATAATTATCCAATTATCAAGTTGAGTGTTATTAATTAAATGTATATTTTCCGTAACTTTTTCTCTTTCGATTTCTTTCGATTGACTTTTCAAACTATCGGTTTTCGAGCTCGACGCTGCAGTTCGACTGCAGCAGCAGTGCAGAGCAGCTACTGCACATATAGCAACTCTAGCCTCGTAAATATTTTATCACGAAAACTCATTTTATGAAGAGTTATGTAATCAAGCATGTAATAACTCTGAAAATCGAGGTTTTATTCATTAAATTCATCAAAGGTGCAACATTTGTCATGTTAACAAATGAAACTCTGCGATGTATTATATCCGCTTTTTATTATCACAAAGAGTTGAATTCATTGTCTTTATTTAATCCATTTATGACTTTAGGAGAAAACAAAAAGAAACAGCTCGTAATATGCGGACGTGCATCTATAGACAATTGAGCTCTCTCTTTCTCTTTCTCAGGGAATTGAAGTTCTTGTTTTTTTTTGGCATAATCATAAAAATCCTCGACTGCTGCGCACTCGCACAGGAGTATAATCCTCCGAAAACTTCAAACTCAGGCGAATAGGAGCTCATCTCTCTCTCTCTCTCTCTCTCTCTCGCTGTAGCAGCCTTTCGCCATTCAAACATCCTCCCTCTCTCGACTCTCTTTGGATTGCTACCGTCTCTTTCGCACTCGTGCTCTTATATGCGCGTCCATGCTCGAGTGTGCGCGTAGCGGAATTCCCAATATATTCCAGTTCTCGTGCAGCTCTCATAGTATAAAATGTATAATAACATATATCTACAAATATATACATATATATACATATATGTGTGCGTGAGCAAACCTGAGCAAGTGTGTATAGCGTATTCGAATACATATTCTATATTGCTCTCCAATGTGGCTCTCACATATAGCGCTGTCTTCGTTGCAAATTCATATATATACATATGCACGCACACACGTGTTTAACTTGACTATGTATGCGAACGTGTATGTGCGTGTGTAACTGTTGTACATGTACGTGTCCCCGGCGGCGCTCTGTATTTATAGACGTGCCTTAAACCGATTTAACACGAATATCAGCACCCCCACCTTCGGACGCTCTCGCTCGCTCATTCTGACTTTGGTCGTTTTAGCAAAATGTCAAGTTAAACGAGCGCGTGGAAAATTGTTAGCATTTTTTTCATTATTGATTGTTATTATTATTGCAACGAAGACGACGTCGACGGTTATATGATGATGCTATACATGCGTATGTTATTCTTCGCGTATTGTACATGTTAATCGGTGTATATGCGCCAGGTATACAAGTGTGCGCGTGTAAATTATAAGTACATTAAAGTTAGTGTTCTGCGCTTGCTTATAAGGTCGTGTGCTGTTAAATGACGCCATTGGCATTGTGAACTGAATGGCATTTTCAGATTTTATTTCCTTTTTTTCTATATTATTAACTTTGCTTAAAGTTTCTTCGTTAAATCCACTGTTTCTAAATTAGTCGTAGCATTTTTTATCGCTTCACGATGTTTTTCACTAGAATACAAGTTTTTTATTTTACATAATGTTTTTAGTTTGTTTTCTTCTTTTGTTGACATAGAAATCAAATTGTTATCGTGATTTCCATTATTCGAGTGTTGCACTTGTATTTAATCACTTATGCACCGATTCAAACGGTTATTTATAAAAAAGTTCAAAATGATTCATTGATCATTATCATGAAATAAAGATTAGGTCAAAGATCGATATTCATAGCATAAAGTATTTTCTTTTCAAATTGACGTATCTATTGACCTTATCACACATAAAATCGATAGATTGATTTGTTGGGTAATTACCAACCCAAATTCACAATTAAAATAATCGGTCTAAAAACCAATGATATAAAAAAAGAAAAAATTATTTTTATTTTAAAATATTACATTTCATGAATAGAAATTAGCTTTTATTCAGTAACCGTCCATGGTCTAGTTTATCTTTCATTCATCATGAGAAATAATATATACGTAGCACACTCATACATAGCTCAGAAAAAGAGATCTAGTGTTCACTAATATACATTTTTATTCAAAAGGTTAGTATTTGAATATAGTCATACTTACTCTGGCGCACACATGCACACACAAATATATATACAGACACAAACTTCTATAATTTTCCGGTTGTGTAGAGCGCACAGTTCCTCGAGTCTAAGAGTGATGAAGAAGAAGGGAGACAGGAGAAGTAGGAGGCCAAAGAGAGGGTTGAGGAGAGGAAGCCCACACAGAGCAAGCACATATAAGCAAGAGAAAGAGAGGAGAAACAAAACTTGCAAGCGTTGTCGTGTGTTATGCTCGCGCACATACACACATACGCACATGTATACAACTACTTGAATACTTATGTATACGAGTATAAGGGAGAGCCCGCTCGAGTGTGTGAATCGATAAGCAAGGCACATGAGGCTTTTTGAGGTTTTTTCTCGTTCATTTTCCCTATTTTTCAAATAAATATATATTTTTATTAGAAAATGATTATTACCGATGATTGATTGTTATCATTTTTAAACGTCATTTTATTTGATAATCGTTGCTAAATTTTTCTTGAAATGTATTTAACTCGAATCAATTGATAAAATAATATTATTAATAAATTAATTTGACTCATTTTATTTATACAGTTGATACAATTATTTATTAGTTAATAATAAAATACTTAGCCTTTATTTAAATTTTACTGATCTATACATGACATGATTATTTGCAATGAAATGACAAAAAATTATATGGCTTAGACTAGACTGAGCGTCGCACAAGAATATGTGTTGCTTTATAGAATATGTATATAAAGGCAGCCAACGGAAGAGCCATATGTGATGTAATTGGAGACGGCGAAATATTACACTTGTCGTGTACTCGTATATTGAATTAATGTTCGTCATATAGTAGATTATCATTTATTATATATAACCCACGATCTTATCGTTAAAATTTTACATATATCAGCTTCTGTTCAATAATATTTAAATATAGATTTAAACATAAATTTTAGTTCTCTGCATTTATACGTACCTGAATTTTCATATGCGAAAAATTTGATATTACATTCATAGTTAAATTCCTTAGAAAAAAAATTGATATAAATAATTGATTTATAACGTCTATAACACATCTTCAAGTGTGATATAAAATGTTTGATATTTTAGAATAAAAATCATACTTAAAGATATTGTTAATTGAATCATGTACGCCACGCCTTAGTCATTACGTGACATTTATTTATTAGGTTTACTTGAGATTCAAAGGTGCCTCTTTTAATGAATGATTTTGAATCAAAATTATTAAGAAAATAACATTTCCAGATAATTTTATAGAAAATGTTAGTTACAAAATCTAAAAAAATGTCAAATTTTGATTCATAGCATGACTAAACAACGGCAAAATCAAAGAAGATACCTACAAAGGTACTAATGAAAATTTATAAGTGACGAGCATTTACTCGTGTATATTTAATATCAGTGCAGTTTTGTTTGATACTGCGCAGTTTTCCACTACTCGCTTGTGTCGACGGCGAAAAAAAGAGAAGAAATAAAATTCTGCTGTATACGTGGAATATCTACATGTATACATACACTGTGTAGCTGCGGGATGTGACGAGTTCTCATTCTATTACCAAGAGTAATATGCGCTTCTTTGTCTCCGTGAGCTCTTTTTGCACACACGCACGTTCTCCCAAGCACAAATATTATATACACTCGCGCGTAGTTCGACAAAAAGAAAAAGCTGCCGCTCGCGGGACAATGACAACAATAATAGTCTAACTACTCTAACGCGATAAAATGTAATATTGAAAGAAATCGAGTGCATGAATTAACGAAAATCAAAATTAATTAATTAGTGATAATTAATGATTTTTGAGATCGTGCCAACAATTGCAATTGGTCTATTATATAAACTTATCATACTTTATATTTCAGCTCTATAAATGTACATTGTTTGCAATAATACTCAAATTTAAAATAAATACATGTACGAAAGGTAAAATCGATAACGCGATGTGATCGTGTTTACGTGTATATTTAACCATGTTCGTGAGTCATACTAATAATGATTACTTGTTCTCACTAAGTTTACGTGGCGTTCTGGTTTAATTAAATATCTAAAAATTCTTCTTAAAAATTGTCGTTTTCTTTCATAGTCTTTTTCTTTTCTTGTGCTTTATTTTATTTTTAAAATACTAATGTGTTAAAATTGCTTTGTAGTTTACGCGAAGAAATCTAAAATTAAACTTTTTGTTTGATACATATTACAAGCTCACTTGAAATTATTGTAATTAATGAAATTTTTTCACCCTCATGATAATCAAATATATTCATTTTTTGAAAAGTATTCAATACCAAACAGGCATTTCTTACATTATAAAAATTATCATGAGTTACTCATAAACTTGAGCATGCACAAAAGTAGATACGATTATATATCGTCATTATTATTTCTTATCTGCAAATTGAATACCATACAAATAAGTTAGTTTAAAGTTTCAAGAGTTTTTAATGTATTCCTTTGAAAAAATGTTATCACACAGAAAACAAAATACAAAGACATATAAAACACGTGTAATTGGAAAAGTATATCAACAAATTTAAATTTAAATTTATGATGTTAATATCGTGATCGTGTTATCTAGCGAAAAACAAAATTTTTTATTGACGCAGAAAAAAATACTATTAACAATTTATGAGGTATTTTTTAATCAAATAAACTTGAAACTTAATAAACCAAACGTTATTTAAATTGAGCAAATTAAAGAAAAATTTATTTTATTTCAAGTATCTTTGATGTGCAAAATCTTATTTATCCATTAAAAGCAATAAAATTAATATTAGTTACATAATGTCCTAATTTTATTAAAACTATACTTCCAATTTTTCTGATACTAAGATTGATCAAATGATCGCGTTCATAAAAAAGCTATTTAACATGTCCATATAGCTTTAATTATAATCAGAAGCAAACCACTGACATATACTCACGAATAAATATATATTGTAAAGCTGCACATATACATTTATCTTCTCTCTGCAGGAAGTTGCACGTGCATACAGTATAGCACAGAAACAGAGCCAGATTCGCGACGCTATATGTACATTGTACACATGCACACACATACATACCTATGTGTGAATCTTTATCCTACACCAGAACCAGCGAACTCTATTAGTAGTAGTAGTATTAGTAGTAGTAGTATTAGTTGTAGTAGTAGTAGTAGTAGTAGTAGTAGTAGTAGTAGTAGTAGTAGTAGAAGCAGTATGTAGCTTCTATTTCGCTTGCACTCAACGTTGGAAACTCGTTTCTTCGGACTTTGCCTTCGTCTGTCTTTTTACTTTTCTCGTTCGGAGAGAAGATTCTTGCTTTTTATTCGAGAATAATCTTTCTTTTTTACGAAAGAATGAATTGAATATTTGAAATATTTTACGGATTAATAAAGAAATGGTTATTATTTTAATGTAAACATTAAGAATAAAAAAATTTTAACTTTTCCTGCTCATTTTACAAAAATGAATAGAATTCTTTTTAAAAATTTATTATAATCTTCTGTATTTTCTAATAATTAGTTTAATGCATTTTTTTCAAGTACTATTTTATTATTTAAATTTCACACTTTTTATTTGGTCGTTAGCTTAAAATTGATTGATTGCAGTATTTGTAAATCAAATGATGCTTGCGCACGATGATAAAACGTCTCTTCGAAAACGTATACGTTTGACATTTTCAGTTCAATATTTGATCCCAAATTGATGAAACCGTCATGATTTTAATTCATTAAAATGATTTTACTTTTGATAAAAGTCATATTTGAATTGATATTTCCATTAGTAAGTATAAATGGTAGAGACAACTATCGTTTGTTGTCAGCATTTTTAATTAAGTGTGTGGAGTACATTAATTATTCCTAAAAATTATATACTAAAAACAACTTTATAAAAAATATTTGAAATAATGCAACGAAAAATGAAATGAAATAACATTTAAATATTTTAAAACGACGTATTCTTTTTTTTAACGTCTAACCTCGATACGCAAAAGCATACGCTTGAAACGTGCCAAGAATCTAAAACACTGTCATTCATATTTTTATCATTATAGTATTCGAAACGATTTCATATATCTTTTAATGACTTCTCACAATTGATTCCAACTACAAATTGTGCACTACTTTACACACAAAAATATTTTACATAACTTGTTACGATAGTCGAAATTTTATTCAAATTAAAAATTTGATTTTATCGATACGCTTGATTAACGCGAAAAACAGTATTCTGAATAATTATAACGCGTTGGCCAGTTGAACGTTGTTCGTTTTAATGTTCCAGCCAATACCCTCGTCAGAAATAAATTCAAAAAATAATAATAGCAATATTAAAAACACGACTTTTCGCGTGACAGAAAAACGTTGCTATCGTAGGTTTAAAAAAAAAAGTAAAACTGTGCGAGTATATGTGTGTGCATGTGTTTACTTTTTTTTTTTTTTTAATAAATGAGTGTGGCTATGTGTGCGCATATAAAATATGTAGTCACTAAAAATTGCTCGCATCCTTCCTTGGGCGGAAGCGCTCACCCGCGCCTATTCATAAGTTTACCCGAGCGCAAAACAAGCGCAAGCTTATATACATACGAATACATAGATTTAGCAAAGTAAAACGCGCTAAGTTAACTTGTTCTCTTTTTTTGCCTCTTTCTCTTTTTCCCACATATTAGAGAGTAAGTTTGAAGCACACACACACACACACTGCGGCACACGTATATTCACACATTCGTGCTCATTCAAACACACACACACACACACCCACTCACAAGTATTTTCGCTCATTCCTTTTACTTGGATCAAAATCAACAGAACCACCACCTTCACTATCCACTTATACGACCATTCGAAAATTATTAATACTGCTGTGCTAAACTCCCTAGGTGCTAATATTCGTATAATATGAGCATCTACTGAAAAAATACCGGTTTCTTTGAACCTTCCATTTCGTCATTTCATTTTTTATATCCTGCACAGCTTCGCCCTGTACGTATGTAATACCGCGGAGCGCGAGGCTCGCGCATGGTGTGAGTGTGTGCGCACGAGAGTAATACAAGTAAGCAGAGTTTAAAGGCCGTAACAGTCGTGCATATGTGTATTATACGTATTCATGTATATATATATATATATATATATGTATTATGCACGCATACGTATTACCCGCTATTTCTCGTTTGCTCGGTTGAGCGCACTCAGCATATCTATATATACATACACACACGCTAACCCAATGATACTTACGTAGCAAATAAGCAAGTGCGCGATCACGAGATCGATTTTGCCGATCGATTTGACAGCGATAAAAACATATTGTCTTTGCAATCGTAAAAAAATTCATTAAGGTTTCGTATAAACGGGTGCTACGATGTAGATGATTTTGTCGACAAGTTTAGAGTTCAAAGACAAATTCTATGTAGGCACGTGCGTATTTATAGTTCTGTTTATTGCCTCGGCTAATTTTCGGTTTTTGGATATATCTTTCCTCGAGCGCATAATCTCCTTCATACGCGTGTATGCATATGCGTATTGATATATATTATACAAATCGCATTGTAAAATGTACGTACTCCCTTACGGCGTTTCACGACAGAACAGTATAATATAATGCGTATCGCATGCGCACACATAAACGCGTATTCGCATCGTTATCGGTCGGTCTCGTTCGCGTTTCTCCCATTTTGCTCACTTTTTTTGCTTATCCAAGTGGCGTATATTATCGATGACAGCGATTCTTTAAAATTGCATTTACCGTATTGGGCCAACTGACTTTTTTTTCGCATTATACTGGCTCTAAATGACGATAAAAAAATCTTCACCAGTGTGCGTCTGCGCGTAAATGCATATAACAAGCAAACGTCTCGTTTGTACGTATATAATTGCATACATGCTTGTGTACACGGTAGCTGATACATTGCTCATGAAATGACTTTTATTATAACAGCTGAGGAATATCTTTCAGATAAAGTCATTCATATTAAGTTTGCTCAGCTCAACAATATAATGCTGCGCGCGCGATAAAAAGTTTTTCTCTCAATCGCCTAAGTAAGCACTTTCGTCTCGACTTTAATAGACTTGCGTTAAACGCATTCACGAATTTTTGCAAGCGGCATGGATATTCAAAATACACTAGCGGAGTCTCGATGCATTGCACGCAAGTTCTCACTGATAACGTCATTTTATATGATCAAATAAAATAATTCCCACTTGGTTTCACGTACAAACTGCCCGGTCTATTAGCCGTACCCACTGCGTGTATTGAAACCACACCCAGAAAATGTACCCATATTGGTTTGTACATATTATATTAGATGTACAAAAACATTTTTCATTCTGTGGAACGCACAAGTTTTCGAAACACCTACAGATATTTTGTGTAAAATTTGGATACACACAAAGAACTATAACATGTACCGTCAGGAAATTTCAAATTTAAATTAAATTGAAATATAATCCGTTTTCTTTCAATACTAATTCTTTAGTTATATTTTTGATTCTGAAAGTCTGAAAAAATCACACAGACTGTTTATCGAGTCTTTTGGCCATTTTGAAACTTTTCCTAGCTTTTAATAATCCAAAATGCTCTGACTTTGACTGAATTTATTGAACGTTCTTGACGTTACGAATGACTTACAAAAAAATCATTGAAAACTTAAAAAATTTATCGGTGCATGAAGAGACATTTATAATAACAATTTCGATACTTTCTACTAGCCATATAGGAGACATGCTTAAAAATTGGAAAATTTAATATATTAACACATTAAAAGTTGTCAGAAACAAAAAAAGTACTATAATATCTAGTACATTTTCCCCAAATTTCGAATATGTCTCTGACAGACATTGTCTCTCTGTAAGCAGAAAATATAGTAATTTATATTATACAGTTCTCTTTTTTTTCTGAAATAGAAATAGCTGGCCTGACATTTTTTCAAACTACTTCCTGAATTCCGTAGTGAAAAAAACTTTTACTTTTAAAGTTAATCATTTTTTTAAAATAATTTTTATTACCTTCTTTTACCTTCATATTCTTCATCGTTATGTTTTCGTTGATTCATTACATTCCTCTATTAAAATCCTCTCTTAAAATAATGATGACCCTAAAAGTGAAGCCAATCTATTCGGCCTCTGATTGGTCGACTGACTTTTGACTAGAGTCGAAACGTAATAAAGTGACATCTACGGTCAAAATAGCAACTTTTTCGAAACTGACTGAAAAATGTACGCTCGCGAAGCGCGCCTGAAAGTTACTAGTATTTTTATAAAATATATTATTTTAAACAAATCTTTTTAAAAAGAAAATGGAACACAAATGTGCCTGTAATGACAAGTATAATAATCAATATCGAGCACAGCTGCTATTGTTATTATACATACTCTTTAAATCTGAAGATAAATTTGTAATAGAACTGTAAGAGTATTTTTATCGATTCTTATCGAAGTTAATAAGTATAGCTCAAAATTATTTCGATTCAAACTTTGATTTAAGTTATCTTAACACAATATTTTAACTCGTGACTTACTACTGCGGAGATGATTTTCTAGTTTGTGCTAAAAAGTAAAGATAATAAAAATCTGAATTTATGATAGAGACAAGAAGCGTTTGTAATATAGAAGATTAGAAAATTTTATTTCATTTCTTGCCGAACGCATTACGATGTGTTCAACTTTCACTATTTAAATTTAACTGGATCATATGCAAACAAATAAGTTCCTAACCGTAAAAATTGCAATATCACTGCAAAAAACATTTTTTCCGACGCTAAATTCCCTGTGATGAATTTCATAAAATTGTCGATAGGCGGTTTATATAAGCGCTCTTTATTGAATATAACCCAAAAAAATTACAAAAAAGTTATATATTAGTATTTATTTCAGTCGAAATGTTTCGTGACAATGCGCACTTGCATTTAAAATAAATTTTCGTGTATCACTAGATTTCCGCCACTGTACGACTCTCGATTATTAACGTCGTTAATCTAAATTCCTATTCGCGCAAAAGACTTGAGAATTTACTTTGTTCACTACATGTATGTTATTATACTAAAATCGTTCTCTCTCTTTCTCTCCATCTCTGTTTCTCCTGTGCTTCGGGAAGTAAATTGTATACACACAGGGTGTATGTGAATGAGAGGAGGGAACGAGGAAGCCATGAAAAACAAGTGTCATTTGCTTTCATACTTCGTGTTTTCGGAGTAGCAGAGGGGGAAATGGACAAGTGCAAAGAACGACAGAGTGTCAGAGAGAGAGAGAGAGAGAGCGAGACAGCGGCAGAGACAGAGAGCAAGAAAGTCCGGGTGGGGGCTAGGTGTACTCGAGTAAGATGAAAGTGTATATAATGAGGAGAAGTGAATGTTTTGGTCATGCGCAGACGCGATAGTAAGCGATAAACGTAACATGTATATAGTCTTTTTAAGCGCATCGAGTGTTATTTAAAACCGATACGTCTCATTCTGATTTTAAACATCTTTTCAGCTTTGGGGCTCTTAATTAAAGCAACATTTTAGTGCACTTTGAAATGTCATGCGCGATTGAGATATCATTAAAAATGTAATATAAAATATTTGGATCAATAGCGAAAAAATTTTTGTATACATAATTCTATTACAGTTTTTTTACGAAAGAACTTGAACTGTATGTTTGATTATTCGAGTGAAAACCTCACTTTTATGTATATAGTTTGCATTTTTAATTACACATTAAACTGAATATACGCAAGTCGTCGTATAAAGTTCTTTACTTGATAAAGGTTTATAAATGAAAAAATCGAAAAGGCTAGCTATTTAAATATACACTCAAGTTTAACGCCAAGAATTATTTCATAAATTATATTCAATGTTAAATATTTTTTGTACCAAGCATTCAATAAAATAATAAGTAATCATACAGTTTAAATATTCAAATTTATAACTTTTCGAGCAACTAAGTTTGTATTTAAAATTAAATTTAAAGCCAGATAACAGTAGATATTCTTAAAGCCTTTCGCAAAAAATATTTGTCTCAAATAAAAATTTAAAAAAAATATAGACGTTTTTAAAATATCCTTGACATTTACAATCAACCAAAAAGATACTCTTTCATACTATGATGGTCAAGAACGCGTACGTATATATTCAGACGAAAGAAGAAAAAACTCGCCAACGGCGTAAACGAATGGTATTTCATGGTACACCTACCTAGTATATGTATATATATATATTTATATAGGTAGATATATTTATATATATACGCATGAACGAAGAGATTCGCGCGTTATAAAAATGGCTAAAAAAGAGAAAGTAAATGTGGATATCACGGCGTGGAGAGTAAGTGTGTGAATGTGTGTGTATAATACTGTCGACATAATGTATATAATGTACGTGCGCCTGCGCGAGTGCAACTTTCTGTTAGGACTGTATAGAGTAAGAAATTCTCATCGGTAAAATTAGTCGGGTGGCAGGCGCTTCGGTCACTGTTAATATAGTTGCAAGTACAGTCACTGTAAAGAGTCACCGTGACCGCGATTTTAAGAAACATGAACGTGTACTCAGCTCACGTACAAATGTATAATTTATTAGAAAAAAAGACCGTAAAGTAGATCGTTGTTTTTACCATAGCGAATAGCATTAATGATCACTTGGGTTAGAGGAATTGAATGCTTCACAATAAATCTTACAAATATTTAATAGTTTTATATATGCGTTAGAAAACAAAAGAATTTTCCTTAAAATTTGATGGCAATTTAACGTATTTCAGAATATAATGAAAAAATAAAAAAATAATAAAGATGAAAATGCATGCATATTTTGCTTGTAAAAAAATATTCAGGTGCAAGAGCATGGGGAAAAAGATGAAGATAGCAGAATCCGCGCAATATAGCGTGCGACAAAAAAAGACTATGTCTTTCTGCCATGCAATCTGTGCATCAGGAAAAATTTCGAGTGGGTCGCCACTGCTACTGCTGCTACTGCAATGAGCGACGTAAATATACTAGAAAAGAGTTTTATTGATAAAATGTCAAAAAGTATCCGACGTTCGGTAAAGCTAGACTTTTCCCCTTTGTTGCGGTCTGTACCCTCTTTCGATCGTTTTTTTTTTGCTGCAATTCCTCTCACCATCGCAGCTTGTCCTGTCTACTCGTACATGTGTGGGCTATCACTGTATGTATAAATCGTTTGCTTACAATATGAGGATTACGAAATTGGTTCGCCATGACGAGAATGAATTGGATTAGATTTTTTGCTCGTTTCGCTTCCGATCGTCAATATGTCTATCTCGTTTCTCATTCGTGCGTTAGAAAAATATGTTTATATTTATAATCAAATAAACTGTCAACAAAAGTCGAAAGCGTTTTACGATTGATTTGTGCAACAGAGCATTTTTGTTTGCTTGCTATATCTGAGTGCGTGCGTCGAGATAAAATGTTACATTTTATTCATGAAAAAGAAGATTTATGAATTCATTGTTCGAGCAGAGAATCCTTTTCTCTCGTTGATTTTACACTCATATATTTATAATATAATATTTCATGCTCCCATGTAATTGATATAAATGATGTAGAAAGTAGAAACTTAAACTATATAATTTCGTTTGCATTATATACAGTTGAGTCATGTTATCATTTAAAAGGGGAACGCAAGTGAGATACAGAGAAAGTTATATATGAACAATATTGCTAAGAAATAATTATAATCACTCGAATTCACAATTCAGACACGGACAACCGTATGAGCTCCTTCTTCCTTGTTCAGTAAAAGTGAAACGTTTTTATGCCGTAATCTTATGCAATGCTTTTTTCCCTAAATGTTACTTCTTTGCACATACGCCTATGAATACATGAACGTTTCGTCATTACATATAACGTATAAGCAATTTTTCAAAGTATCACGTATCGTTCAAGCTCGCTAAATTCGACTCGTCTTACACGGGCGATTAATCACATCTCTTTTCATTGTTATAAAAAACAATATTGAAGCTGAATAATTCGATTTATCTAGCTAGTTTAGAGTTGAGTATGATTAATTTATATTATTTGTAGGTCAATGATAGATTTGAAATAACGAAAATATGATATCATAAATTTCTAATAAATCAATAAAGTCCGTTTACAGAAGTTCTTCAACGCCTTCAAATAAAAGCAAAGCCAATAGTGAGAGAGACGTTAAAAAATGTATCACTCCCTCCAATGCACGTCGAATACATTATCAGCTTTCTTTTATTCCTTATCGATCTAATGGTCATCGGCTCAATCGAAAATTTTTAGAACATATATACTTTAATATTTTATCAACGCTCGCGCATTTTCTCTCTCCTCTTTCATTCTCGGTCTTCTACCATTTAAGCCAGAATTGCGTACAAGTTCCGAGTTATCGTGATTTCATTGTTTACATATATATAATATTCACGGATCCAATTCAGTGTGCGCTGGCTCTGCTCGTTGCATGCATACACACACACGCACGCACACACTGCAATGTACACTCGGTAGTGGATGACTAACCATAGTCTTGAATCGTTGCTGTATTTCATTCTACGATCTTTTGCCCCCCCCCCTCTTTTGCTTTCTCTCTCTCTCTCTCTCTCTCTCTCTCTTCTCGTTGAGTTACATATTATGCTAAAGCGCCTATGCACGCGATTTATTGCTACGTATAACCAAAATAATGATTACACCTACCCTCCTTTTTATATAAAAATGAGTGTACGGTTTCGAACTAACATAAGCAACAAACGAAAGTTATTTGTTCAAATACAACGACTAAAGTTCTCTTATTCCAGAGAAAAGGCATGATAACTGAAAGATATCGCATCCCTAGCGGTATTTAAAAAAGTCAGCTCGCCGCTGTCATATTCGTGATTGCAGTGGTTTTAATCGTCAATTTCATTGGCCTATCGCTCACATAAAATTATTCTTAATATGCCTTTTTAGTCTGAGAAAATTTAATCGATCATGCTCGCACTACACATTGTGTGTATCGGGAGCGTGTGCTTGTTTTTTTATGCGTGTGTGCGCGCATGTATTTATACGTACTTCGGCCATATGCGCACGAAACTTCCGTCTTCGATCGGATTTCACGATGCAAATAATCAGAGTGCCGAGACACGAGAGCGACCCACACACATACTTACGATAATAATTTGTCGCGTCAGGCGGGCTTCGCATATGCATGCTTTATATTTTTTCAAGTTGCCTTGTACAGAAACTTTAAGAGCTTATTGTTAAGCTTCTATATAATCTATATATACGATTTTTTTATCGATGCTACGATCATAAACGTATTTTATATTATTAATTGATTATTCTCACACTATTTACTCATCAATTGATTTCACCATATTTATCAATAAACATTTGAAAAATTTCACGTAAAATTTTTTGTCAACGCTTTTCGTTTCTTTAGAAACGATTTTAAATGAAATTAGTTTCTGACATGATAATATTTCGAAATCTGCTGTGGTAACAGTGCACAAGTTAAAAACTAAGTCGCAACATTTGAGGATTCCTACGAAATGAATCGATCGAGACTGAGTTCATTTCTTTCAATCTCCCTGCAGTAAACTGTGCGTGCTTCCTTTTTTTTAGCTTATTCATTTATTTTTCATTCCCTGATTTGTGGCGATTGCTTTTCGTAAAAAATGAGAAGAATTTCCCCTATTATTTTTTTTTATTAATTTAATATTTTGATTTGGTTGATTAATATAGCGTTACTAATCAATGTATTTATTTTTATATTGCAGGTGAGTGAAACTACTTGGTTTTTGGCCTTGAAAGAGTAAGTTATTATTATTTTCCATACCATATAAAATGATCGATTTTATCAAAAATATTTTAATAAAATTGCCGCTGTGGAATAAAAAAAATTTTAGATATTTTTTCAAGGAGTAACCAAACAAGTAGCCTTGAGTTAATGTGTAAGCTACATTGTTTTACATTCTCATTTCTCATTAACATCAATTTTTTTCGCTTTTACGTATGACAGATGATAGACTTTTTATATCCGTTCTACCATATTTGCTTCACGAACTACTTATTCTCTCGTCGTTGGATATTACATTCGATTCAGCAATTGTATTTTGCCACATTTGCTTCGTGACTCATGCAATAGAGATTTAGATTTTTCGAGAAAAGAATGTACGAAACTAGCAATACATAAAAAAATCTCGAGACATTTATTATAATATCAGTAGAAATATTACTTTGCACGAATGCATGCAACTCATGTTGATTGTTATACGCATAAAAATAGAAGGAAGTGATGAAATTTTAATTTGAAAAGTTTTTTTTGACTGAATGATAAAAATAATGAATTATAATAAATGCGTCAGATGCTACATAAAAATTAAATTATCAAGGCCATCCAAGTGCAAATCATGATTATCTGATCTTCAATGTTTACAACTCGTTAATCAATAGCATGTTCAGTGATATATTAATTTGTTCATAATTATCACACTTATGACCTAATGCACTTTAATAATGTAAACAAGTTTACCATAACTAAAAAGTATAGACGCAGATTTCCAATACACACAAATACAAAATTTTAAATAAAGAATACACATCAAAGCAAGCGAGATGTGTTTCACAACGTTTTATTCTTGACTCTTGATACTTTCAGGGTCGCTCGAAAAATCATTCGTCCAGATGTTTGTATAGTGTGCGTGTAACATGGCGTTATCCTCTCTTTCTCTCTTCTTTCTCTTGCCATCGTGACGTACAATGTATTTTTTCCATAGCTTTATATACGACTGAGGAGCATCGACTTGTATATTTTAGTCTCGCATACTTTTACAGAAACATGTGATGCGCTTCAATCGTTGTATTTTATTGAATCTACACTCTATACATAATATAATGTACGAGCAGGTGCATCTATTGCGATTTCTAAATGAATTATGAACTATTATTCCTTAAATATAAATGAAGTAACGCATGGGACAGCATTACCGCAAGTGTGAAAAATGAAAAATAATAAAAAAACATAAAAAAAACATAAAAAGCCTTTCATGCATGGGTACTTGTTGATACGTAATCTGAAAAAGTATAAAGTACAGAGTTAAACGTAAAGAAGAATTGTTGTCATAAAAAATACACATTTGTAGTACATGTCTTTATCGAATAAATAAATATGACTGTACATCATATGCTTTCGTAACATACAATCTTATCTCGTTCGAATGAAAATACATTATTAGAGCTCAATAAGTGTATTGAGCTCTTTTTGAAGAGTAGCACCTTTACTTAATGAAGAGAGTACAACCGCGCTACTCTTCGTAAAAAACGTGGATGTATTTGCATATGTATGTAGGCTATCCCATATTTTTAGCGAGTATTTTCCTTCTTGTGAACTAATACAAATTATTACTATCTAACTCGATTTTAAAAACAGAAAATTTTTGGAAATAAAGAATAGTACATAGTTTATATACGTTGGCTGCGATTGTATTTTCAGGTATTTTTGCTAAAAACTTGCATTTTTATAATTTTGTCTAACGGCAAGTTATTATTGTACATTTTAACCATAATTTAGTGAGTGTAATTTGAATCAATATATAAAAATTAATTTTCTTTAATAGAACAATTTTTTCTTAAATTCCACGTCATATGCAATTTGAAAAAAGTTTGGCTATAAAAGAAAAAAATAATACCTGAAATATTTTACTTTTATTCACAAAACTTCAAATATTTTTTATCCGAAATCTCAAATATCCCTGAAAATCTCTAAAAATTTGTGCATGAGTTTTCATATATAGTAGACACTTCGATTTCGAAATTAATTTTTTTTCAATTTTCGTTGTGAATTGCTTCGTCTGAATTAAACACAAACATATGTAGTCACAAAACAACGGAATCTATGACGAGTTGGTCACGAAACAGAATCAAAGTGTCTCTAATGTGCAATTGTCGGCATGTTTCTAGCTTCGCAGTCGTGATCTGTTTGTACGACCTTATTCGTATATGATGATATAAACGCCATGCGGTGTCGGATATGTTTGTTCAAGTCTCTCGAGCATCAACAGCAGAAGCACGTCACCTCATGTATGGGTCTTATTTTCTATCCCTGCATGGCCCGGATCATTTCAATTTAATTCAGTATATCTATATTTAATCAAACGGGAAAGTTTAGGCAAATAGAGTCAGCGCAAATTGATATTTCGATTCAAATATAAGTATATTGTGGGATTGGTAGAACGAAAAAGAGTCTCATTTTGTGTAAATTGATTTTTTCATATTTTTTACTCTAATCGCGTGAAAAAAATGTTGACGTGTACAATTTTCGTATTTCAAGTAAAATTATCATCTACGCGCGTATACGGTGCTGTACAGTGCCACGCGCTCGCTGGAGAGAGAGAGAGAGAGAGAGAGAGAGAGAGAGAGAGAGAGAGAGAGAGGTTTATAATGAAGCAAAACTCGCAGCTAAAGGCCATAAGCAAGTTTAATTTTTGGAATGAAGCACGAGAAGAAGAGTAAGAAGCAGAAGAAGGGCGCTTTTGCATGATAGGATCTCTTTCATGCTCGCGCGAGAATGTGTTGTGTGAGCGTGTATAAGTACACGCAGAGATGCTGACGCCGCCTCGTGATCGATCCGCCAACCTTTCCTCTCTCTCTCTCTCTCTCTTGACTTCTTTCGCTATATAATAACTACATATATTTAAGCGACACGTATACGACTTGTTATTTATATTATCGCGACTAAATATATATGCATACACTCATCGTCGCTTATTCGTGCAAGTTTCTGCGCTCGCGTGCATGATGAAAGTCGTGCGCTGCACATGCAGATGCGCGAAGAGAGTAACGAGAAACCAAAGGAAATAAAGAGACCACATTATATATATTGAAGGTGGGGAGGGGGTCGCTCAAAGAGAGAGAGGTAGAGACACTTGATAGCTGCCTCGTTGTTATATAAATGACTATTTAATTTATGAAATTCACGCTACTATTTATAAATGAACCGTAGCCTTCTTTCGCGCTGCCTGTTAAGCTGCTGCTAGACGGTGAGAGATCGTTACTTTTTAATCGATGGATTTTAAATACCCACACTGAGTTTCCATACAAGTAAAACTTCAAAGATTCGTTGCTGTATCTAGCCGAGGAAAAAAACTTCAAAACATTTTTATAATTACGATCTAACGAGGTGACAAAAAAGGGAATTGAATTTAATCTTATTATTCTAGCGGTTTATCTTACATAACAAGTTCGTTTTTCGGGATGATTGTTATGCAGAACCGCAGTATACGCGTATATCTGAAACTTTGAGCGATAAGATAAATTAAATATTAACTCGACTATATCTCTTGGAGGGAGTAACTGTTCGATATAATACGTATATCATATTTCACAGAAATGATTTTACGCTTAAAATCGATAGTTGCAATAAAAAATTAGAAAATAATATATTTTTTGTGCTACCCTAACCTAAAGTAACATTGTACTCCCGATGAGCAAAACCAAAATGTTACTTTAGGCTGGGGGATTCATGAAAAATTGTATTTGCACCTATGTAGCGAAAAAAGCCGAAGGCTTCGCCTCGGCTGATAAATTAATTACACGTGCTCTGAGACTTTCCAGTTTTTCACTCCCTAGGTGCAAAATATATTATTTAAATTATTGCTGATATTTTAATTCACATTTTTCAACAAACTATAACGATGTTTCAAATTTTCTGTTCTTTGTATTTTATGTATTGCTTACTCTGCAGCTTTCTGTAATGTATACGCGCGAACGAGAGCATAAATAGTAATGTAATTCGATGCTTTTAATTTAAAACATAATTTAGCTAAATTGTTTCATCTTGGTGCTCGAGTGTTTTTTTTTATTACTAAAATAGCGTTTTTGTTTGGAAGGGGTACAATTTATAATATTCCATCATAGAACATCTTCAGGGTCACTTTTGAATTAAATGCATGAAGAAAATTCTGATTATTAAAAATTATCTTACGAACCGCTATAGTGATTTGAGTGACGCAAAATGAACAAGTTAGGTGAAAAAGATCCCGTGCTGTTAAAAAAACAAAACGAAAAAAGAGTAAGATTAAATGGCAATGTGCAGTAAAAGAGGCAGCACTGATGAATGTGGCTCGTATTTTCGTGAATCTCTTGTCGCTTATTTCAATATATACTCACGTGTTCATATACAGCCATGGGCTTATAGCAGTCATCGGCTTCAATAGTAATATAAATGTATACACATATAGATGCGTGTATCCGGCAGCAAGGTCACCTCGTTCAATGTATATCTTTTTTTTCTATCTCTCTTGCTCCTTTACATCTGGTATATTAAAAAGTATGCATATGGGATGAAGAAGTTGTGTGAAGTAGAAGGAGGAAGCAGAAGAGTGGGAGGAAGAAGTAGAGAAGGAGGACATGGAGAAACTGATGGTTGTGTGTGTACGTGTGATGGTGGCTCCAGTAGTTCGCTTTGCGGCACACACTGTAACGACAATGATATTTGAGTCCGAATCAGTGAAGAAGAGTGGGAATACGATTATATTTGGTTAGACCGTGAAAGGAAGACGGAGCTTATGTTTCGTTCTACACACTTATACGCGTATATTTACGCATACACGCGGCCAGAGTAAAGTGGCATGTTTGCGAGAGCACACGACGGCGCAAAAAAAAAGGATGTGGAAGTGATATAAAAGAAGTGAATAGAGATATACATCAGTGCGTGCGCACGTGTGTGCATGAGTGAATGTGTGTGTTTGTGTACCTGTGTTTGCATATATGTGCAAGCAGTGAGTGAGTAATGAAGTAGACGAAAGCCGGTTACGAGATAAATTTTTATTGAAGATGCTCAATTCGGTCATTTAGAAAAACCACGTATAATTCAGGAGAACTAAGATTTATTACATCTTTAATTAATTTATTACGTAAGTTTTCATATCAACTTTCCATCATAACGTATTGACAGTAAATACGTAAATAATTTCGATCATCTTTTAACATGTATGCGTAATCGATTAATTGTAGTATTTTATTTTGAACTTATTAAAAAATAATAATCATCTAAATAATGAAAAAACATGAAATTATAATGAGCTGAATGAAGAAATAATTATAGCCAAGTAGTCGTAGCCATGTTAGAGGATCACAAGTCTGATGTTGACTGTGAAGAGGAGATACAAAGTTTCAGTAGAGCGAGAAAGATATATAAAGAGAGAATAGGAAGACAGAGAAGGAGATACTAAAACGTAGGGGAAACTTCAGAAGATTGATTGTGAACCAACAGTATATATGTAAGGCTGTATATGAAAATACTTTTAGGGTTTCAATATTGCCTTCCTACGATTATTTATAATTATGAAAGTTTAGAAAAAAATATCATCCATTAAAGTTTTCATTTAGATGCAGTGTCATTAATTTTCTTGAATAAATTTGAATTAAGGTACCGAAAATTTCATTATCAAATAAATATAATCATTATCACTTCATCGAAATTAAAATGTAATTTCTCGAAAAATGAAAAGTTTGAAGACTATTAATTCTTACAATTAAAGTAACCACGTTGCTATTGCAACAGCTGTCATTGAAAAAATAAGAGGTACATCCTTTTGTAGCTCCCTCGGTAGCTCATATAAAAGATCGAAAGCCAGCTCTGAAATTCAATTTTCTCAGATAACTGTAACCTGGCATAACAAAAGTCAAATGTCTCATGGTGTTTTATGTATACATATATATATATATTTACTGTGTATCCAATATATAAATCCAAGACTCTTGAAATGAATCGAGGAGTAGATATTTTCAATACACCAGTATTTCATCCTAGATTTGTCTTTTTGATTTTGTACAAAAAATCTCTGTGCCAATTAAATAATATATTTACTGATAACATTTTTGGCCTTTTTCAAAATAATTCATTTTTTTATCTATTTTTCAGATATAATTCACTGATTTAATATGTTTAAAAGATTCCTGTTTATTTACAAATGGTTTTACAGTATCAAGAGTTATTAAATTATTGTTTGTGACTATATTTGCTTATTATGTGTAAATTATATTACCACAACCTTGGTAATTTTATTTAGAAGGGATTGCATTCAAACGAATAAATTCATCGAAATTGATTCTTTTTAGCTGTCTCTGACTGAGAACGAAGGAGGAGAAACATATTAGAAGGAAAAGGACGTTTTATACCAAAACCTTTCCTCCCGCATAATACGCAGAGATCTCAACTGCTCGCCTTTCTATTTTCTCTTTTATTTGAAACGTTAAGAGTATCCTAATTCGCTCTCGTTGTTATAAGAAAGAATTTATGGTACTTTATCCAATAGATTTTATTTACGCCTTGATACTTTTCTCTTTGTCAGCTCTCTCGAATTATAATTTGCAACTGAACTGATCTGCGCTTTGATATTGTGTATATAAGTTTTCAATTTTATTTTTGATAATAAAACCATCTGTAGTCCAATGTCATCTTAAAAATTGTATCAATAAGTGTCATAAAGGGGGGCAACTAACCTTTAAAAGTTATCGTAATGTTTCAAGTATTGATTATCTTGAACACGCCCACTAAAAATGTGGTTCGTCCATATTTAGGATACTTCTTCAGTGTGTGTTTGAATTTCAAAAAATTTCCCCTTTATCTTATCGTTGAATCTTTCATTTTTTTTCTAAGATTCAATGGAATGGAAAAATGTTCTACTCTAAAATCAAGGAATTGTTAGTAAAAAACATTCGACAAGTTCTTGCTAGTGATGTATGACAAGTGTAAACCTGCTCACGAGTTAGGTACTATGACAACTTTTAGTTTAAGAATATTAGTTTAAGAATTTTAAATCGACATTAAAAACTTGTGTCTTTTGTAGCTTAAATTAAAAAAAAAATATATTTTTACTTCATTGGATATTGAATCAATATCGATATTACCTCTGAGAAGATACTTACTTCATGTGGAATTTTTTCCCAAGGTAATCAGTTCTGTCAGACCTGATAGATCCAATTACTATTGATTTTTCGAGTTATTAACTCGTGCGAATGAGTTCAATACACAAAATAAAGTCATAAAATACTTATTTTTTAAATATACGTCATTAAACAATTTGAATTATAATCAAAATTTATATTTAGTAGATATGGATCAATCGTATAATCTCGTTCGAAGCATTCAGAAGGGAATTCAATAATTATTTTAAATCATTTTAACTGAATTCTTCGTCTCTGTCTATTGTAGAATAGTTTTCATCTCACACGTTCGTTGCAAATTATTTTCTGTCGGAGAGATTGGTTATCTCTATTGACACGTATAATCTCCGAAAATGAGCCTAAAAATCGTATCGCAATAAGTGAAAACGCCTGAAAACGATAAACACCAGTGAGCCGTGCAATTATTTCCGATACGCCAGTCGCAAGAGTACGCGTGCGCGTGCGCACTCACCAATGCAGCCGCCACTCGCCAGGCTCTCCATATAAATGTGTGCACTACGTGTGGGTTATGAAGAAACGATTCGAGTTGAAAACAATAAAAGAAAGAAAGGAGGTCCGATCGTCGTCGTGGTTTACGTTAGTTTACAGCAGACAATACGAAGCGCAAGCTCTACACGCTCGGTTTCCTTGAAAACTCAACGATCAATTATAAAATCAGCCTGCGATCTTGCGACTCATAAAATAAAAAAAGCCTTTATATAGTGAATGAGGAAATACAGCTGCTCGAAAAGTTGATGCAATTCGCGACTGTTTGATTATCTTGCAAAGTTCTTAACTGCTTAACGGTATTCATTTAGCTATTTGGCAGCTAGACCATTTTGAAATTGGTTTTATTAATGCAGCATGAGTATGTAAAGCTGAAATACATTTGCTATGGTAATGAATCGATGACGCATAATTTGTGTTTCTCGTATTGATTCAAAATTACAATTGTTACACGAGCTTATTCTACAGACTAAATAAAACTAGAACTCATTTTTATTATTATCATTTTGAATTATTAATAACTGCTTTAAAAATAACATTCATGATATTCATTATACTAAACAAAAAACCACCTTTTTTGTCGATTAAAAATTTAAAAAGCTCGCTCGCAAACGTTCAGTAATGAAAATAGCTCTAGAAAATGCAATGGTTTTATCGATCCAACCATCAAATTTACTTGGCCTCGAAGTTACTAATACGTACCCACGAGTGAAATGTATTTGAAGTTTTTAATTTGTTTCTCATTAAACTCTGTGAGAACAAAGTACTTTTTTTTATTATTCGTAAACCTAACAACAATATTACATTTTTCAACTTTATCTCCAGAATACTATTCGCTCAATTTTAATAATGAGAAAGTTTGAGTAAGCTTTTGACTTCTTTAATTGAAACGAAATGTAACAAATTTTAATCTGTTGTTCACTGATAAGCCGGTTGAATTCAACTTCCTCATTTTTTCATAATTATTTTTTTAATCTATTTGAGCTCTATCGATTTGTTTTATCTTCTTTTTAGATCCGCTCGCTCGGTATATGATATTCAGTTTACACCCTTTATAGTTTTTAACCAACGAGCTGAAATTTTTCTTGCTTTTCCGTTTTCATGCGCGCTACAGTAGCTTTGTTTCAATAGAAGCAACAGTAGTAGCAGCAGCAGCCCTCTATCCCGTAGTCCACACTTCTATTTTAAACCCCTGAACGTAGGGGGCTTCTTACCATATCGCATTACATTGCTAGCAGTTTAAACGAGACATAATACACGTCGAATTTTTGTCTCTATTTCATTTTGTACTTTTTTTTTACATTTCTCTACCTTTTTATGCGAGCACATTTCTTTCGCGAAAAAAGTATTAACACAACGTGGTATTTTATTAAAATTAAATACTCACGCAAAATTACAGTCATAACATTTTAATTATTCGTTGAAAATAAAAAATAACCATGTAAACAAATTTAAATTGCATTATTCGTATTTTACAGAAGTCCAGAGAAATAAAAAATCATTGATAAATTCCGTATCTATAATTGTAAACCTCGTGAGTGTTTATCTGAACATTTTGAGGTCAATCGCGATGAGGCCGAACTCTGGTCGTGTGCGATCTCTAATCCAAAATTACATGGTTCGCTTGTAGTTAGAAGTGCAAAAAAAAGAAAAGAAATATTTTCCAAGCTCTTTTTTCTACGTTCATGCTGTACATTATGTGTTTTTGACGCCAAGGCAAATAATATTTCTACGAGCCGAAGTGCCAGCAGCACAACGACCCGAAAATAATATCTATTTACGCACGTATATGCGCATATAAAGATATATAGGCACACATACACTTTCGTGCAAATACCTATATAGCAGCGTACACGCAACGCAAGAGGGCAGGAAAGGCTGATACGTTTCGCCTCTCGTGTGAGTACGTGTGCGAGCGTGTGTATGTATACGCATCGATAATAATCGGTTGGCTCACGATCAACTCTCTGTTTCCTCTTTCTCTCTACCTGCTCTGCGGTGTTCGTTTGTGGTCTTTTGTGAACTACATAATGTTTAGATATTGTTTCACTCGTCCATTTCATTAATTAATTGTTATACTCATTTGAATTTTTGCTTCCCAAAAAGCACTCGAGTCTACATTGGGAACCATTTTCTCAATCACAATTAAAAATCAATTAACGGATTCATCTCAATTGACTGCGACAAGGCGAATGACCAGAAAATAATGTGCGATATAAAAGATACAAAAAATCATTGAATTAACGGATGATAATCATTTTCGGCTCTTTTCTAGAGAAAAAGTATTAAAACTAAATTTTAAACTAAATAGGAGTTTTTGTCGAGCTCATTTATTTGAGAGTGAGCGAGTGAGAGCAAGAGTATGTGTGTGAGGCGACCGTGTGTGTTTATTTGCAGGAGTTGAGAGGTAAGGCCTGTACACATATGCTCTCGACACGGCAGCAGCAGCAACAGCAACGACGCTCGCACGAGAACGAGTTTTTGTTCGGCTTCTCTCCTCCGTTTTTATTGCTTCTTCTATCTCCTTCTTTGCCATTTAAACTGTCTTTTTCTTTCCTTTCTTCCAGCTTTTTTCGCGCTAACTCTTTTCCTTTTCGAGCGCTTTATCTATAATTACAGTTAAATTTGTTCACAAAAAAATCAATATCGATTTTTGAACACATTAAAATTGAATTACGATAAAAAAAAATTTTGAGATTCTTCAAATTTCTTTCGATGCGGTCTGCATACATCACGTTTTTTTTCAATTTTACCATTTTAAAATGCGTTCATTCTAGACTTGTCTTTACAAAATATTCATAAAACATTTAGAAAATAAGGGGCTTTCGTCATTGACAAGAATAATTTTTGTATTTTTTTTCAATATCGGCATAGCGAGTCCATTGGCGCTTTGCGTCATTATCTTTTCAAAATCAGAAAACTGCGCGAGTTGAAAAAATTATAGATGAAGAAATATTTGAGAAAACATTGTCGTGATTTAATTGTTTTAATAGACTTAAGCGCACAAGGAATTTTCTCCCCAACAAATCATCGTAAATTTGTTCAATAAGTAACCCAATGAATGGCTTAAAATTTTCTCTCTCTCTCTTTTCCGCTCTCATGCTTACGATAATAATTCGCCACGCGCATCCATCATTGTAGTGGCTCTATAAATTGTAATATATTTATATACATTATCTACCGGGGTAAGAGCTGCAGGTATTTTTATTTAAATAAAAAGCCGTTTCTTTTCTTTCTCTTCTCTCTTTCTCTCTTGCTATGTCTCTCTTTCTTTTCGACGGTATAGCACGACAGCACAAACGTATTATTTCGCTGTCTATTTACTATTCATTCACAAACCCAAGGCGAATAATGTTACACATTGTGTACGACGTATTAAAAACTTTATTGCTTGCTAAGAGAACCAAGAGTCAGATATATATTAAGAAAAAGCGGAAAATGATACCATTTTCGTACACACATTCATATGTGTGTAATGTGCTGCGACTGATATGATTAATTATATAAACATTTGTATATTTTATAAACGTGTGGCTATTTCATCGAACGGTCTCGTAATATATTGTTTCGCATTTCATATTTCGTTTCTGCGCATTTAAATGGCATGTTTCAGACGCTTATTATATATGAGCAGAAAATATGGCTTTTGCAGATACACGTACCATATACGCGTATATATTGTACTTATAAGTGTATTGTATGCAAAATCCAATTTAACGTGGGAAATGCTTTTTAATTGTAAATTGCCGGAACGAAGCATTTACACATACATACTCGTTACATGTGAAAAACTAGAAAAAACACGCTCATGTTTCTATGAAAAAGTGTTGATAACTACGCACAAAATTACGTTTAATTAAACGGTTTTTTCCTTGAACAGCAGCTTCAAAAGTGAACGCGATAGGAAATTTCGTATGAAATACCTCTAAACAAACGATGTACGGGACATTTAAGATCTGGATGTGTATAAGATTGCATTTAATTTTTTTATGTTACACATATTATAAAATTGGTTATTAATGTCACTATTGTTGTAATTATTATGCAACGTCATGGTTTAGCACCTTGTATTTTCAAATTATGCGTCAGGCAAAAATGCATACCTGTATTATCTTTTAAACGCGTGTATATGTCTACATACTATGCATATTTCACTTTGAAACACGGGCAACATACGTATAATATCTTTGTGTGTACTGGATATGATCACATATACATAAAGCACGCGTACGTGGAGCCACGTATTATATATATCGTCATGGCTTTTCCATAAACGAAGTTCTATATAAATGAATGTACAGCCGCGCGTGCGCAAATAGCTTGAATTTTACCCATCTGTCGTTTGAATAGTCAGCAAACTTTATATATGAGTGCATGAGAGCTTGTATGGTAGTGTACGCTGTATAAAATGGATAAATTTCTCTCTCTTCTCTGTTGCTCTCTGTCGCACACAGGACGCAGAGGAAGGGGCGACAGCAAGATTTTTCGATTAGAGAATGCTGTAAAGGGATACACATACACACAGCTTTGCCAGAAAATTGATGCGAACTCTGATTTTCCGTGTCCTTTTTTCATTTTAGAAAATTAAAAAAAGTCATCGCATGATTGAACTTGATTTTTTTTCTCAAAAAAGTATCGATAAAGATGACAGATTCGAAGAGATTAATTTAAAATACTTTGGAAAGTTGATACATCACAATTTATCGGTGTCCATTTTAATACGCTTATGCTTGCACAATACTAGAACATACTGAATGCATACAATATGTTTCATATAGGTTTTAATCACTTAGTTTAAAGTGAAAGTTTGTCATGTTTTTTATACGTGTACAAACAAAAATGTCCATTTCATTTTAAAAATAATTTTAGTAATGAATTGTATACAATTTTTTAACTTATATGCAATCGAGATGATTTGATTGACCAAAAAATTATTCTTTGTTTCAGGTAAATTACGTTTTTTCATAAAATAATACGATGGAAGCTGTACAAGTAAGTTTGAAAACTAATCAAGCTTTTAAAGTAAATATAAAATTTTACTTCACATGAATTTAATCTTTTAATTTATTAATTGCTAATTTGATTGGATCGTGTATCACTTGCGTCACCACTCGCATTTACTGGTAAAAAATAAGCTTAAAAAAATGTTGATTCATGGAAATTGGGCGCGCAGTGCAGCTTGCAATTTTAATGTCTCTTTACGTTTGTGCGTGTGCATGTACGTGTATTTATGCGCGCGCATGCAGAATGACAGAAAATAATTGGAGTATCTGAAAAGGAAGAATGCGTGGTACGAGGTCAAACTATGGAAAGAGTTTTTTCCGTATTTGTAATACCCGAGCGAGACAGCGGTGACGAGAGCTTTTGAAAATCTTTCAGCTTTACGCTCGTGTTGCTGGATCACGACGATGTACATTCTTCACGCGTTTTACATTATATTATATATGTACGTATATAAGTATTACCTACTTCGAGTATATATACCGAGCTCTTGAGCATTTGTTTTTCGAGAGCAAAACGAAAAAAAAAACAGTTGTTAACTTATTTAGTTTGATTAATTAAGTAGCTCGAGTTTTAATTTCTCGCTCTCCCTCTCTCTCTCTCTCTCTATCTCTATCTCTATCTCTATCTGTATCTCTCTCTAACTTGCAGAGGAAACGACTCGTGAGTAGTTCCAACAACGACAACTGAATTGATAAATTAGGTACTAAACGAATTAAATAAAATATTAATCGACTGATTATGCAAAATTCATTATTTTCCTAGTAGGTTTTGCACGAACCAAAATCGAAGTACTATGTGAAGACTTTTAGTTGTCTATTTATCAATTCATCGTCGAAATTTTAATTGTTAAATGCTCTTATTCAGTCTAAAAAAGATTACAGCAAAATAAATGATAAAGTAGAGAGGAAAGCCTCAAAAAATGTGATCAAACGAAGAAGAAGAAGAAGAGTAATAAGAGAGCAAGCGAAGAAAAGAAAAGGGTCACGAAACAAGATTAATCTTGAGCTTATACACGTACACGTGCACATGCGCGCAAATATGTGCATGTGTGTGCACGAGCTGAAGTGAAGAGGGGAGGGGGTTAGTTTCCAAGGGAGGTGGAACGCGAAGCAACCGATACGTTCCAACAAAAATAACGGACGATTATATATATATAAATCAGAGGCAAACTCGTGCATGCATTATATAGGATGAAACAACATTGTCAAAAGCTCATTTATATTCCACTAACGCATAGATGTGAACTTCTTTTGCATATTTTTTTATATTGAACATTTTCGCAAGGAAGTTGGCCAACCTTCATATAAGACCGCGTGAATATCGTTAATTAATTATATTATTTATCGTTGACTGATCGATTGAAGTGTTTCCGTTGCAGCTTGTTAATGAATTTTTGATTATTAATTGTTACTTTTTCAATGCACGGATTCATACGTATGCTTGAATTTTGAAAGCTTGAGCAAAAATCAAAACTAAAAATCAAAACGTAAAATATGTTAATAACAAATACTCATAGACTAGGAGACAAATTAAAGAAGTTTTAATTTCAAGTTTTAATTTCGAATAGTTTAATTTGACTTCAAAAGAACCGAACAAAAGCTGATACATATAAATACATGTATTCTTAGGAAAGCTTTTGCCATCCATCAGACTACTAGCTTTTTGCATTAGGCAAGGTTTAAAAGTAATTTTCAATTGTTTTCATAAAAAGATATTTTTATCCACGAGATAATTAAAAATTATTCTGCAGAAAAATGTTTTTTAATATTCAATTTTTTTACGCTCGAAAAAAGTTGTTTATTTTCTTGAAAAATAATACATTGGACAGTGCACTTGTGTATTTTATTGTATTTAATTCATAAATACTTGGTACTTTCCCACCTAAGAATCGCGAGAGTACAGTGCAGTTTCTTATCGAGAGCACTTTCGTGTTTACTCTTGCTCTTTTACTGCTTCTTATTACTAGCCAATAAAACTAATGTGAGCAAAAGCCTGCAGCTTTAACATCATCATGCGTAAGTGTTTACATTCATATGGATGAGCATCTCCAAATAAAAACTATTCACTTATAGATTCAAGCTTTCTGAAATTGTTTTCATTTAGTTAGGTTCGAGTAAAATTTCACTAAGAATAAGTTCGTGTCACAGGAAACAAGACTACATCATTCAATTTAGCAAAAGCTCATAAACATGGAATAAAATAAATGATACGCTAATTAGCAGCGTTCACACGTTCGCATATACTCTGCCTCCTTATACGTACAATTAGTATGTTGTTTTGCGTTATGTAATCAAAGAATTTGGTATTAATACTAGCACCTACGGCGAAACCTGACGTCAGCAAAGCAGCTCTCCTCGATGCATCGATGTTTTGCCTCGTCTCCCCACCTTGCCAGCAATTTTAAATCGTTTATCAATCATCTACAGGTATCGCGCGCGCGAAATATCACCCCAAGGCGCCTGTGCCGTGCGTACGCACGTGTATGTGCGAGTGAGGGCACGAGAGCCAGTACAACGGTATGTGCATGAAATTTACCTCGGCTTACGTTTGATGAATAATTCAGAGTTTGTAGAGCAGCAGTGGCAGTAGAAGAGAGTCTCCTCTGTGGCTCGTGCTATTGCTGTATATATACATGCCTATATAAATATACCACACTTACGCGCTGCCGCCACCGACAGATTTAAAAATTAAAAGCTCCCTGGTGCTCGTCGCGAGCCAAGTTTCTTGGAGAATTCGTTTGTCTTCGATTCTTTTTCATTACATATTATGCATGCAGAATAATTACACATTTCCAAAGATTGTACGCTATTACTAAGCGGCATGAAGATTATACATTGTTGTTATTTATATACATATGCACGGGCACTCAAACTCTTTGGGTATCGTGAGAATTTTTTCTTTATACACTATTGTACCTTTTGCGATGAGCTGTTAATTAGGTGAGAGATAATCTATGATGATTCATGGCAGAGCATTAAATTGAGTAAAGATGAAATGCGTTGGTGAAAATTTTTCTTCTATTCTAGCTTTTAAATTAATTTTTTATAACTCTGAACTTTCTGCCAAGAAAAGTGGCTACATACACTTACTGGAAATTCAGCTTGCACGCGAAAGAAAGAAAAATTCAATTTAAAATTCCAAACTCGTTTTGTCCAGCCAATAATAATAAAAAATAATCTAAAAATTCATCTTTCTGACATTTTTATTTTGAATTTATGTACAGCGCAAGATAATCTGTATTTACGAACGAGCGACATTATCTCGCTTTAGTTGCCTTGCACTCCTGTGGTTATTATTTCGAAAAAAAAACTTTTCGCTCAATTCTCATTATTCGCATTATACAGCGGGGTTATATTTTTGAAATCCTATTACTCTAACGCATACACATGTTCAGCGTCTGGGCACAATATCTCTTCTCTCTTTCTTCGTCTTTCTCTCACGCATTTAATGATTTTCCAGCGTGATGTACTTGCTAAATAAATTAAAATCTTTCTCCCTCTCTCTTTGAACACAAGGCAGCGCAGGGCGTATTAAATGTCTTTCAAGAATGTTGGCCGCGCATTTGCTTCCGACCAGATACAATATTATATACGTAAATTTGCATTTTATAGCCGAGGTAATTAAACCAATGAGAATCGTCTAGTCTCGTTTTCCGATACGGGCGCACATACATCGCCAACGACGACTTTTATTTCGCTGCATAGTACTAATGAAAATCGATTAGATCATCGAAACCGCCGGCTTTGCAGCAACTTTGTCAGACAATTGACGCAGAAATTTTATACAATTGTGCTCGAGTGTCAATCGCATGGTAGGTGTAATCGATCGTCGTCAAAGGGCGTGTTTTGATCAATCCATCTGCAAAGGTAAATACGTATAAATATAGACGCGGTGTCTCTTCGCGTTACACGCGATCGAAATCTCTACACGAAAGCCTTATATGCGCATCTACTGTGCAGACAATTTCGAAACGACACTCTCGTCGGTATCCAAATGTGTGTGAGTGCGGCGTTTGTGTCTGTGCGTATGCATACAAAGTTGAATAAATTTACCTCATGCTGCCTCGAAAAATAACCTCGCGGTGGTGGTCCGTATACATGAGAACATCGCAAAAAAGTATGAAAATCCCCGTCGTATTACTATATACGTGCCAAGCCTTCCGAAAGATAGAAAAAGCGTTCAATTTACCAGAATTCTGAAGGCTGTACATGAAAAATTTTGTTAGTGTAAACTTTATTTCTTTGAATTAGCCCTATTTTTAAGACAAGTACCACTCTGCAGTAGATCGAAAGGAAATAGCATACTTTCGATATTCTCTACAGATTATTTGCTATACACTCTTTATTCATTCCCTCTTAACGCATTCAAATGCGAATAACGACTAAACGTTCTTTTAAACAGTATAATCAATAAAATTACATCGACGAATCTCTGAATTGAGATAAATGTCGTGAAACATCAATCATTGTCTCAAAAGTCAAAACTATAATCCGCGTGAAAAAATATAAATCATCGCGTGCGAAACTTGGATATTCTTTGTCCCTCGTATTTTTTTTTATAATAATATCTATATATGTACTTTATGCCCTTTTAACATTGGCTCATATAAACTCACGAAGCGCTTCGCATTCTCTCCTCGTAAGTTTGTTACGTTTTTTTTCTTTCTCTTTCTTCCTCTTCTCTGCGTCGTTCGTTGGGGTCTTTGTGTTTTTCTTTCTACTTGAGTCGAACTCGATCTCTTTCTGCAGTGTCTACTGAATCGAGATTTACTCGGCCTTTCGAAAGTCGAGAACAAGTAGTTGTATATTTGAGTGATTCCTCTAAAATTAGCTAGCCTTAATTGTTCAAGTTGTTTTCGATCTATGAACCTGGACTATTTAATAATTATAAGTTTTTCTATCATAACTGATATTCAAATTTCCTATCATAATATGTCCCTTTTCTGTCTAAATGAATGTCAATTTTCAAATAAATAGGCGAAAAAATGTACGTACACAACAACCATGTTTACGCATATATCATGAATATTTTTAGATCTTATTCAACGATTTATCCCTGTGCATTGATAAATTTATATTTACTTTGATATTTGTTCAATCGATTTTGTAAATAAATATGAGATATTCAGTTAAATAAACGAGAGATTTTAGAGAATAATATTTTTTAACTTACTTTTTGTCAACATTCTATTTTTTTACTCATCAAACAGACTTATTTTAATAGATTCATATCGAAATAACGTTTGAGGTAACGAGTTTTAAAGTATTAATTTTTTTTTTGTTTCTATTAATATCAACTAGTATAAAAGTTTATTCAAAAGTGTTGATAAACATTTCAAAATAATTGAAAAAATTGTACGTATGTAACGAAATTTTTTTAAAGAATATTTTTTACGTTTACGATATAATCAAGAAAGATCATAAAAGTGCACAAACGTCAAGGTAAAGCGAGAAAAAATCCTGCAAGAAAAAGCTGCAACTCCTTTCATAAGTCGTTTAAAGTTTCATGTTAAAATGTATATAATATATAAATTCTTCGATTACCATTTTTGTAGAAAACTTACTGTAAAGTTGTTTGAAAAAAAATCTTATTTGAAATACCTAACAGATATGGATTATGGAAAAAATTATTTTTATCTTTTCGCCAAGAGTTTCAAAATAGTTTTGAAAAGAGAAAAAGAAATAGCAATGAGTTGAAAACTATTTATTGACCAATGTCATATTTTCTGGAAAAAACTTTTGGCTCCATCAAAAGTTGCTTTTACGAACACCCATGTGAGTAGGTATTTTACGAATGTTTCAAACCGTGAAAATTCCTTGATATCACTTCAATTTAAAGCGAAAAACACTTTTCCCATAACTTTGATAGTTATGATTTCAATTTAAAAGTCAATCTAGACATGATCTTTTTTGTATATCAGACTCAAAATCATTTGAAACGTCGGCAAATGATTTCGGCTAATTTCTTTTTTATCGATGCCTACGACGTGCAGGTATACGCATTTGATGGGGCATGCAGTACCAGTCCGTTAAACTTCTGACGAAAAATAGAAAACAAAACTCTTCCGAAATGCCAGTATCATTTTAAAAGCACGACAGCTACGTCCATCTACTGTTTGTAAACTCACCGAAAGGCAAAAAAAAAAGAAATAAACGATTGTGCAGGCAAGTGAGCTTGAAAAAGAAGTGACGTAGTCCCGAGTTCGCTGGCTAAATATGAGCGCATACGCAGGAAGGACAATGTCCTCGGCTATTCTACAACGACATAATAATCGGAAAGAAAAAAACACGAATACGGCTAAAATAAGTGGACAAAAATTGTACTCTTCGCCGTGTGTCTGAGAGACATCGCCGCTGTACGTGAAAAACTGAAATAACAATACAACACTCTTATTAATTACAATGCCCACGTGTGTAGGTATAATATAATGCGAAATCGCACGAGCATCGATACGCAATGTATCGGCTCAAACGAGCGTGTATTTGTAAGCGCTTATAGGCTTGAATTTTCGCATGATACTTTGTTGCGTGCGCTGAAACCTTATCGCCCCATCGCCGATTCAGCTTTTATTAGATATAACCGACAGGTATAATATCAAAAGTCGTTTATGTTGGTGCGTTGTGCACGGATACGCGGCAAACTCTTTATAATGGTGTACGCGAATTTGACAATAAAGCGTAGTATTTACTCATTTCTTTATTGGCGATTATTTAAAAAAAATTGAAATCATCGAGAGTCGGAAATATGCAATTCCAGGATAACTAAATTCGATGAGAATCTGATGTTGAAGTGGGAGATTGTAAGGGGGAGAAAAGGCTCTTTGGAACTATTTGAAATATTCAGCAACCACCATCCCAGCATATTCGCCGAAGCTCCACTCGCTCTACGTAATTATTAGTCGTTTCATAGTTTCAACTTGCTAACTCGCCAAACTTAGTTCAATAAATAAATGTTTTTTCTTGTTTTATTTTTTTCATAGAGTTAGCTGTCAACGTGCATCTCGTAAGCTTTTATAGTGCCCACGCTCGCACATACTTACACTTCCTTTTTTCTCATTCTCCATCCACTCAAAAGTATTTACTTGTATACACTTTTACTCTTTCGTTATATCCGTGTCGATCGCGTACACCTTTTCTTAGGTATTTACAGCGTTAATCTTGTGTTTTACTAGTGCGACCTACGTTCATACAGATATGTACTCACACACACATACTGGCAACTGCATTCCCAGGGCACAAAAGGGAGAGAGAGAGAGAGAGAGAGAGAGAAAGAAATAAAGAGAGCCAGAGCCAAGAGCGCCAGTTCTGACCATTGATATCGCAAGGTGCCATCGCGTGTGTGCCGCGCCTGGAATTGTACGCACACACGCTGTTTTGTTTTCACGCCTTGCTTCCGACATTCAATGCCCGTGACGATGTATACACTCGCGCATCAGTTTTTCTTTCCTCATACCTACAGTTATCACCTTTTTTTTCCATCGATATTAGGCAATCGATTGGCTTAAAAAATAGTTATTTTTTACACACATGAAATTTCAATTATGATAGCCTGCCTGCCACCGAGCGCCGGCCCATACAATTGTTGGGAATTATATTAGAGCTCGTTGAAAATGGTGTTTATCGATTTTGTACACGAGAGAGCGTGTGATAGAAAAATTATCAAACGTTATAAAACACGTGTAAGGAAATCATTGAGTACTAAGAAAATGGTTTCGATGCTTCAGCTCATTTCGTACGATACGAAATGGCGTAGAAGCAGATAAAAAGCTGAGGAGCTCCTCGTCCTTTCTCTCTCACTTCGCGAGAAGATGCATATCCTTTTGAAATGGTACATTTAACCTTATTTATTATCAACTTGAGATTCTGCCCGAGCGATAAAAACTAAAATCCCACACTAAGTTAAGCGGCACCAGCATCAGAAGCAGCAGAAGCAAGAATAAGAAGAGAGGAGAGAAAAATGAAAAAAAGAAATGGCGCGTAGCATCACACTAAATCCACTTTAAAAGTCATCCAATTAAACGGCCACAAACACTTCAAATCGAATTCAACAAACTCTTTCTCTCTCCCTCTTTAGCAATAAGCCTTCATATCGTAGTGTTAGTGCGTGTATATGCGTAAAGCCAATGCACTTTCTGTCTTTTTTCCCTCCTTCTGCGCTCTTATATGCCGTAATCCCCGATGCGAATATTATGTTCTATGTGTACATAATATATAGCTTGGAACGACGAACGAAAATCGATACAATACACATGTATAAAGTTAGCTGCGTGAGTGTGAACGCGCGCAGTGCCTGTGTCGGTCGTAGAACCTCAACTGCAGTCATAAAACTCCCGAATAAATAATAAAAGATACTTTGTGCAAAAATATATTCGCTGAAAAACTGACTAGCTAACATAATTGAATATGCAAGGTGTTTACATCACTATAAACGGGATATCCACTACGGTATCTTTTTCTCGACTGCACAGCCACCGTCGCTGCTGAGGTCGTGCATTATTGGTCCAGTATGCACAAATAATGTATGCTGATTTCATCAAATACCAATGTACAAGGTGCACATTAGCGCGCGATCGAGCGAGCAAGAGCTTATGTACGCTATACGCGTATTATAAGTACAGAATTCATCCATTAAATTTAGTATCGAGTAATTGATGGTGGCGTGACGAATTGATCATGTATATGCAGACTAGCCTGTACGAGACGTGAAAGCTCTAGATGATTGCTTGCTCGCTTTTTGACCGATGATTTTTTTTTGTTTTCTCTTCGTCAAATATATCATCAGAAACAAATATTTTTGTCAAATCAATCCAACGAGTGATTATTCTGATTGAAATAGATGCAAAAATTGGCAAATGGAAGCTAAAAATTGCTTTTCTCTCGTGTAATTATCGCTGGCATTAATTGATTGCACATTGGAGTGAACGCGTGCGCGCATGCGACATATCGAGCTTTATGTGTATAATGTAAGTGCATGTATAATATATATTCACTATTATAAAGACTCTGAGAGATAGAGTATGTGCACTGACTCTGTGACCCTGATTGACCGGCGCTCGTTTGTGTTTAGCGGCAGAGCTCGCTGCACTTCTCTCTTCGTCATTTAAACTGCCATCATCGCCGCTGTTCACGTGCGTCTTTCGCTTTCTGTTCTTTCTTTCCATCTCCCCGCTCGATAAGGCATAAGCGCGCGCACGCGAGCGTATAATGCGTGATTTCTCGAATTTCTGAAGTAATTACATTTTATTGGGCGATACGAAAAACCCGGTCAAAACGAGGATTTTCACGTTCGTTGGCCAAAACGTTGCAAGGCGAGAACATGTGCGAGATTATTTTTAGTACCTATTGGACGATGACCAGTAAGTCACATCGCTACATTAATCGAAAAAAAGACTTGTAGCTCTATCTCATTGCGGTTTTCATTGGATTGCGTGCAGCTCGCGCTGCTGCTGACTCGTCGAGATTGTTCCACACGTTTCGAAGGTTGTTGTAAAACATTGTAATCTTTTCTTATTGTTTTATAAAAAATTAAATTTTATTCGCGACAAATCTCTATTGAATTATAATCATTCAATCTTCGGCTGCAATTTTCATGTATTGAATTCTCTAAAATATTTGATATTTACTTCTGATTCCAAATTCCAAAACATAAATTAATTTTGCTGTTTTCCTACATGTCCATCAATCGGTGTCTCAATTGAGTTCCGTAATTAATTGCTAAAATGTTAGTGTTATCTAACTGTCATCGATTCCTTTTACATGTATATCTCAAGTGTCCGTGTAGTCGTTTAAATGATTCGCATCGAAATTCAAACAATGAAACTTTGTTTTATTGCAAGAATCTTTCACTCATAAAAATGTTGAACATGGCTATGTTTTTTATTTATTGACAATTTTTATACCTCTTTTGCCTCTATTTTTGCGTCTCTCTTCAGTACGGCTTATGTCTCGGACCGTCAGATGGCGCGCCGGCTAAGCCAATAATGTGCAACGTCAGTGTACATGTTTTTATTGCTCTCTCTCTCTCTCTCTCTCTCTCTCTCTGTCTCTCTTTTCTTCCATAAAGTTGGCCGTATGTGCATGCAGATACTCGCGCAAGTATGTGCACATGCATGCGCCTGGATGTCAGTGTGTGCTGAGCTTGGGTATACCTATGTATAAAGAGCAAAAGAGAGAATATATAGTAATGCGGATGAGTGTTGTAGTTGTTATACAGTATATATACACACGCACTATGTACGAGAGAGCAGGAGATTTTGCAAAGGCACGAGGCCAAGTGGAGCATGAAGCGTAATTGTAGCGAGTAAAATATTTTGTATTATTCTTCGTTGCAACTCGATTTTAGCGTAATAATAATGCCAGGTTCTGTACGTGCTTGGCTCGTATTATATATATACTCGCTGTCCTCGCCGTGTGCGCGCAAACATTATCGACACATAGTTTTTATTTTATTATTTATTCAATCAGTAAAGTCTTTTTGAATCCTAAAACCCTCCAAATTCCGTATTCTGCAAGATCATAATAAAAAGACCGTGCCGAGGTTTTTTTACGTTATTGCAAGTTTTGAAACTTTTTTTCAAGAAAACGAGAAAGTCTCGTTATTTAGATATTATTACAACAACGTGGAAAACATGACGCCGCCACATGTAAAGAGCAAGAAAGAAATCGTTTTTTCATTCTCAAGAGAAATTTATGCATTGCGCGCGTGGAAACTTATTTTCTTCTGACTTTGAAAGGAAAATTTTTCATACCAACTTTCTTTATGAAATAATCATTCAAAATTTTTGTATCGACATCTACATTAAATAATATTCGTTGGATGGTTTTCGAGCATGAGTACGTAGAAAAGCGCATTGGATGGTCGGTATATACGTATAAAATAAAAAAACCTTTCGGAAAATGATCTTGTCTGGCCTCTGCTATATTCGACTCGCACTCAGCGATCCAGCCACTCGCACATTGCACAGTACGCATTACAACTCATCGAAATTTACGACAGTAATAATAACAACAATATAATCCAGTCGGCCAATGAAACGCATCTATCAATTTTGTTGGCGTGGGTGTGTGTGCGCTCGTATTAAATGCGCGCCATCCTACATACAGCTCGGCCAGGCCAAGTGCATAGTGTACCCACTACTATGTGTTCGTGTACACATTCATTATACACGCGGCGATGCGCCCGCAACCAAATTTTCGTTTATATTTCGACTGGATGATGATGCACAGAGATATAATGCGCGCAATAGAGCAATATAACGTTACTGCAAAAGGAAAAATATGCACGCACACGCACACGTACACGTTCAGAGAAAGCGAGATGCGTAATAACATTACACATATAATATAAATATGCACTCACAATAATACGATGTCTATGAGCGCGCGACGCGCCTGCTTATATGTATACAAATAACACATATAAAATATACGTGTACCTACTATACGTGCCTGAGTGTGTAGACAACAGCAATAGATGTATGCCAGACCAGTGTAAATTATGCAAGCAGAGATTTCATAATTAGCTGCTACTGCTACGGGCGAGCGATCAATTAAATGCATGCGTACGAGTGTGCGAATATGTGTATAAGAGGTGCGCGCGAAGCGCATGCTCGCACACAATAACACGCGTCAGCGGCACGATCTGTTTAATATTTGTGAAAAAAAAGTATGACGACAAGTAAGAATGAGCGTGCGATGAGTTTTTTTTTTAAATTAATTCCGGAAGTTCAGTCCCGAAGACTTTTTTCCTTGCTTCATCGCAAATGCGGTATGAACGTGCATATATACGTATGTGTTTACGTGTGGACGCGTAATACCCGATCTCCGTCAGTGCTGCAGCTGTGTCACTTGTAAAGAGAACGGCTCGTCGTCGTCGACGTCGTCTCTTTTGTGCTAAAAATCTTTCTGTGGGTAAACGTGTATGGAGAGCGCATATAAAGTCCCCCTCTTCGCTTAATAATGTATTTGTCATATATGTTGTACACTATACATATGAATATATGTCGTGCCCCAGGGCGTATTGCAGTTATAACCCGCTTTTTTGGGCCTCTTTTCTCGGGCGCGTGCGTCGGTCCATCTGTGTGTGCGCGTGTGCGTGTTTCATTATTGTATATTATAATACATGCATTAGTAACTACGCGCCGCACACGCACACATTAGCACAGATAGGAATTTCCAGTGCTAAAAGGATTTATATATATTTCATACAAAGAGGATTAAGCGAGAATCCCTCTTCCGAATAAAACGAATTTCACAATGATTTATCGAACTAGTCTGTTAATAAAAATTGATTTTCTCCCTCTTCGCTACGACTGCCGCGCTCCTACATGCGACTTTAAAAATACATGTTGAACCCCGCAAATGATTCCAAGCGAAAATCTAGAATCCGTAGAGTACGGCGTCAAAGTTATGCAACTGTCGCACGGCGACTTTTTCGCCCGTGCGAGGACCATTGCCATTTGATATAGACAATACGAATTTCATTTGCGTAATTTATATGAAAGTTTCCTAATGCCCTCCACCCCAATATCCGAGTGTATGTGCCCTCCTGGGCGTGCGCTCATGTGCGTAATCATGCATATAATCTGTATGTAGAATTCTGGGATGCAGCTGGGTGCCAAGAAAATAAAACCTATACTTGAGTTTTAATCGTTTTTGTACGGACACGAGCGCCGCAACCGTGCCTCGGAAGTAAAAATTCAAATAAAGAGATCAACAGTAACATAAATCTAGAAACTATTGCTAGTGGCAATTAGCGAGTGCGTAGCGGTTTTTATTTTCTATTCGCGAGCGCTCTTGGGCATGCATCAATCCCATACTATGGGTGTGTGTGTATGCGCGTATGTGCGTGGAGCAGAAGGCCGTCGATGGGGAGCCAGTAAATTCTGTGATCGATACTCGTTGAGCTCTCGAGTGCAACTAAGTCGGCCGAGGGTAATTTCATTTTTAACTAATGTAATGCACGTCTCGAGCCGCTACACATCGTGTACAGGCCTATGCGAACGGAGCTGTTTATTAACACATTTATATTTATGCCCGTAACACATTACAAGACAATAGTGAAAGTGAATTTGGTGTCGAGAGAGCGTGGCCGACGTGTAGCAGGCATTTCTTTGCACGTCCACGCAGGCCTTCTTGCAAACTGCCACGCGTGTTCCCTCGCGTAGTTACACGCTCGGTTTATTCATTATAGTGGCCGATGTCCGCTCGCGATAACCACCGTATCCTCCCGCGTTCGGTGTTACGTCAGTCTTTCCTGGATCTGTCGATGCCTCGCAATTTAAGTGTGCGTGCGTGTGTATCAAATCGACGCTTCGGTCCAAGTACTCTTGAATCGATGCACAAAAGAGCCAACCTGTGTAGTACGATACGTGTAAAATATTTTCAGCTTAATCTCGATAAACGCTGCTTGTATAGACGAACGCGTAGGCTGAAAATGCTAAATTATTTGATTTATAAAATGAGATAATAATGAGAAAGCGCGTTTGAGCATTGTGCGCTCGTGTCTAGCAGCTCAACACATTCTCTCTAATAGCTCGGAAAAAAAGAGCGAAAAAAGAAAAAGCCGCAAAGCCGAGAAATTATTTGAACGAATTTATGTTCTTGCTGCGCTGCAGTGACGAAACGACCGAGAGCCGTTTTCACAAGTGTATGATTTATCGACGTTCGTCGCTTTTATGTGAAAGCATATAATAATATATTATATACGTATAATGTTAAATTTAATTGGCTTGATTTTTCCCACAAATAGGTGCTATACACTGAGCACCTAGTAGCCTGAATTAATACTATTAGGTTCGCTCACGGCACGACGAGTAATTAATTGATTTTCGCATTTTCCAGCTACTGGGTGGCTCCTGCTTTAGCCATGGCCCCTATACCTTCTACAAGGGCGTGCGCCTCGCCAACGGTTTGGCACTCAAACTTGGCAGTTTCTTCCTCACGAAGCTCTGGAATGACGCCGATCTCGTCTGCATCGGCGAGCTTCAACTACTCTGGATTGATAACCGAGGCCCCAATACTCCTTTGGCTTCTCTGAGGCTGTATTTCCTGCCAGAAAATACACCGGAAGGCCGCAAGGATACACATGGAGAGGTTAGTACAGATTACCGCATTCATTTCGATTATTTCTACATTTATTTTATTGATTCTTACTTTTAACTTGGCTGTGAATTCAACTACTGGTTAGAAAAATTTAATTCCAAGCCTTGTCAGCCGTTTGGGAAAAAACAATAAAAAGCCGAGTCATAAAATAAGCATCCTAGATTAATTGCTGCCTGGACGCACTCCATCATATAATCGAAGAAGGTTTATACAGACCCGAGCGAAGACAATTCTAGTGGCAATCGATGTGCTGCTTGTCCTCGCACGTCACACGTTTTTCTTTCACTTTTATTTTTATTTCCGAGCACATGACGTGCGCTACTGTACACGTGACATGGACATATCTATAGATACATCGAGCGCTCGAATCGAATACAGCTACCGAGCTACACATAATCATGCACAGTACACATACATACAGGCGCGATGTGTCGCACACTGCTTTAATATGCACTGTTTTAGTATATATACTTGTGTGTGTGTGAGTGAGTGTAGATATGCACACAGAGAGCAAAAGCCGCAAATTACAGACGTTGAATTTACGGTTACAGTAGCTACTGTACACCGCTGCACATACACATTCATAGGTGGGAGCGCGCGAGTACGTTTTATTATCCACTTATACGCGCATAGACTCTGCTCGTAGTTTTATCAATCACTGTCATTTTGCTCGCGGCTCAAGTTTATACTCGTTTTCCCTCTTCTTCCTTCCAGCCTCCTTCTTAAATTGCTTAGTTACTGTATTCTTTCAGACACGGACGCAAACTCACACTTGAACGTATATTACGCCCCTCAAATAATCGACCGTACAAAGACGCGTTGCATATTCAAATTAAGCAGCAACAAGCAGTATCAATGGCAGCCCAAAGCAACAACGACGTGCTAGAGAATCGTGTAACAGTGGGCTCTTTGCGAATGTAGAGCTTTATTAGATACATAACCGTACGTACGCACATGCACGTACGGCGGCTGTAGCAGCAACCGTAGTTGTCGCGGGCTAACTCGCCCGTATTATACTTATACGCAATATTAAACGAGTTAAAGCTTCTCGACAACGTGGCGCATACTTGCTGCAGCTAATTACTTTTATTTATAGTTTGAACCACTTCCGAGACCTACTGCGTGAGAGATGCAATTTCTCCTCTTCACCTCGCGCCTATCTTTACGGCGTTTGTCTCGTTGTCTTTTTAAGATTGTTGTCTAAGGCTTTTGGTCGCTGTTGCTAGAACCATTTGAGACATCGCCAATCGATTACAAGCAACGAGCGAACCGATGAAATCTACGGAACAAATACACTCGCAGAAAAGAGACAAGGGTTTAATCGTCTAGTTTATTTTCGACCCGTGTCCCGTGAGTACACAACCAATCCGTTCAAGAGTTTTAATAATTTCGCGCGAAAAAGATATTCCTCCAGCTAATCCCATTTCATTAAGTTGAACTTTGACCACCGTCTCTTTCTCTATTTGTACATATATAATCTATATAGTATGCGCTGCTCTCCTTAACCATCCTCTTCCTTTTACTCATTCTTCTCTCTTGTACTAGGGAAGAAAGAGAATTGTTGTCCAGTCGTACGAGTCTTGCCCTTATAAATGCTACAAGAGAGATAAAATAAAAAAACAAAGCAGTAACAAAAAAAGTTCGAGTCGGAAGAGAGAAAGAGCGAGAGAGTTTGAAAGAAAATGCTACAGTATAGCTCTTCCATTATACAGACAAAGAAGCAAAGACAGAAACAAACAAGCAAACTAAAAGACAGCAAGCTGTAAAGTAAAATATTTTGATTTTCCTACTGCTTTGCATGCGTACTTGTGAATGCCTTGCTGTTAATGAAGGTAAAAAAAGTTTGAGCTTGCAAAAATCTTTGTGCAAACGCACTGTAGGTAAGCGCACCGACTCGTAAACAACAAACTACGAGCCACTACATAAAATCGAAAGGCTGCGCCGCTCGATGACGTGAAGCGCTTTAATACCCGACTTATAATGTATGTAGGCGTTGTTTTATTTTTCTCAAAAGCGACTCGCTAGTGACACCGCGTACAAAAATGTGTTTATATTTTCACGGATTAATATTTCTTTGAGAAAATTTTTTGATTATTTTATTTATTATTATTTTATACGTGCAGAACGTGTTGCTGGTTAGTCGTGAGCCTCGAAATATAAACCAAATAAACTTTTACGAGGCATCAGGTGTCACTTGGATCATTATTTTCAACTAAAACAAAGCCTTGCTTGCAAATAAATCTTGTATCGGCTGCAGTAAAAGTTGGAATAATTTTAAAATTTACCAAGCGATTTTCTCGAAACTGATAAGAAAAGAGCACGTCCTAGTAATGTACGAGTTCAAAAGAATATGACAAAGTTTATGAAAAACATTGAATAAAAACTGGAAAAACTATATCGAACGAGGCATTTTTTTCTTTCACAAAGTCTACATGTACGAGTAGACACGCTGTTCTGAACGAAAGAATAAAGCCGGTAAGAAACAAAACGCATGAGAAAGCAAGTGCGAGAGAGAATATGTGGAGGGGTGAGCCAGCGAACAAGTAGAAGGGATACTTTACGCTAGAGGGGAAAACGACGCTGCTGAACTTTGCTGAAATGTGGAAAGAGAAAAGCAGCAGAAGCAGCAGCGGTGTCGGCGGCATAGCAGAGGGAGATAGAGAAGCAAGCTTTAACAAAAGCTCGAGCGCTTGCGCGTGCAGTGCCGATATATAGATGAGAAGCGAGATGAAAAGTGAAAGGGGACATGGGTGTGGGTTACGTGCCTTGTGTATGTGAGTGTGTGCATGTGTATTAGGGTGAAATAAAAAGCGTATGAAGCCATAAATATCTTTTTTCTATCCGCTGGCGCGCGCACACATGTTATTGTACGCACGTGATATTTTCGGTGTCACGTACGCTTTGCTTGACTCGCCTCATTTAAATTTACATTCTTCGAGATGAGAGACAATAATATTCAAGTGATTAAGCAAAAAAATTCGCAATAATAGCTGTGGCCATGATGTAGTTCGGGCTTCGCGCGTTAAGTGCGCTATAGCTCGTGTTGAATATCCTATAAATACTCGCCGCAACGGCAACACTCGAACGTCAATGGCACACGACGAGCGACAGAGTAGAGCAGCAACAGCGACGAGGGTATAGTATTTACGCATTATCGAGGGTCATTGTCAATTACCGGCGGGCGCCTCTGACTCTTTTCTCCCTCTCTTGCGCTCTCTGACTCTCGACGCGATTCGCACAATGCGCATCTCGTATAATTTGCGGTTCGTTGGCCTTTTAGCTATTGCTGCAGTGCACAACCTGCTGCGAGAAGGAACAAGAGAAACAAAAGGAAGATAGTCAACTTGGAATGAACGTTTCTTCGAAACCGTCATTTCATCATTTTGCGCGATCGAATCAGCCGAAATTAATATAGCAAAGTTGCGCGTGCTCGGCTTATAAATATATAGATACATGACTGGGTGTCAGACTTGAGAGAGTCGCGCCCAAGCGCCCCATAAGTAGTACGCGCGGATTACGCCAACTTGATTTTCTACTCGCGTGGATTTATGCAAATTTCAAAAACCCTATGCATATATAGGACCCGACTCACTCGCTTTCGAGAGCATGAAATTCCGGTGTACCATATACAAGTGCTCAGTACTGCACTCCTCATCTTGGTGAGCAGAAGGAGAGGGGGAGAGAAAGGGACAGGTAGGTAGGTAGGTTCTATTAACAATAGGAAAGTGCTCTTAAATTGGGATTTTGCTCCAAACCTAACTTTAGTTTATTACTATACTTAAGCCCATTATTGTAGTACGTTATATGCTCCGCTCACTACAGGTTTGTTCTTTTTATTATATGGCTCCAACCATCTCGAAAAGATTTTCTGTAAATAAGCTACTTATAAAATAAAATTTAATAATTATTTTTCATAGTTACGCTTAAAAATAATTTGGCAAAATTCGATGATCACGAAGCTTGAAATAATTCAAGTCATCTTAAATTCTTGCATAAATAAAGAACGGGGAAAATCAGTCGTTCAAGCAGTGCAATATTTCACGTTATTTTGCTTTGAAATCGTTACATTACGTGCGTAGAAGATATACATTTGATAGCAGGGGAAAAAAGAAAGAAATGAGCGTATCTTTCCAGTTTGCGACTTTTTATAGCTACTATTTTTGACTAACTATGAAAAATATTTAATGAAAAATATTCAATTTAATAACAAGTAGAATAAGATTGACTTGTCCTATGGATTTCCTGATTTTTTTTTATCTGATATAAAATATCTAAATTTCAAGTTCAATGGAATAATTGTAATCGCTTTATATGTGTCCAAATAAGTGCAATAATCAGCAGCTCTTTATTTCTATAAACTTTAATATAAATACTGATTTTTCAAAGGAATTATTCGTGTAGCCAGTTACGCACGCGAGTATATAGCTTTAAAAGTAAGCGGTGCGACGCGGCAGCTTCCAACGAAAACCTCTTATCTACTGCTATCCCCTCTTGCACTAGTCGTCCGGGAATTTTCTCCATCTCTTCTTTCACTCCCTTTTACATTATCGTCCTCGTTGTAAAATGGCTTGCCTTTGTGTTTGTGTATGTGTGCGCGTGGCTGTTCTCAATTACTATACATTTAGCTGCGACACTGAATAAAAATACAAATTTTGATCTAGAACAAAAAAATGAACAAGTTTTCTTTCTTTGAGTTTTGTCTATTAAATTTAACAAGAATATTTTTTCACTAAATAGCTTCGTAACGTGGCACATAGTAGCATACAACATGGTTTAAGCTCATATTTGCACAGTCGATCAATAAAAATGATCTCGGTGTGATTTGAAACTCTTGGCTTAATCAAAACGTCCCCTACCGCAATAAAAATATTCAAACAGAAACATGGATAGCTTTAAAGTGCACATCAATATAATTTAATTACATGAGTTAATTGATATTTGAAATAGAATTAATTTTTTGCTCGCATAAATTCTCGTGTTACGCATACAATAGCATAATATTTTGAGGATATATGCTTTTGAATTTGAGCAGCAAAGAAATACAAAATTCGCAAGCTATAACGTCCGTGCAGTTTCACCGTTGAAAAGTCGACGTTTCCTTTGTAAGATGGTTCAGCTTTAGAGTATGTATATATCTTTAAAGCTGGGGAGGTCGACGACTGCAAAAAGAGACGGCTTCACAGTTTTCGTACGCGTATAAAAGTTTTTCCATAAATTGTGGACCCAAAGGTACAAGCTACTCGTTACACTGATGTAAAAATGTTCAATTCACAGCTGCTAATCCTTTTCATATCTTCTTTATGTCCTGATCGAATATGATTCGTTGTCGAATAATGTGCTCGGACGGATTTGGTGCGCTGATGGTATTTTTTTGTTTCTCTATTTTCAATAAAGAAAAATCAATATGCTCGAATGCGATTGGTAAATTGAAGTTTAAAAAAGATACTGAAGCTAAGCTCTGCTTACCAATAAAACGTGCACACGTACATACTGGTAATATTTTTTTTTATTTTTGAAGTCTCTAACGCAGCACAACTTCATTACTTCATTTCTACTAAAACTTGCAGCTTTTTGAACGTGTAAAAGCTTGTCACGAGAAAAGTAATTATTAATTTTTAAATCTGATGAGCTAATAAATTATAAACGACCGACGTGCCATTAGTATTTCGATTATCGCGAGCGAGCAAAAAAATTTGCTCTCTCACTCTCTTTAATATTGTAATCGAGTTCTAACTCTGTGAGTAAAGGCTTGGTGAGAAGTGTTTAACGAGGATAATGAGCTTCCTGTATTTTTCATATGCAATCGATATATACAAAAGGGAATACACGATCAAAATAATATTGAATTTTGCGAAACCGATCGTCCTACGTTGTCGTATTTCCATAAGCTTTTGTGTATAGCAGTAGCAACGGCAGCATCACCATTACCGTAAAATTTGATTGCTTTCTCCATTCCTCTTCCCTCCTTTCAACCTCTTCCACCTCTTCTGCTTTCTGCAGCTCGCTAGCCCCCTCTCTCTAAACTCACACTGTGGGCATGTGTACTCAGTGAACAATCAAAGTGATATTAGGGTTAATATAGGTAACAATGATATTGTGTATTTGCTTGTTACGATGACAGCATAATATGTAATGTGCACAGTTTGGAAAATTGACGCTCACGTAGCAGCGAGGTTTTTTGCCATGCGTAAATTAATATTTTAATTACTTTCATTACCAAGTTCATTTTACGCTTGAGAACCGACTGTGAAATTTTTACCATGATTGAGTTACAAATTATAAAAGCTTTTTTTGACATTGATGAGAGCAATGTGGTATTGATCGAGGCAAAAATCAAACAATGTTTCATTTACAGATAGTTCAGTACCCGAACAAACTATGTTGAACCAGGTATGGAAGGCCGCGCATTGAGTATGTGTCCTTTACATACACCTCAGCTTGTGTATCGAAAGTCAATATCGCTGCTTTTACGACATAATATGCATCAGCTGTAACCAGTTAAATTTTCACGAACCCAGTTTCAAGTTTGCGTCAAAGTAACTTGAACGATAGGTTCGAAGCCACATTAATTCATCTTATTTTACTATTTATAGGAAAATTAAATCGCTTGCAATGTTACAAACGCGTAAAATTCTTCATAATTCAAAGATGAAAAATCGACCAAATGTGTGCAAGCTAGGTGTCATGACGTAGCACTTGTCTTCGCCTGTGATTTTCTCGACGGATTATTTTTTAGTCGCGTAAAAAAGGGAATTGAAGGAAAAGAATTTTGTGTGTGTGTGTGTGTGTGTGTGTGTGTTTGAGGCCTCGAGGGCGCGATTTCAATTTTGCTTTCTCGAGGGAGCTCTGCACACTCCGCGTCAGTCATCAAATATCTACTTGTCTATATAGAGTGCCAAAGGGGCCTTTTCGATCATAATATATGTTCGTATGCATGTGTGAAAAATGTATACACCACGTTATAGCAATTTTCTTATTAATACATTAAAAAATTTATAGTCGTAATTAAATTTTCCAAGTGATTCGAATATAGTAACATTGCTATTTTTTTATTTATGCAATTGAAAATAAATTTTGATGAAAGTCCAAAAGTTGCTTATTCGTGTACATTGTGTAATACTCTTTCGCCAAGAAATATACTTTAAAAAAAAGTAAGCCATGCGGTGGAGGCGTTTCATAGTTAAAAAAAAAGTCTAAAACTAGTGGAGGTGCATGTGTGCGCAGAAGTACCATAGCACGAGTTTCTAAATAAAACTGCGCGAAGAAGAACTCGGGAAGTATCGCCCGAGTAGAACAAGCGGCAACAGTAGCGGTGGTGCACGTTGATATAGGTTGTCGAGGCTGTAGCGCAAGATGCTCCGACAAAGGTGAATGCACTCAAAGAAAATAGCGCCGAGTGGGCCCGTCGTGTATACAGAACGTTCCCAATAGACTACATAACCACTCGAAACGCTGAAAAAATTTAAAAGCTTTCATCCAATATGTTATCGCAAAAAGTCTTTTCCGCGCATAACGAGTTTGTCTTTTGTTTTTGCCCGAGCTTTGTAACTCGTTGACAAAAGAATCGAGGCGAAAAATAACAAATCACTCAAAAAGATATTACAAATGAAAAAAAAATCAATCGAATCGAGGGAACAATCAATTTTCTACTGTAGCTTTCGCTTTCGCGTAAAAATATGCAAATCTATTTCGTAGTAACCTTTGTCCCATCGTACACGTCTTTCAAAGGGCAAAATCTCGCATTCAAAGTATCACCGATAAATCCTTTGTGTATACGTTAGAGAGAATATAGAGAAGTAAAGAGGATGGAGAAAGAGAGAACGGGAGGAGCAAGGAGGCAAATGTTTTTCTCCGCGTGATGTTTCTCGTAAATTTTGCAGAAAGTCGCATCGATCGATATCGGTGGCCACTATTCTACTGCTGCACAAGCCTTGTGTGCATGAAAATTCTTTTCTTTTAATTCTTTTCTCGACAATCGTCGAAAATTTAGCTATATAAAAGTGTCTGACCATTATCTATTACCTGTACCTCTTATGAGTACAAAAGCCCAAGTTGAAATAACGAGAAAACTTGCTAGCATGAAATGTGATTTTCACGAACTATTGAAAGTACTTAATCTAAAAGTAATACTTTATTTAGAATTGCTTTTTTTTACTCTCTTACTTTACAATAACAATTTTATCATACCCTCTAATTTGTTTTTATTCATTTGGGTTGATAGAAATAAAAAAAATTTTAATAAATAATGAGACGAGATATTGTTGAAAAAAAAAAAGGAATCGACGATGTAGTAAAATTGATATTTTGTAACTATGACTAAAGATGAAATTTTCAAACATTCCCGAGTACGTGCAGCTGCAGCGAAAAGTATTGAGAGAATTTTGAATGATATTCGCTTCGAGCAAAAATACTTTCTACTCCTCTTTTGTGCTACATTTGAGTTTGATAAAGTTATGCTAATGTATTTTCTGACTCGCTGAAAAATACGTTGAAAATTTACCTAGGAAAATCTAATAAGATTAAAATTTCTCTTTACTCAAAAACGATTGCTGACTATTTGGTGCAAAGTTTTAAAAATTCACACTATGTTTTAAGGAAAAATTATATATAATTTAAACAAGGTCTATAAAATTTTACAGATTTGGATTTTTTTAATGAATAAACGAACAATTAACTCATTAAAGTTTTCAGCTCAATAAACGCAGGGAAGTTAATTTTCTTTTTTTCTCCCGTTGTCTACGGTCCTCTAGTACTTCATTCGTACACAAAGTACTGCTGGCCTATAGCTACTACTAAAAAGCCTCTCGAAACATTTCTTGAATCTACTTCTCTATTTCTTTCCTTTTTTCTCTTTCCCCTCTCAGACACTCTGTGTATTTTACAAAATCGAATTTCAGTTCTTTAAAGTAGTATGACACTATCAAAATGCGTACGTTGCGACTTCTGGTTATAGTTTGTCGATTATAGTGCAATTAATTAAATACCGCGTGCTTCTTCTAGTTCGGAAAGAGAGACTGAGAGAAAAAGCAATGGGCGCTTATAATACACAAAGGGTTTACCGTGCGTTTGTATGTGTATGTGTAGCATATACAGGGGTGAGCAAATGCAATCGACAATTTATACGTCACCACCACTTGCACAGCTTCGCACATGCCCATGTACTATATAGGGAAAAACGAAATATATAGACGGATCAGCAAATGGATATGTAGATTGAGAAAAAGAACGAAAATGTGCGTGACTTCAAAGCTATTGGGTAAATTGAAAAGTTACTCAGTATTAGCATCAGAGGGTGTTAATTTTATTTAGAAGAAAAGATTTGAAAGCTTTTATTAATTTTACAAGTATTGTGATGTTATTTTTTTCCTGAAATGCATGAAATGTTCTCTAACTTTTTTTTACAATAATTTGGATACAGCCAAAAAAAGTGGACCACTAACTATTGAATTCATTTGTAATGATTACTGATGAAGTTTGAGCGAAGTATTGATGACGGTAAAGTTAAAAATATATTAATATATTGAAGAATCAAATATAAAGGTAATGCTTCTGTAAGAAGCGAAATGTAAAATAAGTGATGTAAATGTATATAGCAAAGGAAACGAGGATAATAGAGATATAAAAGAAAGCAGGGAATATAATGATGAAGGGAGCATAAAAAGGACAGCAGGAAAAAAGACAGTGAATAACTCCCGGAGATGTATGAGTATGACCTAAATTGTTGAGGGATATTTTGAGAGCAATAATTAAAATAAGTAAAATTAAATATTGCAGTTGAAAATGAATATTCTGATCAATAAGGAAAAATCGATTTTTTTTACAACTGCTTGGCATAGATTACGTTCTAACTTTTTTTTGAATAATAACTAACAACTCAATTGAAAAAAAAATCTACTTATGCAGTCAAAACAGCATTATAAGTTTTGATCGCTTTAAAGTAACCCTAAAACGTTCATAGTCAACAATATGTTAAAGCTTCGAAAAAACAAAAATTTGACGAAAATAAGCGCTTAAAAAAACATAACATACGAAAGGGGATGTGACTGTGAGGGAGAGCAGCAAAGGAAGAGAGCACACGGGTGAGCAAGAATGATGATGGAAGCCCCCCTCGAGCAATGTAGCTCCAAATGTAGTCAGTACTCGTTAGAGACACACAGTAAGGGGAACGACAATAAAGGTGCGAGATGAAACCTGACTGATACATTAAACTTTTCTCTCCATTCAATATGGTTTTTCCCCAAGATATTCCTTTGGGTGGCACCTAAAATAAACCTAAAGTTTTTGAAAATGTTTCGCCATTCCCTAATGTACTTCAGAGAAAATCATTATAAAAGTTTGAATATTATGGGTAATTAATTACCGATAACTTGCTCAAATTTTGCAATTTTAATCATTTGAATTTTAAATGCCGTAAAGCTTTCAGGCGCGCGAATACTTATGTATCGGTATGCCTATACCCGAGAAACAATTTGTTATTGCGCGCGGGAATTAATTGAAATTAAAATTAATTAAGAAATTTCAGTTATTTGCTAATAATTTTGCCAATTCCACTTTGACATGCACGTATATAATACGTTTTAGCGAACTTGAACGAGACTGGAAAAATACTAATTTACCTCTACGAGTGTCATCAAATAACTGCGCAGAAATCAAATTTATGCCAGAGCGCTTTAAAGTCGTAAAAGTGCACCCGAGTATTCAAAGCGAAATTATTTTCGACGTTTATTAGTAATCGAAATAACAGATACGATTTAGTTACGAGCGAATTTCAGTTTTTTTTCTCTTTTACACTTTTTAATTTATAAGGCCGTGATTACTGGCACAGCATACAACATCAAGAGACGAACTGAAACGCGGATAATTAAAGGTTAGGCAAAGCTGCGAGTGCATAGTTTGGGCGAAACTATCACTGAACTCGTCAAGTTGCAAAGAATAAAAACCCAAAAAAAGAAGAACAACAAAGAGCAGATTAAAATGACGACAAAAGTATTGAATCGAATTTAATTTTTTCAAAGTTTTGAACTTGAAAAAAGTAAAGTCATCATTCAAGAGTGAATATTTTTATTTAAATTTAAATATACATACATTTTAAATTGGAAAAAGACGTCTAAAATTCAAAAAAACGAGGGAAAATATTATTGACTTTTTTTATAATTTCTTGATAAATTCACGCTCAAACAGTGCCTTTAGCTAGATGAAATTTCATTAAAATTAATGCTAACAATTTGCGTGCTAACAAAAAAGTTATCAATAAAGCGTCAAGTAGATGAAGAAAGAATTGTGATTGAATTAAGCAGTTCGTAGAACCTATTAAAAATGTAAATATGTAACACGGCTATTGCGCGTTTTAATTGAAAATATAAATTCAGCGGTGCATAAGACACATTCGTGTCTTTGAAATAACAGAAGTAACTATTTTCAGGATATACATATATCATAGACTCTGTCATCGAAACTAAAATCATAAGAAAACATCCGGAAGCTAAAAGCGGATAGCATCGAGTTAAGGGATAATAACACAAGTGTGCGAGTGCGAGTGAGTGAGTCGAGCAAGTTCGTATCCTCGCGTATTTGCCCCTGCGTCGAGAGCTAGTGTTTGCCTCCGCCACCCCTGCGCTCCCCACCCTCTCCCCTTGCCTTCCTTCCTAACCTCTGTACAAACGGATATATATGTGGGGAGAAACTCGGTGTTATTGGTTTTTGTTGCGCGCATGCACGAAGCTCTACACCATAGCATCCGACGCCTGAATCTCGCGAATTATTACCACCCTTCAAACTTTTTTTCCCTTCAAAGAGGGTACAAAAATAGTAGCAGCAGCCGCTCATTGTACCTACGTGTCACTCGATTAACGAATCAGCCGCACATTTCGTTTTATTATTAATAGCTCAATGAATCCGACTACGATCCAATGAACGTTTTAGATTTATTTATTTTAAATTTGTTTTGCATCTGGGATGCTTTAATGAGTAGGCATTATTTCGATTGAAAAAGTAAAGTTGATTATAATCGCACAATTATGCGAATAGCTTTGATAATTAAATTAGTAAATTTGATAACTATTGTTTTTTATAAAAATGTTTAAACTCTCTTACAACTTGAACTTCAGAAAATCACAAGCCCAGAATCTGTTGAAAAATGTTCCAACGAGTAAAAGTTTCTTCGCTGAATTAAAAAGTTATGTTTTGTTTATTATTAAAACTAAATTGAAATTTCTGGATTATCAACTTTGAAACGTCCCAGTTTTCCGTATAAAGTTTTTAATAAATTTTATATTATCATTTTATGCTTTCAATGTCACTAAATTTCGATTATAATTTAGTTCTAGAAACTTGAAATTTACACTCTTACTTGATAAATAATTTCCGAAGAGCTAAACGAAAATTTTCCTCGTTTTATAGGTTACTTTGGCATACAATATGCTAAGCTTTCAAAGTTATATACGTACGTAGAAGACTCACAAATGCCCTGACTTATGGGGCTTTCTCGATCGAATAACTTCTTGAATAATCTAGTTTCTATCGTTAATATGATTGAGTAAGAGCGATATTATTTCATTTCGTTAAAGTGTTGTGTGCATTAGTGACATTTGCGTGGGTCCAAAGGGGCCAGAAAGCGACAATTAGCCCATTTTATCATGGCAGTTTTTCAAAAGCAAGGTGTCTGATCACGGCCGCGTATATTTGCTGGGTACACATATCAATCCTCCTCCTCGTACTTTACGTGCACTTATCAAAAAAATTCAGTTACAACATTGGATATATCTTCATAACGCCACGTCTATCAAACTTTCGTTACATTTTCAAAATTATATAAACTCTTTTAATTGCTTCGGATGACGATCGGTGGGTTTAAAAGTCTGGAGATACAGCCGTTCACTCAAAGACAACAGCGACGTCAATGACGTCGCATTGCGCAGGTGGAAGGAGAACAAGGGAGAAAGAGAGAGAGAGTAAGGGAGATACAGTATTACGGATGACACAGGGCGTCAGAGAATTGCACGTGTATAACGTGTGTATATAGTTATGCGTATAAGTCAAGCCTCAAGGTGGTTACACTCGTGCACAAACATGAATACGGCTCTTTTATATAGCTATCGTAAACGGTCAGCGAACCAAACATACAACGGTTCGTATAAAATTAGCCAACACTGCATGAGAGACTGAGGCAAGAGAAAGTCAGGCGCACGAGTCTGACTCTGTATATGGAAGTGTGTCTGTATGTATGTGTATGTGATTGGGTGTTTGTGTTTTTGCGCAAGGTTAACACTCACACTCCCAATATTTCGTTTATATTTTTTTCCCTGTTCGATCTATTCTTTTCGGCAGAAGAGCGTCGAGCATATTTCTGTGCTTTGCTTTTTACTTTTATGATTCGATATTGCACGTATTCGTGTATATAGTCGCTACGTCCGAGTTTTTATCTACGATTAATCGATCCGATGTTAGATTGGACTTCGTGAGCGACACAGAGTGACGAAGGGTGATGAATATACACATTTAACATTGGTTCGCTTCTTTTGCTTGGCGCTTGTGCGAGCTTGTCATTCTTATTTTACGAGCCAATTTTGATCGTTTGAACAATTCTATCTTAAAGTGTTGATTGCTTGGCAAAGCAGCGTCTTTCAAAAATAAAAATTCGTATAGGTATGAATTTTTCCAATCGATCACGATAAATTTAATTTGAACATATCCACAATTTTCAAACACACCCAGTTTGAATAAGTACGTTCATATACCTATGAATCTTGAAATTGTACAATTTATATTGGCTATGAAGGTGGCACCTGAACTTCGACGCTTCTGCCAATAAAACACGAATATTTGCAAAAAACGTCAAAATTTATTAAAAATATCACTAACGTTTCGCTGAGTTTATCAGCCTCATCATACATGTCAACTGAGCGAAAGTTACATGTACAAACCGGTACAACATCTATTTACATGAGTTCGTGTAAATACAATTATTTTAAAATATTGAAATACACTCTGTTTAGCTTGTCAATATCAACTTTCTTATTCAAAACAATACGTTGGTTAATAATATGGATCATCTCCGAGAATCTTGAAATATCTGCACGGGCTTTCTTCTCTCGAAATATCGACAAAACTAATTTGAGTAATGTCTCTGGTGCAGTTTGAAGATGCTCGATCTCGTCACCTGCTTATATTCGTACCTAGTGAAGCAAGATTTATCGGTAATTGAAGATTAAAAAAGACGGGCGAAAAAAAAGTATGACGCGTTTTCACCGATTCAATCGCCAGCTTATTTCTCTTTCTCGGAGTCACGATGAATAGAAACCATCTCTATCCGTACAATAATGGACGGCGACGTGGGTGCCCACAGCCTGAGAGAAAGAGAGGCCGTTTGTCGTAATGCCTATATACCTAAAAGCAAAGGCGGATGAGAACTTGGAAGTTTTCGTTTATCCTGAGCGGACTGCGACACTGCTGTTTACTGCTGTATATACATGTGCACGTCACAATGTGCCAGAGCAGTTTCTCCCTAAATATACCTATATATACCATTACCTCACACATTACCCAGCAGTATTCACGCTCTCTCTCTCTCTCTTTCTCTCTCATGGTGTGTTTCTGAGAGTTTCTGCTATGTGCGTGCTTTGATGCGATGTATACTCTATATAGCTCGACTCCCTTGAAATACGCTCCGAGATTTTGGGCTGGCTTGAACGCTAGCCAACGCCAATTGATTGCTTTGTATTGTTTTGCCCTTACATACTTACGTGCATATAATATATATACCTATTGCTGCTACACAGGTCTACATATTTATCAACGTGTTCAACTAGGTTGTTCTCGACAACTTGGGAGGTGCATTACTGCAGTCGAGCGATGCGACACTTCCAGAAAAAATTTAACTATAAATTCATTTTTAGAAATTTTAATAGAAACCACCAGTGATCAAAGCATTTTGCATTGCGCATGCATTGCGCGGGAAAAATATAATTGCGTATTAAAAAGTCTGCGAAGAAAAAAAATGACGAGGTGTACCTTTTAAAGATAATGATGGGTTGTGTATGCACCCGCACATTATTCAAGCTGTCACCTTTTAAATCTGCCTGAAATTCAATCAATCCGCTTCCTTCATCGCCACATCATGGGCTCTTTTACTTTGCATCTCTTTCGAGCCCTGCAGCAGTCATCGCACCCGACAACGGGCCCGCATTCAAAACAAACAAAAAGTACTGTACCATCTGTTCGTCATTCTATGTGCAGTTCGAGTACACGTACACACATAAACGCCGTATGCTGCTCTATGCCTTTACTAGTAGTAGTAGTAGAAGTAGTAATAGTAGTATGTAACTCATAACAATTTTATATGTAATATATGAGCACGTTGCTTAGACACGCGAAAGCTTCGGAGATTATACCACATCAAGTGCTAATAACTTGCCAAGCGCCGTCGCAGATTATATACCGCACGCTGCTTTTACGCGTATACATACATACACCTCCACGTGAATACCCACGCGTGCTCGAGATTTCCTTCAAAAATCCGCGCATCTTTTCATTTTTATTAGCTACAACTTTCGCACCTATTCTATTTCATGGCTATGAATACGCTTTACGACTCGACTAGACTTGAATGCACAAGTTTTTAGTTATAATTTAACCAGCTGTACTTCAAGCATGTAAAAACTATTTATGTTAATCTACTTTGTGGAGGCATGAGTAAATAAAAGAATTTTTCTTAATTTACAAATTGCATTTATCGTCGTGTTGGTAAATTAATTCCACTTTAATTTCATTTTATTATTCAGAGAAAGACATCGCTAAATGTGCGTATAACACAGATACGTACTTATATATTCGATTCTAGCATAGTACACGAATATCTGCACGCAGAAATTCGCAAGCCCTTAGCCACAAACCGACGCTTGCATATACCGCCGTTTGAAAATAATACTTTCCATTTTTCACACCCAGCACTTACATGAACTTATGTACACGTATGCACACATTTATATGTATAACGTTCACACTTGGATGTTTGAATATTATGTGTATGTATGCGCTCGCGTAGAGAGAGAGAGAGAGAGAGAAAGATAGAGGAGAAAAAGAGAGAGAGAGAGAGGAACGAGTCTTTTGTGAGCGCGATTTTTATTCAGTATACGATCTCATCGTCGTCGTGGAGTCGCGTAATAACGAGCGTGTGTGTACCGAGCTCGCCCTAGTACCTAGACCCCGGCATTTCTAATTAAGCTCAAGAGTGCACCGTGACACGAACTAAAGCAGTGAGAAAAAGAGAGAAAGAGAGATGTTAGCAAAAAACCAGAAACACCTCGCGATAATGCTAAACATTTATTTATTTAGAATATACATGCATGCAGTTGGCAATTATAATAGCTTATTCTTATGATAGAGCACTTCCTAATTAAGCTTCCTTATGACATTCCGACGTTTTTAGGAGCTCTGCTTAATTGTCTCTAACCATTATTACGCTTGGACTCGCAAAACTAATGCAGATATTTCTTAGTACAAAAAGAGCAAAAATAACATTTATTTTTTTTTTACGTGCCAGTTCAATCGAGTACGCAGCATAAAAAATCAGCTTTTGAAGGTGACCCGCATCCAAGAACATCTCTTTTTCAAGAAAACCTTCCATTCGACTATGCGAGTAACGGCCGTGCGCCGACTATCGCTTATGGAAGCTTACTTTTTTATCTGGCTATTATTTTCCACGCACATCCAAGGAGCTGCCGTGGCTCCTGTACTGAGGCCAATTGGATTTTTCTTTGCTCACCCGGATTGAGCCGTTATTTTTTTAGGATTTACATATTGTCATTTCTGTATTAGTAATGCAATACTCCAACGAGTTTTTTGCGCGCATATTTTGCATTTTTCGTTGACACTTTTCGTTTTGCTGTGGATACACGGATGTGAGATCCGGTGCGTAATATGCCTACGCGTCCATTATTCTGCGTGAACAAGGACAACATGATATCGACGTCCTAATAATACGTCTCGTTAGGTTTGAAAAACATATTTTTATAAATTTCTTGCTCTATTCGAAAGCCAAACCGTATGATCTTTTTACTTTTTAGTTAGGAAAAAAATGGCATAGTATATAAGGGCTTTACAATAAGATACATATTATGCTTTAAGTAATTAAATATTAATGGAGCTAAATTGATTTAGAAGTTAGGTCCTGGCAAATGACTGGTAAAAATTGAAAACTCGCTACTAAAAATCATCTAGTTTATTGTTGTAACGACGCGATTAGAAGCATATCATTTGCAGTTTTAGTACAGATTATATGTGCTAAATTGTAATAAGGGACGGTTATAAACGTATACGCACCAGGCAATGTACTCTTGGCTAAAGTAGTGCGTATATAATGCGCACGACGATGTGCACAGGGCCTCGTGCCCGTGTATGTATACTCGAGGTAACCGCGAGGATGCGTAATTGACTACAACAGCGGAAACATCGAGCCATACAGCGAATGTGTAGTTATATGCTATAGTCGCGTATGTGTCACGTGATTAAACGAGTAGAAAATCGCGTGTGTTGAATTTCAAAAAGCCCCGCGAGCACACACATACATAATGTTTCGCATTTTATTTTCACTCTTTTTATTTCTACGTTCGCATGCGCGCGAGCGAGCGAGCACACACACGGCGCATCTTTCCTTCTATTCTAGTCGTCTGTATGCTACAGTCTCTTTCGAACGGAAGATAGCTGCTGTTATTTTTATTGCATTGCACGGCGATTTAGCACTGTCCGGGGAGCAAGTTGAATACCCCGGGTATAAATGCCGTGTACATTGCTAAAATTTATCCATTTGATTTTATGTTGAATCAGTCCATTATTTTACATTTTTTAACCAACGGAAAATATTTGCCAAGATTTTTCAGATAAATGAGTACTTATGGAAAAAAACCATACGATTAATTAAAATAACTCTCGGTGTTTTTCCCCCGTCTCAAAGTTAAATATTGGATTGCTTCTATGGCTAACCACCCAAACTTTCAACTCGCGTCGTTGAATATCGATTTTTATTTGGACCATTGCGCCCGTATGTTCCATTGTAATGCTCAACTTTGTTTTTTTTTACTTGTGTTCCAATAAACTGTTTGATTCAGTTATACTGTTATCCTTCATAGATAAATATGTTCTATAATTCTCTATTAAAAATATTTATTGAATTTTTTCTTGTTTCAGGTAAGCATATCGATCAATCTCAAATTTTTCAATGAAATATAAAAAGCGTAAGTATTATCTGAAAATTATTTGAATTCGCCAAAGTTTTAATCGAACGAAGAACTAAAGAATAAATTAAAACTTCGTTGTTAACGACACTCGAAATATTACCATCAAGTTCCTAGTCTTTAAATCTCTCTTTTGGTTCCATCCAATAATTTTCGCGTGCTATCGCATCGCAAGCTTTGTTCAATTTATTTTTAATCTTCCCTACACTTGTACTATAGCTTTACTATTTATCATCTATCATTGATAGATATGTACATGCGCAGGACTTCTTCAGTTGTACTTCCTTTTCCGAGCATTATAAGCTACTGCACCAATATGAAAGAGTATTAACGCAAACACGTACATTATCATGTAAGTATAACACATAATATAGAAATGGGCGGAAAATCAGTTGACTACGGTGGACTATTAACTTATGGCTACATCAAAAGAGACTTTTCTTGTTTATATTAGGTGAAAGCACGCGACAGTTCGTTCATGAAAAATACAGAAATTTAAAAATGTTTGCATGTTTTTATAATTGCAGGCAGAAAACCACAATCGATCATTTAATATTGTCGAAATAAAATATTATTTTAATTACACAATTATTTTTATATCCCAGTGATGTATTTATTCTAACTCTGTAAACGTACCTTACAAGCTATTAGTAGTATCGTTAAATTTTATTACATAAAACAAAAAAAATCAAAATGTAACGATATTTTTCATTTCCCTCATTTTCAATCAGTGCTTGGAGGAGATAAATTAGCGATTAATAAGCAGAAAACCACTTTTCCCTGTTATATACCTTTCTCGCAATCAGAACATCGTGTATAACGAAAAACTCGATATCCCAGTCTCTTAATTCTGTATAGATATATACGTCATCGCATTCACGCCTCACTTCACTCCCACAAAACTGCCCCCTCGTTCAACCCCGTATATATATATATATATATCTATGGTCCAATATACACAGCGGGAACAGTAGAAAAAATTCAGGAAAAAAGAGTATAAGTATATTCACAAAATTTCCGAAAGCTAGAACATAAAAGTGCTCTAAGCATTATAAAAAAGGGGTGTGATATGATTCTGTGCGGAAACTAGTTTTCGAAGTAAATAGACTTACACATATTGACGAATCAAACTGTAAAAGCACAAATGTGTAGACACAAGTGTATAGAATGGCAAAGGGTCTCTACTAACCAATTCAACGCTTCATATATCTCTGCTACCTTCTGCAAGTGCATCGTGCGTGATTCACTCCATCTCTATACTCGTACGTGTCGTAATCTACGTGTCTGCGTGACCATACAGGCATATATTATTTATGAACATCTAACTCTCCAAGTTCTGTTTTATTTCATTTCATTTAATCCGCATTTTTCCAACATTTAGCAAAATTTTTGAAATGCCAGCTGCACTAATTTTAAAATCATGGTAATGACACACGAAACGAAATGTTTTCAAATTATATTTACCTTTTAGTTAATTACCCTGCTCATACGCACGCGACGTGTATTAAATTAATATTTATTTTACAAGATATTAAGATGTTGTCGGAGCTTTATTAAAAATAAATAATTAAACCATATTATTTTCCGGGAGATGGGAATTATATACAACGGCTTTGTCTACATTTTATAAAAGGAATTACTATTAAGCTAGAAAATAAAGAAAGAGCTGCTCAATTTATTTCTTCTATACAACATGTTGACTTGTTTAATTAAAAAAGTTTTAAATCTCGATTCATTTATCCGCGTAAATATAGTTAAATGAATTATAGTTGGAAATATAGTTTTTTTTACAATGTTTAATTATGTCTCGAAGATTCAAAATTATATATGATATATTATATTCGTTGGCTCGAGTCAAAGGAGGGAAAATCATGATCTCCAATTAGATTCATTCCCTTTTCCTCTGAAGAATAAAATAACATCGAGATTCTGAAATTAGCGTAAAGTAAACGAATGTATTGCGTATTGTTGTGCTTTGAAAATAGCACAAATACAAAATAAAGCATCTCAATTAAATATTATTTTACGAAAAGGTATCATTTTTCATGAATTATATCATTAGCTACATTGCATGTAAAGTGATACGACATTCGTATCCCACCAAACAAGAAGTAAGTTATCCAATATCAATGAACATTACAAAGCTGAATCTTTTATGAAGTTCACTTTTTCAATGGTAAAATAAAAAATAGCCGCTTGTAAGAAGAAATCTGCAAATCTGAAATATTTACGACATTATTGGATACGCGAAAAAACGAGGATAATCCTGTCTTTTGCTGGAAATATGGTACGAGACTGGCTGCATGTATATACATAATAGTAGGACGCTTGGCTTGAGTCTGTTCGGGTGACACGAGATTCTCCGGGGAGTTCACCCGAGACAATCGCCGAATAATATAAGACGACCCCTTCGATTTCCCGGCTTCCTCAATGTGTGGAGCGTAAACCTGGCGCAGTACACACATACTAGTGGCATTATCTATCAAGTACCGTTAATTTTACTATTCCTAATATTCTCGAGAACTCTGCCAAGATGCACTATTCAGGAATATTAGACGATAAAGTTGGAAGAATTTCTCACGTACCTCATGATTTTATTTTGATGTAATTTTCAATCATTTAATCACACAAATAAAATAAAATTGAAATTCATTCAATCCGAATTTCTCCAACAATATTGATTGAGTAATTTAGTAATCTAACCGTTACCGAATTTAGAAGCGTATAAACTTTATCCTCCGTCGTTAATTGAACGCTATGAGGGAAAAGGTCGGAAGTAGATTCAATAATATCTTCATCAATTTTTTTATTGGTCGCTTGGAATGCATGTTGGAATTGATAAATCACTGCAACAACAATACCTGCTAATCACGGATCGATACAGTCATCATTTTCGTGCAACACTTTACACAGATACGATTAGCGTATTTCTCTTTTGCAAACAAACTTTGCTATGGTTGTAAGGCTGCCTGTGCGTGTGCGCCGGTAGCCGCGTACGTGTGCACATGTATCGCGCGCGCAGGAGAGGGTGAGGGGCAAACTGCTCTCGGGCGAGCGCTACTATATATCCGTATCCATGGCAACCCATCCCTTCTGTCAATTCTCTCCACCTCTCTCCCACACACTCTCAGTCCTTTTCGTTTATAATACTGCATCAACTACTTCTACCACTACTGTTACTGCTACTATAACCATAGCACTGCCACTAATATATACATATATCTATATGTATAAACTTTTTGGCCATCGTCGCGGACGCGCTTGCATGTATATAATGGGTATGCACGTATTTTTACGCACACTTCGATAATCTTTTTCTCGACCTTTTTCAAATGTTTGTTTCTTTTTCCATTCTTTCCTCTTTAATACTTTTTCTATATTTCATTAAACTAAATAATACGATCAAAATTTTTTATTGCACTTATTCATTTTCTTTTTTTTTCAAACAAATTACTCAATTGTTTCGTATTTTCATTCAAATCACTTTTTAGACAATCTATTTAATTAGCCATTTTGACATATTATCCTAAATTTCGAACTTTATAATACGATGAAAATTTAAGTGTTTTAACAATTTCAGAGGTAACTGAGGCTTTATAACCATTCATTTTCTAAAATGAATGATTTATTGCTGATCGAAATGTTTTACCAGAATCAAAGCTTTGAGCTCTGGGAAAAGCCTAGAGAAAACGAATATTAGTAAATGGATGAATACTTGAACAAATATCAACATGTAATCTGAATCTTGATTTATTTGCGATATGTATCGAATAAACACCTCAGGGGAATTTTTTTAGTTGTACCTTTACAAAATATTTGATAGACACACACAGATCAACTTGGCAGCTGCAATGTATTTGAAAGTTTTAATAAAAACGGGTTGACCGCTAATGCTATTTGAAGAAAAAATAAAAGTGAAGGACCTTTTCTAATTTCATCCCTCAGGCGGACTCAAATGCTAAGAAAGTAGAGGTTTATAGATTTTTCGTGCATAAACGTCAGACAGAAGGAGCGAGAGAGAAAACAAGAGAGCGAGAGAGAGGACGTGTAGCAGTAAAGTCGAGAAGATGGTGGAGCTTCGTGTTAAGGGGAAATATGTTTGGGGTTTGGGAGTAAGTCGCTAGACGTTGGTCTTTTTATACTTAAACGCACTAACTATGCATACACACTTATTAATGCAAATTACATGCTTTTTGTAAAAAATATCTCTTGTATTATTTACAAACAGGTCCTAAAACATTTTTTATTCGAAATTCTGTAATCCTAAAATTTTTTTCGCCTATTTATTATGCGCTTCACTTTTTCACAAATATCAATCTATTAAGAACTATTCAGAAAATTCTGTTCAATATTTGATATTGTACAAAATTTCATAAAAATAAATAAATATCGTTTAAAAATAAAGATTTAACTAACTTAATTTCAAAATGCAATGAATAACAAAATTTACAGTTTTACATACTTGCTGCACATATGATATTATTTAAAATTTTAAAAAGGGCTGTTATATGCAATATAATTTTCCCTTTCAAGTTGTATTTAAATTTAAATCTTTTCGGATACAGCAAGCAGAAGCAACATAAATAAATATTCAAAGCGGAAAATACAACGAATATCAAGTTCATACATAAAATATTAATTTTTTGATTGTATGAAAATTACATCATACAAGTGTAATATTTAAATTCAAACTGTTAACATGTTCATTTTCATCATCAGTTTTAGCAGAACTTCGTGGACACGCACGCATATAAAAGCTCGAATTTCCCTTATGCGACATCGTGCTCTTCGGAGTTGTGTCGCTTGTGCGTCGGTGTCCGTGTGCCTTGACACATAATCCACGTTAATTGGTATTCCGAAGATGCTTTGTGTATACTCCGTGTGATGTCTTTCAGGTTCGCCCTATCTCCCTTTCTCTCGTGCTCGCTTACCAAGCCATTTCGTATTACCGACCCTTTACTCTCCCTCTTTCTCTCAACGTTCATTCCCCTCATCCTTTACTTCGGAACTGTAAAACATATTTATTATATACGCGTGCGCGTTTTTGTGTACACAGCAATAGTTGCGTGGGCGCAAGAAGTTCATTTTTCGCTGCTTTTTTCCAGCTTCTCGACCCACAAGCTATTTTCTTTTTCTGCTTTTCTATCTCAAGGCTCATTTTGACGTAAATCCATTTTTTTTATATCTGACATAGTAAAAACTTGAAAAGTTGTTGCTTTGGAAAAAACTGTTTTACCTCTCACGCTGAAAATTGGTTGATTTATTCGGAAATAAGTAGTTGAAAAAGTACACACTATTAAATAATCCATGAAAATTTTTATCTCGTTTAATTCTTGTAGGGTGAGTAACCCAGTGAATGGCTTTTTACGAAAATATGTGTAGAAAAATAATTAAAAATACATTTATATGGGAGCTATTCAATTCTTTAGTGAAAGGTAAATCTTATTTTCCATAACCAACTAGCATATAACACGAAAAATGTATAGTTATTGCATGTCCAAAAGTGGTGATTTACTGGTTGAAAGTGGTTATTCACTGGGTACAGTACCTTATACTTTAATAATACTTGCGAGTGCCTGTGTAAACTAGTTCGTTTAATAAAATATTTCAATAAATTAATATCTGAAGAAGTCAACAATTTTCTAATGAAATTTCATATTTACGAAGTTTTTTAATGCATTTTAATTAAAATTTTATTTTGGACTAATCTTTGTCAACCGACTTGTTAGCAGTACATTTTAATAATATCATGTTTTTATTATGTTCACTGATTTCGCAGTGCAGAGAACCAAATACTCGAAAATTTGGTGGGCATTTCATTAATGCGAATAAATTCATTTAAGTTGGCAGCAGTCGCAGCCCTTATTTACATGAGCTTATATTATAAATGCTCGAGGTTTACATCTCTCAAATTCATCTTTCGAATTGTGGTATGTTGCCCGGTAACGCGTGCTTATATATTAATATCGCTCGATTTAATTTCTAATCTAAATTCATTTTTCTCGTCTGTTTGAGTAAACTTTGCCGCACAGGGTATATTAGGCGTAGAAGAGTGCTTCTAGCCAATTGCCATGTAAGCTCGTAAAAATTCAATCCGTCAAATAAAAATGAAAAGAGATTTTGAATAAGAGAATATAAATCAGTGCCGCGAATATTTTTCGTATACATGCCGCATTCAATCTCTCACAATAATCCGATGTACATATACCTACCTTGATATATAAATATCTGTCAAGACAGTAGAGCTCGATGTACAGCCGCACGAAGCGAGCAGATGACTCGGACCCCTCTCTGTCGAAATCTCAGTCACAAACACTCGTGATGCTCTAGCTAGAGCCCGTGTGCAGCACACACATAGGCGTAAATTCTACGAACACATCAACCCTCTTTAAGGCTCTTGTCGTGTCTGTATGTGTATAACTACACACACTCGCACACACGTAGACCTGTGCAGCATCGCGCGTGCTATATGATGTATACGTACTTAGGCGCGCGCTGCTGCTAGCTACAGTCGTAATTACGATAGAATTACCTAGAGCGCCGACAATAAGTCGATGCACCTCGTGACCGACGTCGATTTCCAGGAGAAATGTCTATATGCATGACGATCGACAGTCCTAATTATAGCTATTGTTAGCCGCTGCATGACCAAATCTCAGGCAAAGAATTAGCCTGCGTGTTGATTTGTTCATTTCCATTTCTGTGAATACTCTGCTGCACGCCATATATCATTATCATTGTAAGCATTGCAACGTCGTTGTACACTGGAAGTATACTTTTTGCCTTTAAATATCGGTGTTTCCATTAGCATAGTCGTTTAGAACGCATACAACATCCAGATTAGTAACAATGTATAGTATAGGCTTCGCGCACAAGGTTAAATGCAGATTGATAAAATTTATTAATCCTATCGCACTCTCGATTTGTGTTCGGCTGGCGCGTCAGTATATGTTTTAAGTAACATTTCTGCGTGTTGAGCTCCGAAATTTTACGTTCTAACACCTGTTCGCAGCTCTAAAATTATTGAAAAATTTTTTTGTCTTAGTACGCAAGTTCATTTACAAAAAAAACATTCAGGTCGTATTTGCAGCTCGTCACCTAGGCCACGAAAAATGACAATTTTTTCGGGTTCATATCTTTTTTCATTTCTGAAATTAAATGTGTTTACTGTACGCAATGAGCGGAAAATTTCGTTGAAAAAGCATTATCGATTATCTTGTCTTTTCTAGATTTGCTTCTACATGCTTGAAAATCGATAGGTTCCAAAAAATTACATCAAATGAAAATATCAAAGGTGATTGAGCTTAATGTGAAATAGTTTAGGCAACACAGGAACATGTTCTCTAGAAGTTGATCTAATTTCTCCAATGTTTCTTACAATATATAACTAAAAAGCAAATTATTTTATTGGCAATATTCATTTTTACTAGTACGTGTCTCGTGAAAAGATCCCAAGTCTATCTACTCGAGTTGACAACTCTTCATTAATTATTCATGATTATTCGCATCGCGTCTATTGTTCGCTGTGTAACTATGACGTTGTAAACGGATACGGTTGCGCGAAAGTGACAGTGTATGTACACATACGTGACTTTGTGTATCTTTCAAGTAACAAGGGAATTCATTATAATTGATTAATGATTGAATTGGCATTTTTTCGTTTATTTTTACCATTCAATTGACGACAAAATGAAAACGTCGAGTTTGTATTATTTTATAAACAGTTTGAATCCTGACATGAAGCGCATCGTAGAAGAAAACAATTGAAAATAATATTTTAAGGCCACTCGAGATTGTCCTCAATATTTTTCTTTGTGATACGAAAGTGCAAGTTATGAAAGTTGTTCCACTGCAAATGTGACCCCGCTTGAGAATAAAGTAGGTGTCATAGTTCATCATTTGTATCGTTTACACATTATGCTAAAACTTTACACTTAAGAAAATATTTGAACTGATTTATACAGTATGAGGCGTGAAATTTTTAACTGAATAGTTTTGTTTTTCTCAAAAAAGAAAAATAATAATAAAACATCGGTGAAGAATGTGAATAAATATGGAGAGAAAGAGAGACAAGACAAAAAGACTGAAGAAGGCGTAACAGTAGTATTTAAGAGCGCGAGAACCTTCCATTTTGTGCCAAGCGCTTCTGCGATTTGCAATTTACAAATTGCCTTTGGCAAACGCTGAGTTTCATCGTGTGAGCTCTGCTCCCCGCTCGCTCTTGTCTATACGAGAAATCATTCATTTTATAACATATAAGACTATACATATTATATTCTATGTGTTCTTTACGTACTTTATGTTTTATGCAAATATGTACAATTGCAAGATAGGAAAAAAACTAAGAAGAAATTAAATGGTAGGTACGTACAGCAGATTTTTTTTTCGTGCAGTTTTACGTGTAATAACGACACATTCAATATATTTTTCGGGTATTTTTTGAATTGAAAAAAAAACCTGGCTGCTTTTCATTCTAGCTTGTCAACGGTACTACGCATTTCTTGATAAAGATATGTTTAAAATTCTTGCAATGATTCGACAGCATGCACAAAAATACTCGTTTTGCTTCATTATTTTTCATAAAAATGAATTTTCCTCTACACCCATAATAGAACTTACAAAACTATGAGTTGGATGAAATTATTTTCTGGCTTTTAAATTGAAGGCACTTCAATGGCAGCTAAACATTTTGTTTTGATTTCATATCAATTATAGATTTTTTCTGTTAATGTTGCACAACTTTATTGCATTAATAGAAATATACTTCTAACTTGCAGTTTAAGTATTAGTGAAATAAAATTTCTTATACTATCTTATAAAAAAGTTTGTGTACTTACTTAGCGATACCCAGTAGCAAAAAAACTTTACGTATACTTTTGAAAATCAATACCCTCTAATTAATTTAGACGAGATCAAAATAATTCAAAGTATTTACAGGAATGAAGTTTGCTTTTATACAAGTCATAATTTGTCACGCAATAAAATCATCGAAATCCGTATAACGATCATCGTCATTAAGGATGGAAGCCAATCGGGAGCAATTAATTCAAAACGAAAGCTTAAAAAACAAAACAAAGTGAGAGAAACATCAGAGGGAGTGAGAGAGTGAGAGATGGAAAGAGAAGCTCATTCATTACCGAACGGTGATTCCAACCAGCCACGTTTCTCATTTTACTTTCGAATTCATTGGCTGTTACAGCCATCGCATTTTTTGCCGTACGATATATATCACGATGGAGCGTGTATATTCGCCAGAGAGTCACTGTACTCTGCAGGGCCATGCACACACGCACACACATACGTATGTATGGATGTACATATCTACGTTATTACCTACACGTTCGCATGCACAGAAATGCACACCCATACATATAATGCTAAAGCACACAAGGACGTCTATGTATCTACTTGTGAGTGAAAAGAGTATATATGTATGTAGTCTTTGACGGTGAAAATATTGTCCTCGTGTATGCGAGAGCGTCAGAATAAATGTTACGTACTTTGAGTTTCTCTTCATTTCTGCTGTATATGTATTTCGAAATATTGGTTTTCGTAAATGTTCGTAAATGTATATTATACGAAGACCAAGAGAGTAGAACACGTATCGGCAAAAAAGCCTTTGCTTGTTCGTGTATTTTAAATGATGCTTCAAGTATTAACTAAATTTATTAAAATATTTTATACTTTATATTATTTTTATAATAATTATAAATTTAATTTAAGTTATACTAAATAAGAAACCAAATATTAAAATAAACAAAAAGTTCATTTCTTTGATTTTTTTAATAAATTGCATTTATTTACTGGTCTTTCGTATAGTCAAGAATTTTCGATAGTAAACACGACTTTAAAAAATAATTTTAAAAATGCATCATACCGAATTAGCACAGTTAAATCTCATGACATTGTTATACCTCCCAGTGCTTTGCTTTCATGTACTCATGCAATGTATACCGTAAATAAAATTTGGATGGAGAGCTGAAAACAGGTTCATCTGCATACGATAGATAAGTAGAAGACGGATTCATAAAAATACCTATATACAATTTTTTTAATAGCCCCATTTTGTTCGATATATAACTCTGAAGTTCACTGAAAGTAGCGAGTGTCTGTTTTGCTTCATAAATACGTAAAACAAATCTTCACTTAAACCCGATAAAATAAAAGCATAAACATATTCTATGTTTATGCAAAGACAAGTTTGTAGCTGCGTCACACTCTTTTTCATATCCGAGACCATAGGGATATAATGATTGCGAGGTCCGTTACGTGAACCGTTACGATCACGCTCCATCGATCGGATTCGAGTTTTTTTGTCACTGCCGCAGAGTCTGAATAATGCAACCTAGTGCGGTGGTCGCGGCTATGCGACATATAGGACTTTGGTGAAAAATTATTCCTATACATTACTTTCGAAATGTTTGTTTTCTCACTTTCTCGCGAACACTCATCGTCTTTGAAACGAGCTCGATACAATTTTCTTCGATTCTGCTTCGTCTATTTGTTGATCTATACATTTCAAATCCATGGCGATCGAGAGATAGGGATGTACCGATAATTATTGTTAACATGCCAGATGGCTTTGGACATTGTAATTAATTCTCTCGTTGATTGGGGATACGTCCACGTGTATATTATGCGAAGCCGACAAAGCCACTGCATTAAACGACTCATTGATGCGACTATTTGTGTAGAAGCTGCTGTGATTAACAGCAAAACTTTGCGCTAGGCAACTTTGTGTGTTAATTATTTTATTTTACGTTTACTTTTTACCATTTAATTAATAAATCGCAAGTCGTTAATTATTTAGTAAAAATTTAGTAGAATTTCCCTCTGTAACAGATATTTACAAATCCTTAATTATACCTAAAAAAACCTAATGAAACTTTCATATCTCCTGAGTTTTTAGTAAATATACACTTCAATTCTGCATTTCAGATGTACTCGTTTTTTTTCTCCCGCAAATTCTCGTCTCATGTAAAATGACTCGAACAGATTTTAATTCCGCTAGGTATCTTGGAACCCTTGCGCTCTCGAGCTTTGTCTATTCGTCGGAAATTTTTTCATCGTGTATTTCGTCGACGAAGCTCACCAAACTCTCCTGTGTCCTCGATATTTTATCGTGCTCGTCCATCAAGATGCATAATTTTTCGAGCGCATGCTCCGCTTAGGGTTTGCTATAATTTCTGTGCAGGCCCACTAATTTTAGTCAATTTCAAACGCATGTATTTACCGCGCTATACTCCGTCGATATGTTTTAATGTGTTATTTTATACTGCGTTAATTTTTCCCACAAAAATATAAAAAAAAGATTGGAAAATAAAGTCGTATTTGAAGCATCCGGAAACATTTCACGAGCATGGGCGGAAATGTTGCCCACCCCCTTTACTCTACTAACTAACTTTGCCTCTCGCGCATTTTCTATCGTTTAGGTACGTTGAATACACGTCTATGCATGGCACCTATACAGGTGTAGTTGTAAGCTCGTGATGGTGAACGTAAATCAACGAACACCGCAGCCGTCACGTTTATACATGGAAATGTGCGTGGCGGTCGTCGCCTATTTACGACGTTTACAAAACGAGAGAAACAGAGAAAGTAGGTACAAAAAGATAATAATTAAATTAGATTAACTCAGGATTTGATTTGAGTTATATTAATATTGTAATTGAGAAGAAAAATGATTTTTATTTTTTCCCCCTTTATTTCTACTTTAGTTCTATCTTTCTATCATGCGAAATAAATTCATAGTAAATAATGCCTGACGTTAGTTACATTTTCAGCTTGGTTGCTATTTATACTCGAATGTTATATGATATGTGGGCATCTCTCGATTGTTGCCATTCGAATTTGCATCCAATGAATTGTTAGTAGATATTAATTTTTTCAGCATTCCTTCAAATATTTACCTTAGTATGAACATCCAAAAATGTAAATGTAACGACCACACAGAGGCTCTGACCATCCTAAACCGTGTACTAGTTATGATTGCCGCGTACCTTTATACTAAGATAACCTCTGCACGCAGTATTTGTATTTTCATCCAATCCAAAAAAGTATTATTTATTTAATTTTAAAATGAAAATATAAAATAACCGAATTTAAACTTTCTCACTTACTCTTCAACTAATTTGGCGGCTAACAAAATCGTCCAATCACAATCCCAAAAAGCTAACAGTTTACGCAAAACTACTCATGACTTTTTTAAGATGGGAATAGGATATTCAAATACAAGGCCCAACTTTACTAAAAGAAGATACACAAGACTGTACAAAACCTGCGAAACGAAGCTTACTCTCCCACCGAGAGACAACCTACGTCTTAGCTAAATTACAGAACGAATGATAACGATGCGTACCATCTTCTTGTGTGCGTATAAATGCGAGGATGAAGTAGCAAAGTATATAAACCAGAGCCGAGGTTACTAAATGCTTTTCTCCATTTCAATGAACATCTGTCGCGAGCTGCTTTCAATAGCTACTTGCCTCTATTTATAACATATACGTATGTACTTACGTTTTTTTTCACGTCTTTTTTACAATTCTTCACGTATGAATGCCCGTATTTGCGAGTATATATAAAAGCCTCAGCTCTTTTTTCTTCAATTTTCATGCTCAATATACTTACATATTATACATATAATATATATATTGGTCATTTTTTTACAAGAACCAAAAAAATGTTGATAGAACTTCGTCGTAAATTGGTTAATCTCAAAACGCACAACGAGGTTTGCGAAATAAAATGTTTGCCTCGTGAAATATGTCGAGTAATTTTATTTTACGTTTCCATCAAATGCGCATACAGGAATATTCTCTTGCGTCATTCGCTTATGCATCGATACATTTTGCAAAAAGTAATATTTATGGAATAAATTGTTGAGTCACAAATTTTTTTTCGGTCGATTCACCGCCCATTTTATATTGCATATCTATTATTATATTTTTATGTCTAAAAAGGTAGAACTATATTGTTCGCTTTAAACTAATATGATATGTCCGCTTTTTGGTATAAAATTAGTCGAGATACATTATAACGCCGTAGAAAAAAAATTGCCAGTACAATAATTTTAACTAATATTTTTTTAATGTCGATAATAAGTTTTCGTTCTCTCAACTTTCGCTTGTACTACCTCTTACGAGGAAAGCTCATAAATAACTCCACAGGGCTTAGCGGGTTTACCACATTATAAACTCATTTTGTCGTACAAACACGCGATAAATCATGTCCCTGGCCAAATCAGAATATTTTGTGACACTTGTCCTCACTTCGCAACACTAATTCACGTTGGAACCATTGTTTGAATAATGCTTTATTACAAACCTTTTGAATCGTTGCATGTACTTGGTTTGCGAGTAAAACATACGTTGTGATACTACCTTTGCTAGTTACTAAACAATAATTTCTTTTCGCAGCGTAAGTTTCTTCGCATACGGTCTTAGTTATAAGAATCTATATCGCTCGAGTATTATTATGGGCATGCTTATGCATGTGAGTATTGTCGTCTTTACATTTACGTATTCCTATCAGGATTTTTTCATCGTTTTTTTGAATGCGAGTCCAGGAGAAAAAGTGAAGTTGAAGGCAATACTTCAAGCGGTCTTTGGCATTTATAATACCTCATTTCTTATGTATTGCGATGCGTAACGGCCAATTTTTATCAAAAAATACACTCATGAATCACACTCATATATTTTCAAGGTTGTTGCAGTCTAATAAATGCAATAATTCTAATAATGTAATATAAGTTGCGTAAGCATGTTGGTTTTATTATTTCTTTCATTTCCAATATCATTTTCTTTCCTTTTGACGCTAAATTTGCATAAGGAAAACAATGCAATTTACTAGAAAATCATTTTGTGATTCAATTGTTATTATGAGACTTGAAATTATCTGAATTTTTCCATTCATTCCAAGTGAAATAAGTAAGTAAATAAAATAATATAAAAAATATTAATTTGCTTTAGCTAAATTTTTACTGGAACTTTTTTTTCATGTAAGGACTATACCTCGGTGACAAAAAACCTACTCTTGAATTGGATTACAGATGGCTTATTCCTGTATAAATTTTATATCAATTAACAAGTATCCTCGGAATATCATTAAAGTATTAGAAAAATAATAGCGAAAATTTTAATGAGAAATTTGCAGCTGCAAAAGGTCGCGTGTTCAATGCGACAAGTCCGTGAATCACAGCGACTTGCTGCGAGTGCATATCACGCGTGTATATTGTGTAAACATATATAACGTTATTATAAGCCAGGCTACATGGGAACAGCAGTAGGAGCGAACGATCTCCATGAGCATATTAATCAGTGGGCATTAAGTTAATTAAGCGGCCTTTGCTCGCCTTGGCCATGCACACCCTGTATTTTCTCGTATATACGAGCGCGCGTACTTCACCGGACCGGTCTGTGCTCTGCCTGTGCGAATGTATACAGCTCGGCCGAATACACACAAATGCGCACTCGCAGACGTGTGCGCGGGGGCTGCTCTACCTATATCTACATGTATGAGCGAGCACGGTAAGAAATCGATACGCTTTGTTCCGTTGTTGAATTAAAATAACGCGTACGGATCGGTGCTAATCCTTTTTCGGCGCAAAACACGCATTCAAGTTGTATTAAACGCTCTCCGGATGTGATTACCATTTGTTTACGTCAATAACCAAACGGTGGAAAAATGTGAAATATCCAACGTGAAGCAGAGGACGGGAAAATGCTCAATTTCTCGAATCAATTTGGCACATTACTCTACAGTACGCAGTCAATTAATCATTTTCAAATGATAACTAGGTAAGTTATCACCACACTATTATGGACTCGAGCAAAATAACTAAATAAGTGCGTAAGTCATAGACTAGCGTAGAATGTGCGAGAGGGAGAGCGTCATTTATTTCACGAAACTTGGTGTTCACCTCATTGATTTACAACTGCACTGCGGGCAGCTATGGCTTAGGCATGACGCACAAAAGTTTTCTCCATCCCCCCTTCTCTTGTTGTTTCTGCCGATATATTATATTCACATTTACGATTATGTACGAGCGAAAAAGCGCATCAACATTTATAAATGCTACGCGCAAAGAAAATGGTTAACACGTTGTTTGCAACTAATCGGGCGTACCTAAATGTCAACGATATACGCGCTTGCGTTTCGATGCATGGCTTTCGTGTACTCGTGCGTTACTCTCAGGCGTTTGCATGTGTGAATCTGTCTATATATACCCATAAACGCACTTGAACAGCACTCGGTGTTGCAACGGTTACAACAGCAACAACCAAAGGGAAGGTCGACGCGCTTGCTTACTCGTGAAAAAAGGTGCAAATCACGATGCAAACGAGCCAATATCTCTCTCGCATGTGTGCTACGATTTTTAATGCGAGAATATCTGCCGCTGCGCTGTTCGTATCTGATTGCATACACACTCAAACTTCAGTAAGAGTGCTAGCTTTGTTTTTATTTTTTCGACGTGATATGAGTTTTAAAAATTTTGTCGAAACTTACCCCAAAAACGTTCAGACTTAGGAATGGAAACAGTTCATCATATTGACATTGATTTCAAATGTGAACATAATATTTTAAAGTTATGATTACAATCCATAAGTTAAAATTGCACTTTTCAAAGTTCACGTTCGGACAAGTTTATGCAAGTTTGAACATTACTTATTCATATCGCTTCATTGAACACTCCTTACTTGCTAGCTTGTATCCACATTAATTAAGGAATTATAAATTCATTCATACTTTTCCGCACACTCCACAATTTTCCATTTGTACAAAAGATGAACAAAAAAAAATAAACAGGTCCGGTGGACTTTTCACAAGTGGATAATATTATACACCCGTTGGCTCCCCACTAATATATTATTTTTTTCGGTTGCAAAAAAACTTAAAGAACATGCGATCTTGAAGCAGCACATTGTACGACCTACATAAAAACTAATAAGAATTTATCTTCCATTTTGACTCCAAATTGTCCATGCCTGAATACTTGATAGCGCATCATATATCTCTCAATTCGAATCGGAATAAAGACCAAATGTAATTTTCTAGAATCATTTTCATTATTTTTCTCATTTGAAAAAAAAAAGAAATTAATTTCCAAGTCATCACTTCCAAGGAGCTCGTCCATGCATTGCGTAGGTAAAAAATAGAAACTTTAAATTCGAAAAAAAAGTTTAGCGAGGGAAGCCAAGGTGAACAGAGTCAAATGCAAAAAAGCGATAAGTCATGATAAATAAAAAATCCGGCCAACAATCTACAGTTTGTGTAGGCATCGTCGGTCATTTGTCGCCATACCTCGGCGATGATTTCCCTCAGCAAATAGGATATGTAATACAGTCCAGCGGCTGTGGCGCGCATCCGCACAGTCAAAGCCGCCGTCGTAGCAATATTTACGACAATAGGATCCCTTCGTTGCGTTATTTTGACTAATAAATATACATGCACTCGTGCACAAGCCATCGCCAATAATTATTATCGACTGTGGTGTTGGTACTGCACCGCAGCCGTGACTCGACTCCGTGTATGTATAGAATATTCACCTGGTGCGACCGCACAAGTTATCGTATGTGCCTCTGTATAATACGCGTGTACTAGACTTTTCTATGTGAATGTGATTTTATTTCACAAAAGTGTTTTACCATTCGCATTCATACGCTCTTGCACACCGGTAAATCTGTCGTATGTGAAACTATAAACGTTTTAGCATTATTTGAAATTAAAAACAAAAACACAGCAGCAATAATAATATCAAAGCTTATATGATTTTATTTAACATCTTAGTAAGGTTCGATTATAATTATTATGCACGACATCGTTTTCGGTAATTCTGACACTTGTGCGCAATCACAGAATATCGTATGCAACGCAAAGTACACATATTGTTTGTATTTTGTATTGTGCATGTGTAAGCGCAGCATCAACACTTAAAGGTCACTGTCGAATGGTCAACTGGTCATACCAGATTACCACGGATCTCTTGAGGCTATACCAAAGCTCGTTTCTGACCGTAAACTCGAAGCTTTTAACGCATCACTGACTCCTATAGTTTGATTGTGAACTTTTTTGACGAATGTAAATGTATTGTCATACTTTAACAATATTGTAAAATAAGTCCTGGGGGTGTTGGTTGGATGTTATTCTTGTCGACGTGACTGGTCATGAAAGATTGATGAATTAAAAAGAAGGGAAAAATATTTTCAACGTACTGGGCAGCGTATAACAAAGAACTTTGCTTTTATTTTTCAAACATTTTCCTCTTTTTCGCTTATTCGATCAATACGCATATTACATTTATCGTGCATGTACGTTATATTGCTGTCTACATTCAATACGTCTAGTTAAATGTACGCATTAAAATAAGTGAAAACATTTAATAAACTTTGATTCAATCATTTGGATTCAATTTGTTCTCTTCGTAATGAGATATATTCAGAAGCTCGAATTTTTGTAAAATCTGTCGGACAGATGAGAATAACAAAATTGCATCGATATGCGATAAAAACGTTGTTTCAACTGATAAAAGTGTGGCATCAGCGAAGAGTTTCTTTTTTTTGGTTGACATGGCGAATGTGGAATCATTACATCGAGTGCCGAATGAAAGAAAAAAAGAGAGAGCACAAGCAAGTAAGCGAGTCACGCTCGGGTTTCCAAAATAGATTGGCGCTGGGAGTTCGCTCGGCTGTAGGATATATAAAATAAAAAAAGTTTACTCGCTCACTTTTTTAGTATTTTATTTGTGCGACCCCTTGTGTGCAGTATGTGCGAACAGGCTTTATTGCTCGGAAAAATTTTGCACGTGCTCTCCGATATATGCTATTTATGTATGCTTTTGGATTGTATAACAATATTTTAGGTCACATTAATAATAAAGAAATGCGTTTTATTTGTAGACGAATCCATCAATTTTTCAAGAATATTGTACGAATAAAATTTCCAAATCAATAAATAATCAATTTATAGCTGTGCAATTCTAAATATAATAATATTAATATGGTGATTTGTAAACGGTTGTTTTTTTTCACTCTTCAAGAGAGGGAGTCAAATCCCGGATATCATAAGAATGATAAAGAGAAAAAAGAGCGAAAAAAACAAAGTGAAAAAGAGGATGAAACTAAAGCAATGGCAGTGTGCGCGCTTTTCGTGCAGTGTATTGATTTTCCACTACCCCCAATGTCAGTTATACAAACTCCATTATTCTTCGTATACGTTCTCGCGAGTTATAAAATAATTTATTGGCTTTATCGAGAAAATCAGTTAACTAGTAGTAAAATAATATTACATTTAAATATTTCATCAAAACAGTCTTTTACTCTTTCTCGCCCCTGCTTAATTTTTTTTAGAAAATTATAAGGGAAATTTTCAAAACGTCGTAACTATTAATGTTTGGATCATCGTTCTGACGGGGCGAGTAAATGCGATTTAATTCCTTAACCAGAGTTTAACACCAATAAAATAGCCTGTCTCGGAAAAGAAGATATTCAGAAAGTAGTCACGCGTTTTAAGCGAAGGAGAGAACAAAATGTAAAAACTCGCAAGTTTTTATCGAGTTCGTTCGTCGTCTTTTGTCCTTTATACCGGGAAAGAGAGGAAAAGAGTAGCGAGGGTGAGAAATGCGCGTTATATGCCTTCTTTTGCCTCTATTCGACGTTTTCCACACGGCTTTACGTGCGATTTGCATGTTTTTCTATCGAATTTTTCTCTCTCTTCCTTCCGAAACAACTCCAGCGCGGATTTCTTTATCTTGTATTTAGGTGAAAAATACTTATAGCTTTATATGTTCATTTTTTTCTATTCTTTCCATGCATTCCCAGTAATTTTATCGATACGCAAGCCGTTTCAAAAATATTTACAAGCGAATTTGCAGGGTTTCCTCTGTTATGTGCTATTCGTACGTCACTAATCATCTTTTTACACGAACAAAAAATGTGAAACCTCATTCTCAACTATATATATATATTTTTCAAATTCCTTGCATATTATGAAATCGAACCTCTTCGTAATCACCTTCGTAGCATTATGGATCATTTCTTCATCAGTTGTGTATATACATATAATCCTGAGCTCTGTTATCTCAAGCGAGCTGTACGCTCTCTCCCTCTCTCTTCTCTTTTTCTCTTTTCACCTACGTTTTCACTCACATGATGAAATATCCTTTCGACCAGCTTGACGCGTGTATGCGCTTATATATGTGCAGACGAAAAAACGAAAATGCATCAGAACTTTTCATACCAGTTGTACGAGCTCCGCAGCTTTATTTCAATGGAAACACTGAACTTTTAGTTGTTGAATTTTCGCTGTTTTATTTTATTTTTTTTTTCGTGAGCGTAAACGAGCTTTAGAAGTATCGCACCAGCTCGCTGTAAATATACCAACACATACACCTTTATATTTTTATCTCGCAAAGGAAGTGTAATAAGACAAGCATTTTGTGCACTTGGTCGAGCTTGTATTATTATCTATCTGCTTCAATTGCCTTTTACTGATAAGTATCTGCTGTAAACATGCACATTTTCCCTTTTAATTGATCCATAAATTCAACAGTCCATTTATGTACAGTTTATATACGATTCTGACTATCAATTCATCTATTTGACTCTGCAAGTCGATTTTTCTTCAATTATATTTCCGAGGAAAGAAACATTTATCAAAATCGATTCAACGGAATTAAAATCCTTTATTTTTTAATTTAAAGAAGAATGTGCTTGATGTTTGACAATGCCTCTGAGGGAAGTAAAAGTTTAATCCGACGAAAATCTTTCTTTACTCTATATACGGAACTTTAATATTTTTATCGATAAGCAGCTCGGTCAACCTTTCCGTGTAAGCACCCTACCTATACCAATACTCACGTATATATATATACATATAAACCTGCCAAGCTACAAGAGTCAGTTGTCTATATAGTTACAGCACTCTCGTAGCTTAGTCAGCTCGGCCAAGTTCGTCCATAATGTTACTCTTTTATACCAAAATGCTAGATCGCTTGAGGAAAAAATTACACACGCTTTTCATAATCCTCGTGTAATGCTTTTTTCCTACTCGACGGAGCGTATGAATGAATTAAAGCTTTTTTGCTGGCCCAAAATCATATGCTTATACTCACAGTTCGCAAAGTATTGTCAACATACAACCATAAATTGAAAGCTTGATATAAGCTCAATGTCTCCTGTCACCAATCTTATTTAACATTTCGTTGATCGAGCTGTCACGTGCAAAGCTAAGAGTTAATGAAGAAAATAGATCGCGCAATTAGTTGTGGATGCGAATTTAAACTGTGTCTGTAAATCAGCAACTATTTTCAATTTTTGGCAGCTTTCTTTCACTCTCTTGCCAATTGAAAATGAACCGCAGTTTTTACAAATAATTCTCTCATATGAGCTTTACGAATGTCTCATTAATGTTATTTTATCATTCATGGTAGTTTTTTCACCTTACAGAATTTTATTTCGATTTGTAGCTGATAATGTGATTTTTAACGTGCTCTGCATAGTTGTATAGGGCGTTTGCGCATGCGGGCGTACAGGAAAATTTATCTAACTGTGATCGTGAAATGCTTTTGATTTACTGCATCAATATGGCTTTCATTGCCGCCCGGAGCACGTAATATCTTATACATATCAATTAGAGTTCAACACATCGTAGTCGAGAATTCTCAACTTGATCAGCATATAAGACTGAATATTACAGCTCATTTTATGGAAAATGGAATGTATTATGTTCGCCTTCTTACCATCAAAAAATGTCTTCAGCTTTCATTTTATAATTGACACTCTTTATAATGTAAGGCTTTATTCCATGTACCCAAATTGTGCTACAAATGCGCCTTCCAGCGAGTTCATATCCTGCCAAGTCGATTTGTAGAAACTTGTAATGTCTATATGCTTGAACATGTGTGCGTGTATGTGTGTGTATATGTGTGCGTATGTGTGAATAACTTTATATATAACTTTAACTCTGTGCAATTTGACTTTGTCCAAGAGAGTCAAGCAGAGAAAGAGAGAGAGAGAGAGAGCTAATACTGTAACGTTCTCCTCGTTCTCTATCCCTAGCTTCGTGTCGCTACACCTTTTCGTTCTGAGCTTGCTTGGCTGTGCTGAGATAATGCACCCAATCTCACTTATACACACATTTTGGGGCTGTAGTTACAGAAACTCTAGAGATGTGGTAAATTAGTCTACCCTACTTACTCATGTGTAGATTCATTGATTCGAGGGCTCATTTTTGATTGAACTAAAAACTTTGTTGCGACCTTTAAATTATTGCAGAATTTTCTTGTAATTTTTCGATAAGGAATCATAATAGTAGTTAGTAATCGAAAAATATAAGTGAATATTTTTTTGACCGACGAAATATAAATATTTTTATGAGATATCGAAAAATATAATGTGGATGAGTTTTTACTGCATGTATAGATTCTTTTCCAATAGTGCACCGATATCGCATGTAGCGAAATTCGCATGCTTGAGTTATGGGGTTAATGGCGCGCGAGCTTAATGCGACTCTTTAACGTCGGACTAATACTGCTGCAATCTTTTATAGCAATAAATGTTACTTGTTCGGCACGGAGTAACGATATATTAATCAATTTACTCGGTTGCCCGACTCGCAAAAAATCCGAGTAATTGTCATTCGCCAAAATAAAAATAAACTAATTCAATGATGAACTAATTGTTTTTTCAATTTTTCTGTTTCAGGTGAGTCATGGATTGTGATATTTAAATTAGTCAACGATACTAGTGCCTAGTACTGTCAAAAAAGTATTCGAGGTAGATAAAATATATTTTATGGATTATTCTAAATTGAATTCTAATCGAACTTCAAACATCTCTCTGGACTTGCTCCACAAAATACATTGTTATAATAAATATTGCGAAAATCGATGTCGAGAATAACTGGGTTAAGATTTAAATCCGAAACACAATAAAAATGTCGCTCGTGAAATAAGCAATATAATTGTAGCATCCGCGTGATTTTAAAATATTCGAGTTTATAAAATAATTTTATGTCGAAAATGTGCTACAAGTACAAAAATGACTTCCACTCTGTTTCGTTAGATTTTTCTCTACTTCTAAAGGTATGTACGAGAACTGTATCTCGTTTCAAGCGACTACCCAACGAAGTGTAAGGCTTAGCTGAAATCTCTTACTTTCTCAATGTTGCTCGTTTATTGAGTTTTCTTCGCTGTGTATATATATGTAGGTGTATTCATAATGACTTTCAATAGAAAATCAATAAATTACGTAGTGTTGTATTATAAAACAATAGGTCTATTTATTTCCAATGAGAAAACGACAGTGGAACTCGAAATCACGTAATAACTCGGCTAATTTTGAATTATATTGAGCGGAAATTCTTCTCAAAAGGCACACTGCTGCTCAGCTACTGCCAGCTTTATTCTTGTGTATATATATATTACTTATAATATACTCTTGAGAACTTGGAATTGCCGTAAACAGTTGGCTAATTAGAGGACAAGCAGAGAATGAGGCGAGAGGGAGTCAGAAACCTTGTCAGTTATATACAGTATGGAGCTGCATCGATGCGCAGCAATTAAAGCATTTCCAGAACATGTGCCGCCGGGATTTGTAACATATACATTAACAACTGCAACGAAATGGAATATGAATGTTGACTCGCGCAATTATGATTTCATCCGATGAGATTCCATTTTCCACATTTGCGCATCGAGTCGCGATAGTAAATCCTCTAAATAGGCTCTAAATGCTCTAAATAAAAAATTGTACCTTACATTCTCGCTACGAATGTGACAAATTGATCCTATGGGTTATCGCCGCGAAGGCCAACGCTCAGTCGGCACGCGATGTATAATTGACCGCATCGTCGGATTCGTGCTTCGCTACACACTCGCATACACACACGCGCTATATATAGCGTATAACAAGTGTACTTTGTACTTTGCACTACGGGTCACATTCTTTCGATACAAAAGAGAGAAAAAGAAGGACAGTGGAGGGTCTGCATCAGCCACGAGATTTGCGTGAAAACATTGAAAGTTCCTTTGAGTTTTTTGGTGCGAGCAAAGCAGAGCAATAAAGTTATTATTATTTCTTTATAAACTTTCATTTTGAAAAGTGATTCTTGCAGGAGTGCAGAAGGGAAGAATACGATAAGTTGCATGGTTAGTTTTACGGGCAGAGCGAGAGCATGAATACAATGTTAAAAATTGTAAGATCAACTCAAGTTTGACCTCCTTTCGCAAAATGCACGCTCGTGAATCAGCTAAAACAAACGATAAGAACCCTTTTTTTCATTCCAAAAGCCGAGTAAATTGCGCTCGATGAAAAATGTTTTTCTCCCTCACACTTGAAAATGTTTAATACGAACTAATTGGCAGGCGCTCGGGATTTCGCAAAAGTTTCGATAGAAAATCAAAAGCTCATAACCTGTAAGCGTACATGCACAGTGCAATTTGTACTATACGTGTGTAATATAAGTATATTTCTTTTTATTATAATATTTATTTTGCTTTCGAACGCCAAACCGAGAGAGCATCAAACATCTGCGCAGTATTATCATGATTTACAAGCATGCGATCACTCGAACTGGAATGAATTTATTCACTTCTGTATTCTGCAAATAGACTAGTTAATTAATCACATGGATAAATAGCCGACACGAGTCGAGATGGCATTAAATATTTTTCAACTTTTTTCATCTGTCGTCAGAATGAATATTAATTTTCACTCAATTTAAATTTATTTAACTTAAAATTATATGCAATCGAGCATGATTGATAATTTTAAGGACGAACATTGCACACACGGTTATTGTTAGGCACGGAATGTTAACCCTAAATTTAGTTATCATATATACATTTATTTGAATGCAATAAAAGTATGTTACAAAAAATTAGTGAATACTTTCATGTAGCATATTGTTACCAATATAAATTAAGCGAGATATTTCGATACGTTCTGTCCTACTTTCACCAAATGGCATTATTTACCAAAGCCGAGGCCTGCACTCTGCGTTGCTCCAGAGATATAAATTCAACTAATTGATTTTATAATACTGTATAGCTGGAAATTTTTTATAAAAAAACTTAATGTCATTTCAAACAATGACAAATTATCATTATGGTTCAAGCTCTATTACTCGAGCTTGTATAATGTTCATTCATATCAATGAAATACTAACAGTGAATCATACTCGCTATTGATTGTCTAGTGTTGCCCTGCTAACGCCATATATTTGATCTTCAAAATATATCAACTTTGAGAATTATTTTTTCGTTATTGCATGAAAAATGTAATAAACTTTTTTTTTTAATAAATCGCTTCCAAACTCAAAAATTTTTCTCACAAAATAACGCTTTTATTGTTGGCTCAATCAAATTCACTGGCACGATTTCACATTGATATAAAAGAAAATCATTTATAAGATTGCAAATGCAAGTAAAAAGTTTTCGTCTAGAGCTGTTAGTATAAGGTTGCCAAGCGCCTGCGCAGCATTAAAGCGTTGAAGTAGCCCTGTTTGCATGCATAGATTAAGATATTATCATTGGCTCACGGGGCCATAGAAAACCTAAACAACTAGGACACTTTTCAACAAAGGTTAATGCTCTTCTCGCTCACACTTTGATAAATAAACACATCGATAATCAAGCCATCTCTATCTTCCTCGTTATAAACAGCTCTATAAATTATTTTATTCGATAATGCAGCTGAGCACCGACTATAATACACACACGCGCGCGCACGTGGTGGAATCGTGCTGACATCGCCAGATAATGCGCTTGATTATTATGCTGACATGGATTTGTATACCCAGCGATAATTTTTGCAAAGTGTCAATGCAGCGCGAAGAGAATGATTTTGTAATTTGATTATAACTCCTACCCTGCAATGTCAAAATTTGGCCAGTTTAGTGAATTTTATGAAGAATAAATTTACGAAACAAGACCGATTGCGATCGAAATTGAATATAAATCTGTAAAATCAACCAAGAGATTTAGTTAATCAAATATACTCACGAATGTTTATAATCACTGAAGTTTGTAACCGAATAAAACCACATGTACGCGTATGATTTTTTTCGATCGCGCAAAAGGGACCCAAAGCAAACGTTCATTTTTAATCGATCAACTTCAATATTTTTTAATCAAACGGACGAAATGCTGCCGACGGCATCGATAATCGATACAAAAAGCCACAAATAACACTTTTTCAGTGTGCGTGCTTACCCTCGCGGCACACAAGCCGGTAGAGAGATGACTGCATGCGCAGCGTATATAGTTGCAAGAAGAGAGGCAAAATGCTTTGTGAATGCGGAATTTTCATTGGGCTTTTGATGGCGCGTGACCCTTTACGCACACATGCGAAAACGTTCGCACACAGTCGCAAACGATATATACTCGCGCTGCGAAGCTGGCTTGGCTTTTACTAACGATATAATGTATTTGAATTTTTCGCATAGCTTTATTTTTAAAATGTTTATCTCTGCTTACGTATTGCCTCATTTTGTTGAGTGAAGGCACGGTCAACTCTCATATATGTCCCCTGATTTCTCACTATATTCGAATGTTGAAATATTTGTTATCATGTTCGTTATTTTATCTTATTGAGTCGTACGTTGCCGAAAATTATATACAACTGCTTAGTAAATTGTTAAATCTTTGAGATTTTTTAGTAAATTCTGAAATTCCCTCATATATGACAAAAGCTCATGTCATATGATAACATACAAGTACAATCTTCGAACCACAACAATGAATCGGTCGCGTAAAGCTGAAATATGTGTGGGTCCAGCTATATGCGAAGTCGGTAATCTGTCAATCTGGTCGGGGGTCGTCGTCGTCGTCGTCGTCGTCGCACACACAAATGTCATCGTCGGTGTCATCGAGCAAAATGCTTATAGCAGTGCTCCGTGTACCCGTTCCGCCGTTAAATGTATTAATCAATGCTTCGTTACGAGCTCGATCCTCCTACGCAGATGTACATTCATCATTGCTGTGGCTGCTTCATCAGCTGCATAAAAATGCCGCCAATTTTGCTCGCGTCTATTCGATATTATACAGTTGCATTGTTGTATAAATACATAGCTCTTGGGTAACCCGAGCTCGCGAGTCAAGAGGTGGGTATGTAAGTCGATAATTGGCAAGGGTTGAATAGCTGCTTTATCAGCTACCGCTTTATGTACACGGATAAATTTCGCTCATGCTTGCGATCCTACCACAAGATATCTTTCTCTCGTCCCTCTATAAACTCACACACATACACACACCAGAGATTCGTGATGCAGATTAACATCATTCTAGCTTTTTAAATGCGATTAAACTTTAATTATGCGTGCGTTTATGTATTTATGTGGAAACTTTTTTTACTCTTTATTACTTTACTAAGTCGCGTAATGGCTGTTGTATTGAAAAATAAATGAAAATACTTTAACTCGATAAGGTGTAAATAAAATTTTGTAAATGTCTTGGAGAGGGAAAAACAGCTGCAACGATACGCGGTTGCATTCCTCTAAAACCCTCGAGAAAAAAAAAAGAAAATCGACCGCATCGACTCGGCTGAGAGTGATACATTGTTTCTTCTCTTTCTATCTCGCTTCCTCCTTCTCTTTCTCACTCTCGACATATACTCACCCGTGTGCATCGCAATAGTATAAACCAACTCGACTTGTCGAGGATTTGCGTGACTAAACAATCGAGAAATACCTTTTAATTATGGTAGTTTACACGATTTACTGTCTTGAATAAAATATCGCTATTATCGGAGCTTTTCTATAATTTTAATGGGTGCTGCAGCTTTCTTCGTTCTTTGTTATATTCCATTCCACATTTCACAATGGTGTATTTTTATAGCTTGAAACAAAAAGCATAATTATAGCAGTTACGAACGAAATTTCAATTAGTTCGGAAATAAAGTACCGCAAATCTAAAATACCAAATTATAAATTAATCTCGTTGTAATCACTTGCTTCGTTGCTGATATTATCAAAAAATGAGAGAGTGCTTCATCACTCAATTTATACCGACAGGGGCGTTGCTGTGCACTACTCGTGGGCAAAACCTTGCTACAAGCGATATAAACGAGAAGTATGTATTTCTTAGATCTTTTAATTAGGAATAATTCTAGATAGGACTTAGTTTTGCTGTTGACAGCGTTGCGGCGAATACTCTCCATTGACTTCTCGAATAAAAAATTCGTTAGCTCGTTTTTTACTCTCACTCTTTTTTCCTTCCTTCCTCTCGGGTGCGTTTCTTTTTCACAGTTTTAAATGGTTTTTTTGATGCTTGCTTTAAAGTTTTCATTTTCTCTTTCCTTTTTTTTTGCCTCAGATCCATTTTGATCGTCGTCACTCAATGAAATTCATCGCAAGTAAATTCCGATTATTACTACATCCTTCATTAAGTTTTAATTAGAAAATATATTATTAGGTTTATGATGGGAATTATTTTTATTAAGTTGTAATACATTTCTTTATTTTGTAACAAATGTAAACTTATATATTTTGGACATTAATGCAGTAATCATCCTGAATAATATTCATTATAATAATAGCTACTCTATCTTAAGTGAGACTCACTAAAGTCAACTCGAGATTCATCATCCCTGGCACATTGACAATAATTATTCAACCTCGACAGAGACACTTTTCCAGCTTCACATGCGAATGTGCCAACTTAAAATGCATAGCAGCGAGTATCCATCAACGAGCGTGCACTCAGAACTTTACAACTGTATGACAAGTTTCTGATACACGACTAGCTATTGCTTCAATTCTTAGCGTTTCCTACTATTTCAGATTTTTCAAACCGTCACTCGAGTTTGTAGCTCTTAACATTGGAATCAAAAGCCCCACGTTCCCTGCAATGACTACTCGTTATGTTGTAACGATATCTTGCGGATCTATTTAAATTAAAAATACTTCGAGGTCCCCTTTTAAAAATTACATTATTTAACGAAATAATAATATGTGGCCGTGTCTAAATAAAGAGCGAAAAATTATACTTAATTCTGGATATTCAGAGTTGCGAAGTGATACCCGCTTACCTACTAGTTGGTTAGTAATTCGGTCTATAGCAACTGGGCCCCGGCAGATTTTTGTCAGAATTCGCACGCGAGATGATATCCGAGATACTCAACATATGTCCAGCTTTTAATATAATACACACATAAGAGGTGTAAAATAAGCATATAAAGCCCGCTTGCTCCTCGCTTTATGCACACAACAGGGTACATTATAACTTTATGACATGAATAAAAGCACATGCGAATGTGTGTAAACGTTATGGACGCAAACGAGAAAGCGCACGCGAAAAAAACAACGCGCACGGAGAGGTGTAACGAGATGAAAAGAGCTGCATGTGTGGCTGCGTGGCTGTTGCTATCTATACTGACTACCGAGAAAGAGAGATAGAGAGAGAGAGAGAGAGAGAGAGAGAGAGAGTGATGTGAGAAAGAGAGACAGATATATAGAAAAAAGGTTCGAAGGATAGGTCGAATACTTGAGGGCTCGCGTATCCGGTCGTTGGCACGTTCGCTTGTTTCGTCATCCTATACTTTTTCTGACTTTGTCTTCCTCGTTCTTTTTCCCTTCGATCCCCCGTACGAGACCCTCACGCACTACACCCTATGAGTATGCGCCACGATTATATTGCTCTGCCTCTCTTGACTCGTCCTTCTTTTCCCAACTCATGCGCGGTTTTAAGGGTGCATTCATATGATCGTAGAATACGTGATTTTTCTTTGATGTCTTTCCAAAGATATATCTTTTATTTGAATGTATTTTCCGTAGTCGCTGTTTCGACGATGTTTTTTCAATTCACGCTTCTTTTTTATCGTCATTTTTAAATAATTTCATCAACTTTATTTGTTTACAAAATTATTAAATGTTATACTTATTTCAAATAAAATTGATATATTTTTTATTATTTTTTTGGATGATTATTAAAATTTAAGCTTACTCTTGTTCGGTACGTCTTCTTGAGGCTCATGCAGCTATGACTAGCGATCGATATACAGAGCGCCGCCTGGCGTAATATTTACAAAGTTCCTTCATCGTCCCGGTCGATAAAATTTCGCTGAATAGGGTATAGCATGTGTAATATGATGTATAGCAAGTGGAGAGGGTGCAGGTGGAGCCCAAATCCGCTCAATTTTCAACCAACCCACTGCCTCCGACGCGCATGAAAATTCAATTTCCATTGGGATGCTGCAAAAGGTACTTAGTTTAGTTTAGTGAGCGATAAGTTTTGCTTGTGGTTATGAAACTTTTTTAACCGAGTCGTGTAATAAAATATTCATTATTTCGAGAAAATTAGTTGTAGAATCCTACGCAACACTTTTCAAAAGTTACAAACAAGAATAAAATATAGTCGCATAAAAAAATTATTCAATATCCAATTATGGAACCATAGTGTATGAAAAATCGACTAATTTCTTCAGGAAACCTTTAATTATATGATTGTATTTTTTACAGAACACGAATATTTTATTTGTCCTTGATTATGCTAATTTTATTGTATGAGATTTTATAAAATAGAAAAAAAACAAAAAGGTACATACTATTTTGTCATTTAACGTCACGAGTGTTTGGAAACTCAAATGGCATATTATGTGTACACATACGCAAGTTTAATCGAATTTCCAAAATCGATAGAGATTGCAAGAACTATTGGTCGCTTGAAAACTTTCACAAGGACATAACTAACCATTATAATGTAAGTTTGTAATCATATCTAGCGAAACTTGTCGAGTTAAAGTAACACAAACGACCGCAGACAATAATTGGTACGCGATGTTTTATGCACACACACACACTCTTCTAAAACTTTAATATCGGTCATCGATTACCGTGTCTCAAAAAAATCCGATCACGCGCAATTTGTCAGCAAGTTTGATGTCACTTACGTCGGCGGTGGTATGCAAGCTATGCACGTCTCGCTTGCAATTTACTTCTCTTCATAATCACGTAAACGATGTATTCTCAAGGATGCATTTTTTGCTTGCTTTTTAGACATATCCTGCTGCAAAGAGAGAATAATCAAGAGAGAGAGAGAGAGAGAGAGAGAGAGAGAACAGCGCCTGAGAGCTCCCTACACCCCAACCCACCCGATCATGCTTTCTCAATCTACGCTTTCCTCTCTCTCTCTCTCTCTCTCTCTCTCTCTCGCTATCTCTCCTATTCCTAGCGCTCCTTTCTGTCGGACAATATTTTACCGGTTTTCAGAGGTTGCTATAGCAACTATGCACCAACCGAGAAAAGGTATCTCAATTCAATCCAAACTTCGTGTGTCTATTAAGCTTGTGAGTTGTCCCATTTGGCTTCACTTTTTCGCTCTTGCTAGTTTGCTAAATGCACGTATAAATACAGTATATAAATAAATGCAACATGTGCCTTCCGCCCATTCTAGCTATTGTTTACGTAGCCCTGTGCTTTTTTTCATTGTATGTCAAGCAATTAGCCTTTTCTAGCCAGTTTCGAAAATCTCATTTATGACCGGAACTTTTTATCACGTCAGCAGCTCCTTTACGTGCATATGCCGGCTCTTCTCTACTTTACTACTTAATGTACCTTATTTCTGCCATTTTACCTTTTATTCATTTCGTTTAATTCACACTATTTTATTTTTTTCGAATCCAGCCCGCTTATGTAAGTCAACTTATTCCGTTATAAATTTTTAGAAGCGATTCGAAGAAATAATTTCAAAAATTTTTAAATGACGTAACTCGATTACGAAGAGAGGTATTCAATTGAAAATTTTACTTAAATTCTTATCAATCAATCTCAAAACTAAAAACGTATACTAATGTAATAAGAGTTTTTTATTTGTAAAAATTATGCAAGATTTTACTTTGATAACCAAAACTTATCGTGTAACACAACTGCCTAAACTTTTTAATTAGCTTCAACTAAATAGTCGAGTTCGTTGTTCTCAAGCTTGCTAATGCAGCGAAATTATCTAGCTTCCAAAAGCAGATAACTTTTTCCTTTGTGCTCAACTTGTCTTCTTTTATGCTCGTCTATGAATTTCCATAAAAATCTGGTAAACTCGAAATTATTAAATTAATTTTCACCCCCGAGATTGTTAGTAAAGAAAAAGTAAAATCTGGTTGAATCCGAGTAAGCTGGAGTTGCAGAAGCGTGATTCGCTTACATTTGACTTTTTATTCGCTCACGCAAAAATGTTGACTCTGACGACGTAACGAGGCTGTGCGGAGAGTATTAAAATTTACAAAACGAGCTCAAATTTACTCAAGTTCTATAAGTTACGTTAATTCATAACGTTATATCGTTAGAGACTTAACCTAACCAAATACGAGCTTAGTTTAGTTCTAAAATGCACTGCGTGCACAGCGGGGTGGAGGAACTTTGATATACTCGAGCTAGGGAGTGAAGCGAGAGTGACGATAACTAGGTTGAAATAGCGTAAAGGGGAGCTCTCCTCGCTTATACATATAATCGATAAATACGCTAATGAGTTAGAATTGAACAAAATGTTGTATATTCACGAATGTTTACGCTTGTACCGAACTCGAATCAAGTGAAATCTTTTTATTAAAAGAATCGCGCGAGCTAAAATTTTGTGATTTTTATTGTGTATGGAATCGTGGCTTTCTCTCTAAACCGTATTTCTGTTATGTTATGTACCATTCGTCTAGATACAAAAGAGTGTAAGAGATAGGGAGGCAAGCGCCAACACAACTGACACGCCAATGGTGTACGAATCAAATTAAACTTCAGATGAACAAGGTCTCGCTGCAAGCTCGTTCCTGTTCACTTGCTCTTTCTCTGCTCTCTCTCTCTCACTCTCTTTCCCTCTCTTTCTTTCACTTAGTACATATCTTTTTCTTCGTTTACATCTACGCTCCACTTCATCGTTTCAACTGTATATGGTATCGCATTTTCATTAAAGCTCTGTCTAGTTTTATGGATTTTATCCTCGACAAAAAAAGTCGGCTCACTTTAGTGATTCTAGCGGATTACGCAGAGAGATCAAGCCGAGTGTAAAATTTGAGTGAAAAGAGACTCGTGAGTGGAGTTTCAAACTAAAATAATATAATATATACTATGATAAAGGAAAAAGTGAACGATAAATTTAAATTTATGACATTTTTAGTTGAAAGTTTATTGGAGTAAAAAATTGAAAACTTATTTCGAAGCTGTTTATGAAAATCTTATGAATTTCTTATTTTCATTTGAACTTGTGTTATGTATAATAATAAATATAGAAAACAATTGATATATATTCACATAATATTTTTAGTTTCATTACAGAAAAGTATTTCATTCAACTACCTCGATTAACATTCGATTTTTAAATTTCATTTCATTATGTTTTCAAATGACTTCTTTACATATAAAAAGGCAGCAGCTTTTTTTTATAAATTTGCACGATATGAAGGATAATTGAAAATCAGCAAAATAAATCGAAACTTCATTTTTAACGTTTTTCATAGTTTTCAAAGTTTAAAAAAAAAAAAAAAAAAAACAAAACAAAATAATAACGAAGGAAAAAAAAGTATATTTACCATTGACTGGGAAAGTTTGAAAAGTTTTGAGTGACGCGCTTTTTGTGCATGCACGCACTCATGTTTACTTTTGCGTGTGCATTACTTTGTGCGTGCTTTTGCTTTTATTGCTATGGCACGTTATTGTGTCTTGTCATTGCTACAGAGCGATTTTAATGGTTATTGTGATTTAAAAATTTACAGAATATTTTAATTTAGCACATGTTCTGAAAAATATTTTAATTCATACAGCATAAAAAGATAAAACGTCAGTATAAATTATTTTAAAACAAACATGAAATATATTAATAGCAACTTCTTTAATGTCAACTGTCTTAAAAATACGTAAAGTTGTGATAAAAGTTAATGCATGGTAGGACATTTCTCTATGTAATTCACACAGTATCCCGGTAAGTTTTGCACAAAACTGCAACCAAGTTTCAGGACGTTTACCTAATACAGTAGAACCTGTAACATTATACGTCTTTTAACCGACGTTTTACGAAGTGAATCTACTATAAGAGGTTACCGTTTATATTTTTTTAAAGCGTTTGAATAATTTTTAATGTTGTTCAGATGTAAAATGATTTTTTTTTAATTTTGCTTGTATATTAAATACTTTATATTGGTGCTGTCATTATAATGTCAATAATTCGTAAAATACTCAATAAAAAAATTGGAATATCTATTTTACTTTATGAGTGGTCTATGCTGAAATTATAAACGAAATAAGTTCGTGACTCAGATTTACACATTAATTAACTTTAACTAAACTACATTATTACACTTTAATCAACGATGATAAAAGTAATCAAAGACATCGACATTTTGGAACGTAAAACAAATGATAAATTAACTAAAAAATAAAAAAAATATCACACGAGATGGTTATTGAAACGAGTAGTTTCTAATTTCTACTATAATCTTCAAAAGCATTCAATACCTTTCTGCAGCAGAGCAATTTCTATTTTTTCCTTCCATTTATTTCCTTTTCGTTCGTTTCTATACCTTCGAGCTATACCTCACGGTAGTACATTTACACAGCTAATTCGAAAAAGTATTCGCGAACTTCTCAGTTTGTAGTGCGCATATGCAGCAAAGCTAAAATTTCAAGCCAAAATTCGTACGCTGGGGTATTTTTTTCTCTCTTTCTTTCCTCTTTGCACACACGGAAATATTGTTTAATAAAAACGAATCAATTGAAACGAACTATTCTATTCACTACCAAAAAAAAAATCATTATGCAATCAAATCCAAGGCATTAATAGCTTTAAGAATATCCTTAGCTCAATATTGATGGTCCTGTCACTCTACTTATTTACAACCACTAATATGATTCAAGTGAATAAAATTTAAGTACGAGATAACGAACTTAGCCTCGAAGTACATGTATTCATGACAGTTATAAGTGGAAATAGCGAGCTTATTAAAAAAAAGATAATAAAAGAATCCATATTTTTTACCTAGAGAATAATTGTAATGACTCAAAGAGTTCATGTAATTATAAGAAAATAAAGAATAAAATATAAATAAAATTTGTTACAAATAGCAATGATGCAAATTTTGGAGCAACGCATGATGCGTAGCGTAAACACAAACAGAGTATTTATGTGCAACCCTTGAATTTATCCCTTTACCTTCGTCTCTATCTCTGTGCACTTGTCCTGCTCTCTATCTTAAATACACAGTCTCGTAGAAATAGCCTACCGAGCAAGTTAGTGGTGGTAGTTACAGCAATGGAGGTATAGTGACAGCACCAGCCATGGCTGGTATTAGTGTAGGAGGAGAACTCACTGAGTAATAAAGTGAATTTACTCCGATCTATTGCCACTAGCGTCAGGGGCGAGGAAAACCGGGCAAGCTCTCTTTGTGTCGCTGAAAATGCGCAAAATTTCGAATTCTCAACAGACCTAGACTGCTCTCTCTCTCTCTCTCTCTCTCTCTCTTTCTTTACCTTTTGCCATGGTTGAGCGAGAATAAGTTCCACGAGTGAATATCGGGAAAAATAAGCTAAAAGAGGCAGAAAAGCAAAACTTTAAATCGAATTGCAACGCTGAATTAGTTGTACACATACAATGCTCAAAGCAGCGCCTTTGTCTGAAGGATCCAATTAATCAAGAACACGATATTATTTTCAAAAGTCAAAGTGTCAAGCTTCCAATCACTGGTTCAAGTGGAAAATCGCTCTATTATTAAGAATTCAGTATCTTTAGCCATGCTTACAAATGTGTTTGGATCCCGTTGTTAAGGCATTAATACGTCTTCAATTAAAGAGAAACGAAAAGCTTCTGTATAATATACACCAAAGTTGTAAGAAATTGAGAAGTTTTGCAGCAAAGCTTAATCCGAGTTGAAAATTTCTGAAAGTATCTATAGCACCTACATCTAAAGCTTTACGAAATTTTCACCCTCTTTGCCAAGGAAAGGCGAGGCCTTTTCATCACCAACGCGCAAGCTTCACTCTCTTTCTCTCTGGAGACATTTCTCAAGCATTGATTTATGTGAGTATATATTAGTCGCTCGCTTACAATACACACACAAACTTGAGAAAAAAATTGTATGTTTAAGCTATTTTGCCTTATAATATTTATGTAACTGTCTTAATAATTGATATTTAATAAACTAATACAGACTTAGAGATGATATAAGCTCAAGTTTCATTCTTATAACTTGCTTCGTTCTGGGTTAGCTTTGATGTCTCACTTCTTGATCAATAAATTTCTAGCGCTATGGTCAGTAAAGTGGTGAATTCTTAGGAAGATGACCAGTAAAGCATTGTGATTCGACCTAGAGGCCTAAGATACCAAATATGTGAAAGGCTCATAAAGATTAGTATGCAAATACTAATGCAAAATGAACGATTTAAAAAATGTACAGATAATCAATAAAATATATGTTTGGTCTTTCTTATAACAGAGTTTACAGAATAAAAGTCAGTTTAACAGGTCTTACTTTAAAGTCTTCAGTTAGCTTTAATTATTTGACTCTTGTGGGCCGGGGCTTGTGACACCAAACTATATAAAATAATAACATAAAGCATTAGGCTAGGTTCGTAATTGACGGCTTTTATGCAATGCAGAAGTTGCTGTTTTTCTACTCAAAAGTTAAAAATCAGTTAAAAGGCATGCTCCACGTCTGCTTGTAGATATATATACATATATTATACTGTAGTAGTGCCCCTACATCATAGTTAGAGCTGTTGTCTATCTGCTATACAATTATTATACCCCAAGCATCTCGCCAAGCCAATCGATACGTGCTTAATTAATCAGAATATCTCGAGTTCCCCCGCTTAGCTACATACACTTTTACTTCGAATGTATATGCATACTTGCGTGCGAGCGAGTTCGTATTATGACATGAGCGACCGTTTAGAAGCATTTAGTTCATTCGTCGTGACACCGCTCATTTTCACGAGCCACTGCTTCGATGATTAATCGCTTGTGTCGAGTAGAGCGCCATGCGATTCTCTACCTCATTTTTTCATTCAAGAAATTTGACTTATTTGACAAATTCGATTAGTCTTTTATTTCCAAGTAAGATAAGTTAATTACAGTTATCATAAAGATGATAATTGTTTGTACAAAACCCAAATTCACGAGACGTTATAGCATTGTAATGATATCGAAAATCGATCGCACACACCGAATATTACCGCAGTTGTCTACGCAGACACAACTCGCTATGGCATCGGGAACCATAAGACACACACGTGCATTTATTATTTATAACTCATACTTTTCTCGCGCCACGGTGAGTCTTTGAAATTTAGTTTGGCGCGGGGTGGTAGTTGTTTCTCGTGCATACGGAGACAGAAATTCAGCGCCAATGAAATATCCTTTTCACGCATGCCGCTCGTTCACGCATGGAATATGATTTATTCGTTCGCTCTCCTTTATACATGTCACACGAGAAACTAATCAAACAGCTTTACAGCAACCCTCGATTATAATTTTAAGGAGTAAAAATCGATAGGTAAAAAAAAATTATTTGTGAAATCATTGAAATTCGGGGGATAGTCGAATGACGCTACACTTATACACACCTTTATGGCATTGATAGGACAGGGATGTTGAAATGTGAACGATAAAAGCGATCGATACGTTTTGTGTATTTGCGCTTACATGCCTGTCAATATGCTTCGTATAGTAAATAAGTATGAAATTATTAACAGTTGCTTTATGTAGGGGAGAGCGGGATGTGTTGGCATGTGAGGTAAGTTGGCAAAATGGCATACTTTTCCTTATCAATGGCTTGAACCGAGATGGTACCATTGCATAAAAATACTACATATTATGGTGCTAGCACTACTGATAGTATAATCTCTATACCAGTTAGTGATATGGAGAAATATGCATTTTTTACGGCTTACCTCATATGCCAACACACCCAGCTTTTCCCTATTAATTACATATTATATAATATATATAATATAAATATTTAATTAATATACTTAAAGCATCTGTTTGTACACGTAAACTTTTGGACCTCTCAAAATTTATTTATAAAAAATTTTCGTATTTTATTATTGAAAAATAAAATTTCATTCGAAAGATAAAAAGTAATGGTTGCTTTATTTAATAAAAGATAACGATTGTTAAAAATGCGTATGGAGGCGTGAGCTTTGTCGCTATAAATTTTCGTGTAGGACTACAAACTTGATACTACTACGTATGTTTATTATAAATCAAAATGGGCGAGAAAATTCTTGAAAACTTGTTATAAAATGGCTTCTATAAAAAAATACTCGCAATTTATCAAACTAGTTTTCTTTTTGTTACGTGCACCTATAAGTAGTAGCAGTGGTAGTGGCCTTATCTTTTAGTTGTTCCGAGTGTACGAAATGTAAAATTATTATCATGCCATTTTTTGCATGCACACGCAAAAATTAGCTTAATACGCAACGCATATAGCATTCATCTTATATAAAACATGTTTCGTGCAATATTATTACCATCTTCCGATGCGTAAGCGACTCTCCTACAGAGTTTCCTGCGCGCGCGAATTTATATATACTCGCGTACATACGCCCACCGGGCAGAAAGAAACTCTTCGACTCTGCTCGTTAATATTATTTACCACCATTGAAATAAAGTTTTCTCTCTCTCTCTCTCTCTCTCTCTCTCTCTCTCTCTCTCTCTGCATGTGCGCTTGTGTCATCGTTGACATGTCATGCCATTACACATGCACGCATGTGCGAGGATGCCATCTTACACTCGTGTATACATATGAATAAAGTAAAATTGCATTTGTTTTACTTTTCAAAAGGAATATACATTTTCTAAAAAATTAAATTTATTTGTATGCGTATGGATAAATACCAAAAATTTCAATATTGTTGTTTAGCTAAATTGTTATTTAGCTACCATCTCCAAATTATTTATAAGTATGAGGATATAATGAAATATTAATAAAGTTGAATAATAATTTACGTAATGAATTTTATTATATTTTCGATGAATCGAGTAATTAAATATTCGGACAGACCATAAATTTTCATAATGTTTTTTATGTTTACGTTAACACTGATATATACCTTATCATAATTATAAAAAGCACTAGTTTAGTGTGCACGTATTTTATCGTTGTTTTTTTCTTGTTCTGTGCATAAACCAGTATATAAGCGAATGTTGACTCTTTAGAAAGGATTTTTTCTAAAAATGACGCGACTTTTCTATGTTCTGTAAATATGTATAGACGCAAAATAAAATGCGGCTTGCAGAATGTTACACGATGTAAAACATCGAATTTTGATCGTATACGCATACACACGTATTTATGATATCTATGTGTTACTTCCTGTCTGTGTTTTTGCATACGAATATTATTTGACTAGTTAAAACTTTTGTTAATTTTATAAAGATTTACGAATTCATTTATTTTTGCTTCGTGCGGAGGAAAAAAATTTAAAAGCCACTCAGATCGAAAATTTTGAATATTTATGTTTCGTTATTCCGCGCTGAAGCTTTATAATTGAAACCCCAAGCTATATACTCATCAAAAGCAATAAAGTTAGCTGAGACTACGTCGCGTATATGGATTTTTGCTCGATTAATTGTCTTAGTTGTATACGTATACGTACAAGCTACTTGAAATTCTAGTTGCAAGATAAATATATGCTTAGGGGGAGAGAATTTGAATAAAGTTTTGTATACTTATGTAGAGCAATATACTATCTTGAAGCTTTTTACGCTCTGCACTTGGGTAAGAAGTCAGAGTTTCGAACTGCAATGGACAACTTTATAAACCATTAAAAACCTCTATTGGCGACTAATTTTAAATAGTTTACTAAAAATTACGATAGCTAATTTACTATTAAACAGTAGGAGAAAAGAAAATTTCTTTGGAAAAACAAATAAATTATACAGGATTTTAACGCACAATCTTCATTAGTTCAGATGAAAGAATTTCTGAATTACGATTTGCTAAGAATGAGTTCATTCCATGCGCTTGACAGTCTGTTTTATGCACGCATAAATAACACTTTGAGTGCATTTTATTCATCAAAGCTCGTTTAGATGTAGTTCTATAAGCTCAGCGCATGTCCAGTCATTCGTTCATTTGAAATTATTTACATTGAATCCAAATTTCCTGTTGCGTAGCTTTGTATGTGTGAGTGTATACTTAGAAGCAACATTGCAAAGACATGAGTTTATTTTATGCTGGTACGTGCTCTCACCACTGTAGTAATTAGTTTAAACGACACACGTCACAATTTTTAATTAAAATTTAATACTCGAGTATTTCATAGGATTTTTCGTAATCAGATTTGTTTGTTTAAAAAGGAAAAAAAAATTTAAAAACTTGTGATAAATCTCTCAGCATTTTTCTTATACCTCAGAGTGTTTTGAGTATTTTAGAAACTAACTAAATCTTCAAATTTTCGTCTGTGTTTTTCAAGAATAACCTTATTTTTCTACTTAACCATGATGGTTTAAATTATTTGCACAAAATATAGCAACGATTTTCTTCAGCCAAAAAAATCGGAATATAAAAAGCATACATTTTTTAAGCAATTAGACATAAATTTACGCACTGTCTTACAAAGTCCTCGTTATGTAATAAAAACAGCAAATAATTCCTTTGCGTGATGCTTATAACCTTTTCGATACTTTTTTAAGGAAAGTAAATTTAGGTCAATTTATATTGATAGGACAAAGAAACTCATCAGTTGCATTTTTTATTTAAACTTACATCTTTTCCATAAAAAAAAACTTGTAAAACTTCATTTTATCATGTACGAAAACATTCCCAAATTCAAGGTTTACCGAAACATTATTTACAGAAAATAATATTACTTAACTGGGATTCTTGTAAAAAAAATTCCATCATAATTTTTAAATTCAATTAAAAGCTTATGATAAAAGAGTAGGTTGAAGCACTGAAAAAAAGAAACTAAATAAAACGAAATAAATGGCCTGATGAAAAATGAAGGTAAAACGACAGCAATAGCAACACTGGCTAAGAAAGTGAGTGTGGATGAACAAGAGGGTAAAAGGAGAGAGTGCGTTGTAAAGACTCGTTGCTGTGAGGGAGAGTAAAGCAGGGATATATAGTTGGAGACTCGGACTGTAACCCCTCGTTTTGCAGAAAAAACATATCCACACCCGTTGCATAAAGTACACTTATTTCTTGTACCAGTAAAACATTTTTTTACAAATGTACGATTTGAAAGTACCATTGCTTTACGGTATTTTTAGCAAAGAGAACTTTTTGGAAAATATGTCTTAAACTGGCGTCAGTATAGATGTCATAAAAACCGTTTCTAATTATTTGAAAAAATTACCTTCGGAAGGAGGGAAATCAAGAGATTTTACTTTCGACCTTATACGAAAACTTTGTCAGTTTTTTAGCTGTATATCATTTAAATTCGTGTGCGTTGATCCCGAATCATCTCAAATTATAAATTTATTTGAATGAATTATTGTATGAATCATTGTAATGAAAAATTGAAAATTCAACTAATCTGACATTAATCCAGCTTGATATTTCTCTTACATTAAATTTACTGATTCAAACGCATTGCTACATAAATGCGTGTAGCGGGTAGCAGAGTAAACAGTAGTAAAACTTAATATACCTTTAAACTTGAACACTTATATGTGTTCTCTTGAGTGAGCAATAAAACGATTTACGCTGCAATGAAAATGAACATCGTTCTTTTTTTGCATATAAGGTATATGAACATTTTTTATTATAATAGAACGAATCATAGAATTTTTGATATAATGTCTTGAAAATTAATCTTGGAATTACTTTTGATGAATGATAAAACGTTCCTCGTAGATTTGTAAACACGAATGTTCATTTTTTATACGTTCAGTGCTCGAAAATGAAAATTTAACCGAGGCCTTATTCAGAGTTGATGATGGCTTTTAACTACTTAATTCACTTTTTTTTGCTTTAATCACTTCTTGAAAAACAGTATTAGTTTTTTTTAATCAAGTGTAAGTATTCATTCGAAAGGTTACCTTTTTTTCTTTCAGAAGATACTTTCAGACAATTTTTTTTAATTCTTGTACAATTTCTATAAATGAGCAAAGTGAAAATTGTTTTCAGGCGGCTCATAAACTGACTTTACCCTAATAGAAGAAAAAAATTAAAAATGCTATTATGGATATGATATAAGAATGATTGAAAAATCAAGGTTCATCGAATGTATTCAAGTCTTGAGTAATATTGAGAATGTACTTACATTGAAGTTGAGCAATGAGATGCTTTTATTCAATTTTTCATTGTGCCATGCGTCAGATTTTTTACGATAGTAAATTTATAAGTTTTTTAAATATCGTTAGATACGTCTTTTCATTTTTGAAACTTTTGTTATTATTAATTAGAGACAAATTTATCACATGAATTTGAATGAAACACGAGGGAATTGTTAAAAGACTTTAACTTCGCAAACGAAATTATCATGCACGTCAAGTGATGACATTTTGATATTTAATTATAATATTCTGTATAGATACGAAACACATTTGGAGCATACGTGCCATTATAAATTGCAGGAAAATATGTTATTTGAACGTGATTCGTTCTAATCCGATGTTACGTATAATTTTGTGTGCATACAGTATCAGCGTCAAAAGCAATTAGCAACCATTACCATATTAATATTATCTCTCTACCTCTGCCTTGTATACACATAATGCTTACGAGAGAGTGCGCATTTACATGTAACAAATACTCGTTAAGGGATCGATTTACATAATACACATATGTATAATAAATTTTATACACATACATATGTATAAAATCGATTTGACCATTGATAATTATATATTCCTAATTGGCGCACAAATGTAACTGCGTAGTTAAAAAATTAATAGTAAAAATCTTAAAATTTTCACAAGAAAATTTACGTACTTATAATTTAATCTCACGTGTTATCACGTGCAAAGTGACAAAGCTGCCTAAAGGAAAGACAGTGTTGCACCCCAGCCTGTTGATATTAATTTGTTCATTCTTCTTTTTCATCTCTTATACATTTTAACACGCAGTGCAGGGATGTCATATCTCGTATCACATGTATATTCAATGCATACAGCTGCAGTACTTAAAAAAAAAATTCAGCTCCCCTCAATAACGAAAGCGCGTCAAATATGAAAATGATTAATTTTTTAAAAAGCGTAAGAGAAGAAAAAAATACGTCATTTACAACCGGTGACGAATTATAACGGGCACATAACTTTTATTGCTGCTGCAGGCAGTTTGCTATAATCTGAATTAGATTTATGTTATACCGCGTAAAGCCGTGAGTTCTGTCACTGTTAGAATCACCAGCGTCGATTTGCTTGTGCGGATATAGGTGGAATGTCAACGATTCACAGACAATAAATGCAGTGATAGTTGAAAAACGATCGCTCAGAGGAGGGCTATGAATCGACCGATCTAATAGTAATCGTTTAGCACAAGCTGTAAAGCTTATAATTTACACTTAAGCATGGAGGGCCCTTTTGCAGAATTCTAATCCACCTGCGCTTCCCATGAATATTGTACGTGCATCAGCTTCTCTTGTGACACCAAGTAATACATGTATGCCTCCGACATGTGTACGCGTCTATTCTCTCTCTCACTCTTTCTTTCTCTTTGTTACAAAGACAGCCAGACAAAGAGTGCATGCGATACACGTCAGTCGCAGAGAGAGTGGTAGAATATCTCTTCTAGCTTTGCGTATATGCGATGCGCAGCATGCGCTCCAGCAAAACTCGTCTGAATTTCGGCTTTTCTAATTCATTCACTCTCTTTTCTTTTTTCTACCTGTAAACTGTGTAACATCTCTCTTTCTACTCTTGTACATTTGTCTCTCATCCAGAATGAAATTATCCTCGCGCTTCTTCCGGGCATTTTTCGTTACTTTACATTACAACATAAAATAAAAATAAAAATAAAGTTTTTGCATTAATGTACAATTACTGAAAAAAATTTTGAAGGTGTTATTTCAGTCTCTTAAAGCTATATCCATTTCGTCGCGAAAAACTTTTTTGTTTTTCCTTTTTTCCTCATTGTAAAAGTAATATATAATCGTCGATTAAGGATAAACAAGAAACGTGAAATGCAGCCAAACCTGTCAAGTGTTGGTTAAAGAGATCAGTGTGGATAAAGTTTAGAAAGTGAGTTGAGCTCAAGCGCAAACGAGCAATCTTTGACAAAAATTTCGTCATGGTCATTTTATAAAATTCATTTAAAAAGTATTAAATATTAAATATACTATTATGCAATAGTATACTTTTAAGCGCCCAAAAAGCGTTTTATGTATCAAGTACCCAAAAAGCATTTTTGGGCACGATAGTGCCATGCGGAAAAGGACACGAGTGTCCGCAAAAGGCAAAAAACTGGGTACGCGTTGCATACAAAATTTTATGCAATAGTAAAAGCCACTCGTGCCAGCATTATAATCGTCATTCGTGTCTCTTCTCGTGCCAGCGTAGCCGCACGATGCACTACCTGCGGTTGTTTCAAGCACGATCAGCGGTATTGTTTAACCGATAATGTGTCGTTATTTAACTCATCGCAAAACTATATTTGTAAGTCCAATTTGAAAAAAAACGCACCAAAATCATATTCATTTACTCGCGAGGATCTTAATTCAGTGAAAATTTCCCGTGGCACTTTTTGCTTTTTTGCGCTCGTAAAATCTCTACAAGCATCCTCATCTTGTTGTCGCGTAACATGTATCGATTTTCCATCGAATAAATTTACCTGTATGCGTACGTGTATCTATTGGTTTGTTGACCGACAGTTTGGATGGCTTATTGCTATTATTCGCATTTCACTATCAAGATACATATTCATATATCCAGAAGGAAATTGCAAGTCGTGGCAATATGTGTGTTCATAGAGGCATGGTTATTGTTGCAGCAGTTTTATCAAGTATGCACTCGACGAAGCGATGTTTAATTGTTTCAACCCCGTGAGATATAGAACGCGCAGCAGCGCGAAGTGCAAGTTTTTGATTGAATTATAAAATCCTTGACGTTTATTACTAATAATAATTCCATAAAAACTACAATTTTGATTAAAAAAAAATTTTAAAAATTGACAAATCGTAAAAAAAATGAGTTAGTAATATATGAAACGTATAATACGAATCTCGTATCGGCGCTTCAATGAGTTTAAAGATTTATGGCAGCTTGAAGCTGGAAAATAGGTTACTATATGTTATCATGATTTTGTACGGTACATGTATTTGATCTCAATAAACGATACTTGCCCTTGTACGATGCTGCTGAATTGATAGGCTATCGATGTGCTCATAGTGTGGAGCTGTATATCACCATAGCAACGAAACAATACGATCAACCTTATACCATCTACCCGACTATTCTCTTATGCACCGCAAGTCTATAGAGCGCATATTCATACACAGTATTTGAGGTGAGCATGTGCTCGTGTTACGCGAGTAAAAGACAAACGACTTACTGTACACTTCCTAATTCCACACTGCTCTTTGCGATTCACAAGAGACAGGGATGGAAACATATTTTTGATGGGTTTCGCACCTCGCAAAAATTAAATTACACAGACTGATTTATGATATGAGTGAGTAGTTTGCGTATTACGTTGTGCAACTTGCACAAAACAAAACAAAAGGTGTTGAGATAAATATCAACACTATGAAGAGAAATAGGAAAAACAACAAGCATCGCTCGGCATTCATGCAAAAATCAATAAATTGTTTACTTGCGTTGCCGAAGTGTACTTTCCGGAGCGTGTGTATATTGGCGAAAATCCTCAAATGCGCACGGGAGTATAACGCAAAGAAAAAAAGTTAAATAAAAAAAAGTTAAGCGACGGAAGAAAAAAAATAACCCACAAGACGTTCATTACGTGACAGGAAAAAGCGGAAGTTCATACGAATAGTCTATGTACTTGTGTATCAAAAGAAAAATTTAGCATTCAGGCGATAATCTCCTTTCTTTTACTTGGAAAGTCCAATTGAAAAATTCTTTCCACAATTAAACAATTTTTTTTTAATTCAAAGCCCCTTTTGAGCCCTTCATTTAAAAAATTGGGAAATGAAATCATACAAATGAAATTTAATCCCGGTTATGTGAAAATTCTCGTAGATAATTATAACAGCATTCCTTTATATGTACATGTAGGGCCAGAGGAATGTATAACGCTGATTATAGCAAAACCAAAAACCTCTATTACTTGCTAAATAATTCTGTTATGCAAACATCTGTTGAGAGCTGAATGCTTTCAAACTTTAGACAAATATATTACGATTGCTTGAAGGATTTACACACTGTTATGCTTGTATAAACTTAACATGCCTTTATTATAAATATGACAAGTCCGATACAGTTAAATAATCTAATTGCACTTTTGAAATTTCCAATTTAAACGATTTTATTTTTACAGGATGAGGTATTATCCATATCGGAAAAGGTCGTCATCCGTGTGCACGACTTGGCGACGTGCCTTTCCCCGGAACTCGAGTGGACTTACGGCCGATCTAACGTCTTGCCACCAACGCCACCGTCGTCTTTGGATGCCAGTCCATTGCATCCGCAAACCCTAACGAATCCAGGTCTGGATTTTTCCGATGTCGAACGCCACCTCAAGGACCTCGAATCGAACACGCTACTCACGAGACGAAGCAGCGGCAACGACTTGTTGACCCAAAACAGCCGAAATCAGCCAAAGGTCGTCGTACTCTCTTATGCAAGGTACTGCCGTTATCGGGCGCTTATACGAAGACTCGAGGGCTCCGAGTCCAAATGGGCCAGCACAGAGATGGCGGCGGCCCTGGGTGGTTTCTTTGCATCAAACGACACAAAAATACTCTTCTGCAGGGATACATTCGATTATCCAGATCTAGAAACGCACGAAATGCTGTGCAATCATTTGGGTGAGTTTTCCTCAAGAATCAATGACCCTTAACTTCGTGTCATGTAGCATCGTGAAGATCTTGTGTACTTATCGTGTACGAAACTAATTGTGTACGATTGAATATTTTTCTTTTATGAAATGCATTGATACGATTTCGTGTGTAAACGCCTTATTTCAACCGTGCGACGCAGAAATTCAGTAAACAACGCGTCACTGCTTAAAGGGTCGGATAGTATAGAGAGCTTGAGAGGTTTTTTTATGCACACATAACCAGTCGCTGACGCGCGCCTGCGCGAAACTTGTATCGGCATGTAAACACACGTGCGTTTGACTGTTCGAGACCGGCCGCAACGCTGCCAGTTCGTAAATAGTACATTACGTAACTGAGGCGGGGGGTTGTCTATCTTGCAAGAGTGTCAGTTTGCAGCCCGAGCGCAGCGAGGGTTGCATTGACACGAGTGCAAGATTGATAACCACCTCAGTTACGTATAGCTTTTTTCATCATCGAGTGCAGGAAATCGATTTTAAGATTTTCCCGCACGCCGCGCCGTGCGGGAAATAGCACTTCCCGCACGCTGTGATGAAAATATACTATATTCTCGCCAGTCATCTACTTATAATAATAGTTAATGCAATTTTAAATAAATTGTTACATATAATTTGTGCACTCAGAGTTTTCGCGACAAGTACATTTTATTAATTAAACAGAATGACTATTTTTATGATAATCCAAAGAAATCGAATAGTACATTTCCAAATTGATGCCCAAAAACCTTAAAGTAAAAATAGTGAAAGTGTAAAAAAATATATTTCATCTGCTTCAGTTCTATTGGTTCAATATAAATTATGAAATTATTAAATGTAACATAGTTGTTAGTATATTTGTAGATTTGAAGTTTATTTTTGCTTTAGTTTCTTTTAATATTTTTGTGATTAATGTTTAATTATACTTCACTTTTTATAATTCAATTATTGATTTTTAATGTTACTTCGTGATTAAAATAATTGCATTTGGCTATATACCTGAACTATGTACTTACATTGAGATGAATAATTATAACTGTTATTTTATTAAAAAAAATTCACATTTATGTTGAGTTTCATTATGCTTAGTTGCTAAAAGTTAAAGAAACGAGACAGAGAAAGAATTTTGGTACAAAAATTGTCGATAACTTACAGAAATGTGGAAAAAATATGTGTCATATCATTTTCTATAGAATCGAAAATTCGTAGATGAACACCAAAGCAAATAATATGTCCCTGATCAAAATTAGGTCGCATTATATTTACTGAATAAGTTGTAAATATTCGCGGTTTGCATTTTACGCCTGATACGTGGCCTAGTTAACATCGTATAATTTTCCCTTCAAATCCTTTCAATAACAACTTTTTTGTAACAATTACACATTCTCCATATCAAGTATCGAGAACTCGTATGAAATGTTTACGTATCATTACACACGTTCTTATCTCGTACGTTTTCTTTTTTGTTCTCATTCTTATAATAATTCATGTAAATCTTGAATCTTAGATCTAAATGAAATTTTTAAAATGCGGAATTATTGAAGTGCTTCATTGGCACGTATATACTTTCCCTATAAATTATTCCTGGTAAAGAGCTAAATTGTCTATAAAAGTATGTCGATGAGTTTAACGGCTAGAGTTCAAATTTTTATTCGGGTAAAAATCGTATATTTCCAAACTCCGCCATCATGTCTAAATTTGATTACTTCAAGCTTTGTTTTTTTTTAAATAATATTTGTTTATTTGTTTACTTGAATAATTTTTTATTCGTGTATGAATTTGACAGCGATTAAGTTTTATATGTTTACAATTGATAAGAATAAAACGTGAGAATTTTTTAGCACATTATCTTTCACTTTTTTAAAAAAATTCTCAAAGCAAATGTTGTACAAAAACTGCTTTGAAACGATATTTAAAAATGTTTCAATCTATAGTTTATTGTCAATTATTATATAATTCTTAATTTTACAGCACCAAAATTGAAAGGTCGACCAAGACGTAAACGTAAAAAGCGCGATGTCTCGCCCGCTGGTGAATCGAGCAATGAAAGCGAAGCTTCTGTTGCCTCATCTGCGACGGCATCTACCTTCAAAGGATTAAATACGAGTTCGACTATTGAGTGTCGGACTCGGCCACCTTCAAGGTCGTCTAATGCATCGACTCCAGTCAAAAAAGAAAAGAAAATTGGCGTCGAAGAGAAACGATTCGTAGCAGAAATACATCAGTTCATGACCGCGCGTAAAACACCGCTCGGTAAAATGCCATTGCTCGGTTATAAACAGAGTAAGTATGGTATTTTTAAGAGATAAAGAAATCTTTCAAAGAGATGCAGGATTGAATAAAAGATTTCTAATTTAAAACTTTTTATGTTTGCAGTTGACTTATACATGTTTTACACAACGGTCCAAGAACTAGGTGGCTATGATAAAGTCAGTGCTAATCGCCTGTGGAAGTCAATTTATGACAGTTTGGGTGGTAACATTGGATCTACCAGTGCTGCTACGATTACAAGAAAGCATTATGAAAAGTACGAAGATTGATGCAATTATTCAGTTTCATTCAGTGCATGTATTTAACAATATTTTTACTGTTTTTAGACTTTTGTTGCCATATGAAAGAAGTAAGAAAGGTTTGGATGACGAAGATATCAAAACAAACAATGGTGGCAGGCTTTCCAAAACCCCCAGTTTCGAAGCTAGTGATGATTACCCTGATGTAAAGAGAGAATGTCTAAGTCCAGGGGCTACATCAGAAGCACAAAACTTAACAACTGAAAAATTATCGCCATCACATATGGTTGCTCCAGATACGGTAATGATTCGGATTTCTTTTAGTATATTGAACTATTTTCGAGTAAATACTCATTAAAAATCTTAATCTTATTTTTTTTAAATCTAATTGATAACTCTATCGTTGCTCATTGAAAAAATTAAACAAAATGAACTAATGATATCTTTTTCTCCAGACAAATAAGTCACGAAATGAAACTGGAAAATCTTCCTCGTTAAGGAGTGTTCGTGTAAAATCTGAGCGACTCAAATCTTTGAATACAATGATTGCTGGAACTCAGCAACAACAATCAGTTCCCAATTCGCCTACATCACTTACAGCAATAAGTTCCTCAAGTACGTCTTCACCGACGAGTAATTCGCCGATTTCTACTACACCAGCCCTTGAACGACAACTTAATAGTCCTCTTGTTTCGAATCAAGTACGTTTCTTTCTTATTTCGAGTAGACAAGAAAGAATAAACATTGATTAATTTTTTATGAAACGAAATTTTTAATTACAGGTTATCCCATCAAGTTCTCCGCCTGGCCTGCCAGTAAACGCATCAGTAACACCAACTGCTGCAACTTTGACCCCGCTGCCCGAAAAGGACTTGAAAGAAATGAAACTTGATAGCAAGGGTAAAGAAAACATCCCCCTCTACGAAAAAGATAAACCACGCTCACCCGAATTAGTAGACCTCGAAAACGATGCGGAACCTTCTGTGCGCGATAAGATTATCGTTCCGATTGTTCCAAACTTTAAAAAGAGGAAGCTAGAAATTTTGCGTGAAGGTGGCCTTGACATAACAACTGTCGATAACGGTATTAATAAACTACTATTTTATCAAGTTTCTAACTATATTAGTTCATTCGTTTTATTTGATTACATTTTTATCTAACAGATATTCGTCCAAGTGTAATTCAACCAACGACAGTAGTGACAACCCTCAATACTTCAATGGCTACATCAGCCACGGCATCAGTAACATCTCCAACGAACTTATGGTCTGACAAAGCAGGCGAAAAAAGTTTCATGCCCCCGACAAATGCAATTATTCCAAAATTGATAAATGTTACGGTAACTCCAGATATCAGTCACATATTGCCCCTTGAAGCTGAACAGCGCCACCAACAACGACAACAACAACATTCTCCTAAATTTCCACCTTCGCAACCACCAATTTCCAAATCGCCAACTAATCGTGTAATAAACGTTGGTAGTCCGCACAACTCTTCGCTTTTGCAATTGTATGCAGATGCCAATGTACCGGCGCCGCATTCCATTAGCGCGCAGCTCACGCAGAGGTTTGGCGCTGAATCTGTGACTACGGCGAACGGTCGGCCTGTGCCACCGCCTAAAGTCACTCAGGGTATATCGATATTTGGTAACAGTTGTTTAAGTAGAAGAGTTTACGGAAATCCTAATGAAGTTGTCGAAAAAACAAGCCATTCGTCATTAAATATGTTAAACAGGTTAATATTAAACATGATAATATTTTCACTTTCTCTTTTTCCTTTCTACAAGTGGATAATATCACGTTTTTTTAATTTTTTCAGCTCTCCAATTGGTTCACCTATCATGTACCAAGGTCCAAGTACAAGTAATCGTAGTAGTCCACGACCTGCGGATGTATTAGATCTTAGTCGTAAAACAAGCAGCCAAAGTATCCAACAACCAGAGCTTAGTAGAGCAAATTTAGAAATCGTTAAGGTTCCAGTCATACCTCGACCAAAACCACTTAATCTTGAGATTTCATCGTTACGTAAAGAGCGAGAAGGCACTTCACCAAAATTATCCCAAGCTCCAATATCTGGAACGCCGCACACCTTAGCGGGACTTGATTCCCGATCCAAAAGTCAATTTATTACTGGTAAAGCTGTACCATCTACTCGGACTACATACACGGATCCTCTATTGGAAGCTCGAACAATGGTATCAAGTAATTTAGAAATCACTTTGGTTAGTCCCAGAAAATCTGCTAATAATAAGTATCCTGAACAGAACAATTATTCTACAAAAAACCCTGTAAGTAAACAATTTTATTTCGCCATTCATCTCATTCAAATTAATTTAAACGAAAATTGTAAAATACCATTCTTTTGAAGGTATCGAATCCACCACAACAGGTGTTAACACAAAATTCATCTGCGCAACGTGCTAACGGAAAGTTACCTATAAGAGTACTGAGTTCAGAATCTCTAACCAATTCTTACCAATCTCGTAAATTATCGGGCAGCAGCAACAGTTTAAATAATAGTAATAGCGGAAACAATGTTAATCAACGGTCGATGCCACATCAACAACATCCAGTAGTTATCCCAAATATTCCGAATTTGAGTCATCTTAGCGGAGCTAGTAATTATAACAAAAAAAATCCAGAGTCGGTAAATTATGCACCATCAGGAGATAAACGAAAATCTGATAATAAAGACAACCATTACAAGAATGATGTAGAAAAAAAAATAAGAGATGACATGCATAGTTTAGCGACCAAGCAACAGAATAGGTACGACTTAAGATTTTGCAATAATTATAGTTATTGTGAGAGTAAAATTATGTTGCTTAAATTAACTTCATTTTATAGGGAAACTGAAGCTCGGCGACACAGTGCTCCAGTGATGCCAAATTATATGAGTTTTCCACCAACTGCCAACCCATACTTGCATCAGTTAGCGAGTAACATAATGACGCCGAACATGTTACCTCCAAATCAAACCGCTGCGGCTGTCGCAGCAGCTGGAAAGTTTTTGCCTATTTTAGACCCTATGAGTTATCCTTACTTCAATGGTTTGTTACCTGGTCCGCATCTGCCTCCATCAACTAATTTAATGCCATTTTTGCCACCTGAAATGACCGCATATTACAAACATATGTTAGCAGACACTAGTCAACAAAGGTCTGGTGGTGTACACCAACCAACCCCTCCTACATCTAAGTAAATTAACGAAACTACGTCTAAGCACACAGTACAGCAACGTGATCTGTTTTATGTTTATAAGAGACTTGATTTGTTGTGTAATTCCAGAGTTGATTCGAGATTTGGTTCCTTTGTGATAAAACTTTTGAAATATTGCTGTTAAGATTGTTCTTATTACATAATGCAAGTATTATGTGTTAATAATTTTTAAAATGAAATATAATTAAGGTCCGAGAGCGATTGCACGCGTTTTAAAAAAGTTTTCGAATTTTAAAAATTGGTTTTTAATTTAAGCTTGATATTAAAAAACAGTCCATAAGATCACATTCAGTTTAATTAAGAAAGACAAATCTTATTGAAATGGTCACAATTACTCATATTATTTTTAATTAAAAATTTGTTCGATCAAGTGTTATATAAAATAAATAACAAATCTACATTTAACTGAATCAATGATGAATTAATTGATTAAAATTATAAAAATTTTTAACAATAATTTCATTGAGAAAAATCATAGTCAAACTGTTAAAAATTTTAAACAAATTTAATTATGTTTATAATTAAACTGTTCTATAACGCGATTACTTAAAGATGAAAGTTTAACTTAACTCAATATTTAAAAAAACTTAGTAAAATACTTTGGTGAATGCTAATGTGTGTATCTCGCTATCAATCATTAGGTTAATTTGAGGTACTGTAGAGCGCATTATATTTCCTGACTCATTTTCTATGCGCAATGTGATAATATTATGTATTTGTACAAAGCATGAGAATATAGGATAATCGAGTTGTAAATTTGAACACAACTCGCACAAATATCCTGCGTCTCCATTTTATAAGTTACGTAGCCAATTTTCGTCAACGTTGTTGACCGCCATTACGAAATAGATTCATTCATTATTTAAAAAAGAGTGTTTGAAATTATTAAGAATTTTTAAGTGCGTAAGAAGCATGATTATAATTATTAAAAAAAAACGAATCATAATTCGTTACGAAATGCAGACGTAATATGCTATCAACGATAAATCAATTGTAAATGCGTATTATTAAAAAAGGACAAGTGAAAGCTAGGTTACTGGACTAGATAAGCCTGTACATATTGTATATATAGTTTAAATAAAGATAAGGCTAGTTTAATGAAAAGTCGAAAAAATATATAAAAATATATAACGTTGAAAAATAATTTCAACATTTTCTTATTCTATTTGAATAAATGTAATTTTTACAATTATAATTTAATTATAATGATTCAACATTTGTTGTATAGGCCGTCCTCAACCTTGTAGCTCACGTGTCTAGAATGGCGAATTCATCGCTTATTGAAGTTTGAATTAAATGTAATGGTTTTTTTCTTATAAAGTATTATTATGATTTTATATCATATGTTCATAACAAAAAACTTGCTCAAAACAATTTATTAACTAATTTTCGTATACTTTTGTTATAACTGCATTAAGATTTTGTTTTAACTACATACGTTTAAACGGTCTAAGTTACTTCAATTTAGATCAATTGTTGTAACATTATAGTTTTCGAATTAGTGAAATAAAATTATTAACAAAATTGATTGTGTTAAATTTTGTTCGTACAAAGTTAAGTATAATCATGTGAGATTGATGCAAGATTTAATTGTAAAAGATATGTGTTCAATATTGATACATTTTATAAAGACACGTGCAGTTACTTTTTGAATGATTGTATCAGAACTGTAAATATGCGCAAGTTTTACTGAAGAATGAATGCGCAATTTTGGTTTTTTGAACGAAATTATTTACTAAAAAAGAAATGAACAATTGAGATAAATCGTCATTTATATTGATTTCTTCGTTGGTTTTTACGATAAGTGCAACATGAAATGCACTTGTAAAGACTTTCAACTTTTGTAATAACTCAAAATCTATTAATTACTGTAACAAACATTTACAATAAATAATTACAAGACAACCAAAATATTTTATAATATTCATGGAGAAATTTTCCTTTTTTAATATATTTATGATCAAACTAATTAAAAATGTCACTAAGTGTAAAAATACGTATGTGAAAAAAATGTATAAGTATTCTTTGAATTATGTAGCATAGCATGTAGAAAAGGATAACGAAGAAACGATAAATCTGATGTTTTGCACTTAATTTTTAAAAGCTATTATAGATAATTACTTGAGTTATGAGAGAAATAAACAAACTGAAATTTATTATCTACATGAAATTTTCATAATTAAATAGTTAGATGAACTTTTTTCTAATGATATCGATGTCTTTCAAAATATTGTGCGTGAGAGAGTGAAAAGTACAAGTTATGTATGAGTAAATATGCCACAGTAAACACGTTAGTTACAATATTTGTAGTTTTCGTGTTATTAAAATTTTTACGCTAAAATAAAGGGTATTATCATCTTTTTGTACTGCAATTGTAAACGTCCACCACTAGTATGATTTCGATTTTAGAAAATTAGAAATTTTGATGACAAAAGTACTAGGTCAAAGCAAAGTTATATGTGCTATCCGATTTAAAAAGAAAAATTATGCATCCAAACACGTCCGTCGAGAATTGATATCTCTCTTAATACCGATATCTTATGTGGAAGGACAATTAACGATGATAAAATTTATAGTTAAAGATAATAAAAATAAAGTATGAAACTGCAAATATTGAAGACAACAATTGAATTTTTTATTAATTTAACTTTTCCTCTCATGCAACAATTCTGCGATGCATAAAAATGTCGATATTATAGTTTTCGGATGAAGTTTTATGAACCGGCAGTTGTGAAAGCTGAGGTGTTTGAATTTAACGCTTTCTTTTAATAGTAGGTTGATTATTTTCAATAATTTTCTTTTCTAAAAATAACTTTCCCGACGAATTGCACAAAAAATATCAAGGATTTCTATAATTTATTTTATAAAAAGAAGTGTACAGTTTGACAATCGAATTTTCACTTTTATTAACAATGCTATTGTAATACTGTTAAATTTTTAGATACTTTTGTGCTCTTTATTTTCAAGCTGCAGAAATAGGCACTTTAGTCTGACGAGCTAAGCTCATGGGCTGCAGCGGTCCAAAGAGAGCGAGAAAGGATCAACCACAAGGTACCAAGGTACCATGCATCAAGGTAACCTGCATGTATACATATATGAGCTGCCTTGATTAAGCTTGGGCCACGACATAATATTGATTTTTAGGGCGACACTGTCTCAAATCAAGAGCCACAATGTTGCTCCGCAGTAACTGTACCGCGTTGTAAGTACGCGTGGGTAAACGCGCGTAGATACGAAGTATATTAAGGGCTCAAAGGGGCTTAAAATTGAAAAAATTGTTATTTCATTTTAAAGTAGAATTTTTTGTCTCCTTTCCATTGCATTTTTTGAAACTTCAAAATTTTGATCATTCACTGAGATAACAGCTGTTTCCGTGAGCCTATTTGGTACTGTAACTCAATCGGTACGCTCTGAATGTTACGACAACTCAGGTGCACTTTGTAAACACGTAAAACGCCAGAAAACGCAAAAGAATACGAAAATGGCTCACGAAAACAGCTGTATCTCATTGAATGATTAAAATTTTGAAGTTTCAAAAAATGCAATGGACAGGTAACAAAAAATCCTACTCTAAAATGAAATAAAAATTGACCTCACATACGAATATGCTCATATATTATCTTGAAAGTCTTCCAGACGTGTTTACTTTGTGACAGCATAGGTTTGATACATGTCCTCGAGTTGAAAAAAGCAAAAAGCAAAAAATTGGTTAAATTATAAACATATCATCTTTGGGACAACAAAAAGAATTGAACAGTCGCGAAAAAAATTTTTTGCATCTAAAATCCAGTGATTGATATTTTGCCGATTGCCGAAATCAAATATCATTGAAACCAATGGAAAGTCGTTTTGCTTGAAAACTTTTGAAAGCTTGACGAGAGAAATTCGATTAATTTAGATCAGCAAAAGTATATAAATGAACTTGATATTGCTAACCAAGAACACACGGAGAAAAGAAAAAAAGATGACTGAAAAGTTAACCAAGTGAATTGAAAATGGAGAAGAAAGAATGTACATTTGAATACATTGCGCTGACAAGTATAGGATCATATACACAAACCCAAATACGAGCCCCGAGCGCGTGTCACTTAGCTCCGTGCGCTCACGAGCGGGGGCATTGAACGATAAAAGAGTTGAGAGCTCGTGTGCGCGGCATCGGAAGTGAGGGAAGGAAAAGACGGAGAAAATAGACAAGGCGGCATAATGCGTAAAGTTGGAAAGAAAAAAGGAGGTGGTCAAAATAGCAGATGACAAACAGACGATAAGATGGAAAAGCGAAGGAAATTTTTGTATGTATGAAAATACACCCCCAAACCTTATAGAAAAGGAAAGCATTTGTACTTTCAGGTTACGATTAAAACCTTCAATGGAATTATATGCAAAAACTTAGTAAATCATGGTTGATGTACGATGTAGTTGATTAATGTATTCATTTAAAAGATGATTAATTCACTTTTCAGATCAAACAAATAAAACATTCATCTGACGCTACGTCGAAGTGGTTGAATTCAAAAAACAGTAAAGCAACCTTGAACTAGAAATTTTTTGCTAAGCAGCAGCAGAAGTGAAATGAGTTATGAGTATTTGTTGCGTGTAATACATAATACATGCTATAAGTTATTACGAGGCGCAGGTCGAGGCGGCGCAAAACTTGTCGTGCCTCCCTCTCATCCTTATTCAGGAAAAATGCTTTTCTCTCTTTCTTTCTCGGGGTTATATTCGTCCACCCACGCGGCTGTACGGTGCTGCCCCGCGCGCCGCAGCTCCGAAACTTATTCTTTTCTTCGAATTTCTTCGCTTTCATGTGTACACTATAGGCAGCACACAGTTGGCGCGAGACGTATTGTTGTACAATCGCGGCATGTACTGTACACACTTGGACGCAGACACGTATACAGACCCACACAGACATGCATGGCAGAACCGACGCGGTCGAGAAAGAGAGAGATAGAGAGAGAGAGAGAGAGAGAGAGAGACTCGCAGAGAGATCGTCGAACTTTTCTCGGGGGGCATGCGCTGCGCCTAAGCACAATCGAGCAGAGTTTCGCCGAGTTTTCGGAGTGTGTCGCGACCGATGCCCCTGACTCGCCGCTACATAACATACATATACAATCGAGTAAACTGCTTCTGATGTACATGTGTGTTCTCGAAAATAAGCTCTATGCGTGGGTACACATCATACCTACTTTTTGCAGCGTCAATGTGTAACGTATAGAAGTATATGGGCAGGCAAAGGCTCGCTGCACATCCCAGTTGTAAATAAATACACATAGGGTAAACCTGCTAGTTACCGGACACTGCTAGTTTTCGGACACTTTCAACTTTGAGTTAGAATAATAAGAGAACGCTTACTTCTAGCGATGCGCGGTTTTTTTTAATGAATTCAGCATGCAATTTTCTTCAAAATGACATAGTTCAAAAAAATATTTGTTCATTTTATCAATTATAATTAAGTTAGATTTGCAGGCTACTTCAACAATATATGATAAATTGCCAAAATTAACGAAAATCCATTAGTAAGTGGTTTTCGTAAATCTGACTTAATTACTTGAAATTTTAATTATTCATAAAAAAAAACTATTGGAGCATGTTCAGAAGCCTTTTTTCAACAATTTCCCATAGTTTAATTATTTTTAACGGGTCAAATTGAATAAAAATTTTGGTGTCCGGTTATTGACCGAAGAAAATGAAAAAAATTTAGTTTTCGGACAGGTGTCCGAAAACTAGATTTAATAATCATTTTAATATGCTAGTTATCGGACACCCCAAAAAATAGTTTTTATATTCGTTCTCCATCCATATCCTATATAATGAGAGATACACTTATCATATGTGCACGCCAATAATTTCTAAACACTAAATACTTTTCAATTATCTTATTCAAAAGAATGTTCAACTGTTATCTTGTAACTTTAATGGGAATAAATTTATTTTCTAAAAGAACTAATTTTTTTATTTGAAACTTGGTTAATAAAAAAGATAGAAATCTCGTAAATATTTATACTGAACAATATTTATTCTTTCTTCAACGAAATCAACGTTTTAAAAAAAAAAAAAAAAAATTAAAACAAAATAAAGTTACATTGAATCTTTTTTCAAAAAAGAGATATTTTGATACAAAAGTGTACAAAATTTTTGATTCACCATAATTGAAAATAAAGTTTTAATAACATAAGTCGAATTTTATGAAACTAAATAAACAAAAATGCAATATGTAACTTGTTTATAGTGTATTGTTCCTTTGAACTAAAATAAAACAAGACGTCAATTTTAAATTCTTTTTTTATTGTTCTGTATTTTTCAGTTGTTTCACCTTTTAAAAATTTAATTTAGCAAATTATATAAAAATATAGTATAGTTATAGTACACAAATAAACTATTTTTCTTCTACATTTAATAAAAAAAAGAGGAAAAAGAAATTATAAGAAATAAAAAAAGAAAAGAGATTTGGAAACAAAAAAAAAGGAAGAAAAAATTCAAAAAGCCATAAAAAAATTTGACAAAGTAAAAACCACAGTTTCATCAACGAATCAATTAGTAGGAGAAGAACCATTAAAAAAAAAAAAGGGAAATTATTCATGAATTCGAAAAGCCGAAAAAAGAAGGATCGAGAGAGAGAAAAAAAGTTGTAAAATTAAATTTGTAAATAATTTTTTATTAATAACATAATAAATGGTTTAGTATATAATTTTTTAGTTTATTATTTTCATTTATATTACTCACACGAACATTATTATTGATTTACAAGCTAATTTTTAGGGTGTCCGGAAACTAAAAGAAAAGTGTCCGAAAACTAAAAAAAGTGTCCGAAAACTAACATTTTCGGGTTTTTTTAGAAATCCTTCTTAAAATAGCTGAAAAAATTATTTTAGGTAAAAATAAACATACGCATTAGAAAGAGCAGAAAATTTCCTAAAAGATGGTATATTCAAAAAAAATTTTTTTCAAACGAGTAAGCTCCCCCAATCGATTATAATAGGAAATTTCCTTAAGTGTCCGGTAACTGGCAGGTTTACCCTATTTTGCTCGATTCTCGAGTACGCTTTATGCAGCGCCGAGTGCGTATTTATTCGCTATCACAGCCTCGTGAACTTACGAGCGCATGTGTTTTGAGAACGAATTGCTACGCAGTTTTCGTACAAGGTTTTTTTTTAACAAAACAAAGACAAGTCGAGCGTAGAAGAGAAGTTGGTCGATATTCCAAAATGCTCGGTTTTCAACGTATGCCCGCGACATCGGCTGTACGGTACGTCAAAAAGGCTCGCAGAGTCCTTCTTAAAGAGCTAAAGGTTAAGACGCGTTGGGTGACAAAGCTACCTCAAGTTCGCAGACACTCGTAGCCGGCTACATGGTTACAAGTAGCTTCGCATGACTGTATTGTACATACGCATAGGTGTATTTAAAACGCGAATGCGGTTTGTGTCAGTGCAGCGCCGTGCTGCCGACTGCCGAGAACGTTACAACACGCATTCAAACGCACACAGCGACAAACGCACTCGTCGCCGCGTATACGTACATGTAGGATACCTACATATTCGCACAGCGAAGAGAGAACGCAAAGAGCGAAAATAGAGGTAAGGAGAAAGCGAGAGAGCGACCGAGCGCACGCCACTACCAGAGCGAGCGAGAGAGAAAAAAAGTAGGTGCTCTCTATACACTGCTGCTGCTGCTGCTGCTGCTGCTGGCGTGTGTATTGTGTATACGTAAAGGAATAAAAGAGAATGCCGGTGCGACGCCAGCAGTACAACCGTTGACGAAGAGGAGTAGCTGCTGCAAGCACCAACAGCGTCCTCTGAGCGAAAAACCCTTTCGTCACTCGCGTCAGTTATCGCTATTTTTTCTTTAAAAATCCCTCGAACTCTGCCTCTCGCTCCGAATGTAGTAGTAACGATTGCAGTCTGCGATCAGTCCGAACTCCGAGGCGATGCGATCGCTGCGGCGCGTCGCGAGTGTGCGCAATTTTTCGAAAAAAATATTGTTCCACTACCTCCTTGACGGCAGGCTATACTCGCACGCACACGCGCTCACACACACCAAACATCCGCTGCTACTACTGCACTCGTCTCTTAGCTGATAATATTGCACGCGTGTGAGTGCTAGGCCAGTGTTTCTTTACTTTACTATTATTGCTTTACTTTCGTTATTTTGTCGCTGTGTGCATCGGCGAGAATAGTAGGCGCATATAGAGTCGATGATCGTACGCAGGCTTCGAGACTTTGCCTGCTGCTGAATCGTTTGTGCGTGTGTGTATATGTGTGGTGTGTGTGTGCTGTGCTGCGCTGTCTGTGTACTGTATAGTGTATACTGCATTCGCGCGCGCGCTCTTTCGCGCAGTAAGAGAGCGCGAGAAGAGAGGCATAGTGAAAGAACGAGAGAGAGAAAGAGATAGAGCGCAAAAGGTTAGAATACCGGCGGATTCGCGCGTGATCATAACCTCGTCGCGTTACGCCAACAATTTGTGTTTTGCATTTCCGCGAGTCGCCTTTTCCGTCAATTGTGCCGTGTTGAGTGATAATCGTGTCGTACGAGACAGAAGGCTCAATCGCCGCTTCTAGATGAGATATTGCTGAGCAGAAGATACACAAGAGGCGAGCGCTAGAATGAGCTCGTCGCTTGTCGACAGACAATGAAGGCGAATGGCACGAACAATGGTGATTGTTTTGTTTGTTTTTTTTTCGTTTTACCTTTGCTTACTGTCTACTGTTTCTTGTTGTTTTTATGATAGATACAATTCACGCTCTCATTTTCCACTGCCAACTTCTATAATTCGTCACATTTTTGCCTCCAAATTCATTCAATTATAATGTTTGGTTAATCTATAATCAGCTGTGTTGATGCTGTTCCTAAGAGATGCCATTGAAGCAAACATTTTATATTATTCTATGTCTAAAACAATCTTCTTGTTTGATTACTAGATTAATTCTTATCAATTATCTACTGTGTACTTGTTATATGTAACTTATATCTATTTACATTCAAAGTAAGCAATTAAAATTAAATCCAAGTTATAGTTTAGGCCAAGTTTATTTAACTTATATTTCAAGTAAGGATTAAAGAAACTAATTGTTATAATTTTAACTGATAGGCTGTAGCCGTTTGAACACGCCATTGGCAGCTACAACCAATCTGGAGGATCCAGGGACTCCAGCCTCTTGGAAGGGGCCACCACCAGGTTCAGAGGCATCACCATATACTCCAAACTCTGTTGGTGGTGGTCCCAACTCGGGGCCATATAGCAATTCAGGAGGGCCACCAAGCAATGCAGGATACTCAGGTCCGAGTCCATTTCCTGGTGGTGTAGGTAGTCCTGCAGGAGGACCACCATATCAAGGTCCTCCACCAGGATCTACAACACCCCAGTATACAGCTTCACCAGCTCCGAGTGGCTCGTCGACTCCTGGCCCTGGACCTCCTCCTAATGCTGGTGGATTTCCGCCACCACCAAATAATGCTGGACCATCATATAATGGTTGGTTATCTAATTGATCATTAGATCATTTTCTCTGCAAATGTATATCTGATGCTTTCATTTTCTACCTCTTAAAAAAGCTTTGTTAAAATGACTATATTGTTAATCTGATTAATTCATATTATAATGTATAAGCAAAGCTGATATTTCATGCAAAGAAATTTAACTACGTTTACTTTATACAATTTTTTTCCGTAGTATTGTTGATTTTTTTGGTATACATTAATATTATCAAAACCTAGATTGAGAACAACAAAAAAGCATATGCATTTGCTGCATCAATATCATATAAACTTGTACAATTTAGAAATATTAAATTATTTTCACAATAGAAAAAAAAGAAATGGATATAATTACTTACCATTTATACAATGCGTTATTTTCATATTCTTTTTACAAATGTTTTAAATGTGTCAAAGTCAAATTTAAATTGTACAAGTAATCTTATTTCTTGCAAAAACAACTATAACTGCTATTGTATGAGTATAAGTGTACGTCAAGCTTATTTTAGTTTTCATGAAAATTTGTAGACACACCTACATTATGTTCTTATGTTATAAATTATGTGAATAGATGACAAAGTTATTTTATTATTCCTTTTTCAATACAGGTCCTAGTCCATTCAGTTCACCTCCTCAAGGTGGGCCCCCTGGTCAATTTGTTAGTAGACCTGGGTCATCTGGTCCCCCATTTGGACCGCCAGGAGGTCCCGGAGGACCTCCTCCCCATTTCAATCCCCATGGTCAGCCGTTTCCTAGCCCACAATATGGTATGCCACCAGGAAGTCCATTTGGACCTGGTGGCCCACATCCAATGGGTGGACCCATGGGCCCTGGACATCCAGCAATGATGGGACCTGGAGGACCAGTGGAGCGCATCGATCAAGGGTGAGCATAAATATTTTTAATTGTATGTGTTCATAAAATTGAATGAGGATCATGATTCCATATTTAAAGAGTACATTACTTTTTACTCTTTAAATACGAAAATTAATATAAATAATTATCAACATGATCTAAAGTCCAAACATAATGCAAATAAAATCTATAAAAATGTATTGTAATTTTAAAAATGTAATTTATAGTTTCCCCACTCTGTTACCCAATAGGATTAATTAGGCTGGTGGACCTAAACTTTTGTTGCTCAAAATACAACAAGAAATAAGAAGACGTAAAAGAGATAAAGCCCGTAAAAGATAGATGTTACATCAGATATATGTAGATACAGAGGAAGAGCGCGGAAATGAGCTCTTTGAAGTTTTTCCGCCGGGCCACTTTTCCGCGCGGTCGCCTTTCTTTTTTTCCTGCGTACATACACGTATATCATGTACATATAGTCACAGACGTATACATGCACACAATAAGCTTCGCGGATTGACCCTTTAGCTGGCTATGTAGCTGATGCTCGCTCGATCGTGTTGGTGAGAAAAAATCGTTAGCCCACTCGAGTGATTATGTTGTAGTACAAACTAATGCAGTTTAATTGCGAGAAATCATTCAAAAATGATTAACGATCGGCAAATTTTAACTTCGATAATATTTTTTAATTCTTCTGTATATCATTTATTGCAAAAAAGTAAAAATTTAGCTGTAAGGCTTAATTGAAATGATATAGAAATAATTTCTAATCGATCGGATGTAAATTATCTTTAAATTCTTATTAATTTATGAATTAATAATGTTGATGAGTTTCAAGTTAATTAAAAATGTAGGTTATAATAATTTTAGTTCTAAAAGTTTAATTTTCTTTCTTCTTTTTAATGAAAGTTTATGCATTATATTAAATATTAAATTGATGAAAAATTAAATCGTTGAGCTGGCTCAAAAATTTTAGATGGTATTGTACACGAAGGGAGTTATCAGGACTTTTGTTTGAGATTGTACGCGACCTACCTCCCCTTGCCCCCTTCCTCTTGTACGTTTTCTCCATAAACCTTCCTATATAGGATACCCTGTGTAAAGAGGGGAAAAGCAGGCAGGCAGGCAAGCTGGCGCAGGGGTGATGGAAGAATATCGTACGCGCGGGTACGAGGGAGAAATGAGGAGAAACGCGCGCGCGCGAGCAACGACGGTAAAGGTTCTCATGTCGATGCACATTCAATCTTCTTCTTTCGTATTAACTCTTTTCAATGCTGATGAATTATTTTGACGCCCCTTGTCACAACTTCGTCCTTTGATACTTTTTCGTGTAGTAGCTAAGGTGCTTGTTTGAGTTTTATTCTTGTCCTTATTTGCGGTCTTGTAAAAGGAAATTGCAATTCTGTAGCACAATGTCTAAATAGGTCAAATTTTTAAATATTTTTCTTAAAAATTATCTTCATTATTTTTCAATTCAATGTGATCAGTAGAAGAAAAATAGCAACTATAGTAAAAAGAAAAAAATTATTTTCACCAGCATAATTAAAGTGGCAAATGTTGAAAAATTATAGTTTTAAAGTTATTATTTTATGATTATATTACATACATATATTTTTTAAATTACAGCACAGCTTGATAAAATAATAATGAAAAGGAAAGATTGGTATAACTTTAACTGTATAGAACTTAACCTTAAATTTGAATTCGTAAGCGCTGAACAATTCATCTATGCACATACATATTTTATTCCATCTTAATCTTAATCTTAATCTCAATAAATAAAATGCTAATATTTATGCAACCTATAGTTTAATAATACATTTAACTAATATTTTATTATTAATTGAAAAACATATTTTATATTATTTACCAATATTTTTACTTTGACTATTAACATAAATTATTTATTTAATCTAATGTAGGAAAAAATTAATTTGCAATTGAAAAATTATAAAAAAATTATTGTAAAATAATTCGAAGTAAATGGTAAAAGCAAGTCTTTGAGAACCACGTTTGTCCCCCCATAGCCTCCCTCAGCAGGCGCCCCTCTGCCTCCGCACATGAACTCGTGCAGGGGGATCCTTCTTGGCGAGGAAGCAATGCGAAAGATAGAGCGAGGGGGAAAGAGTACGAGAGAGGAAATAAGGCAAAAGGTGGGAGGAGTGAGAGAGAGAGAGAGAGAGAGAGAGCAAGAGAGAAAGGGAGAGAGAACCAAAAGGAGAAGTGGGATGAGGGGATATACAAGCGAGAGAGACGAAACAAGGCAGGCAGGCGCGCGTGTGCAGCGCTGCAGAGTGAATTTACCTAGGCCGGCCGGTCTGTCCAGCACCTTTGCGCTGGCACTTTAGCGAACGAACCTCTTGATGCAGCAACGCAACTCCTCACGAGTCCTGATCATGGCAAACTTTCATGCTCGACCATGAATATCCTGTCAGTTCAATTTTCCGATCTTCTTGAATATATTCTTGAAATTCGCAATTCCCGGGCTAAGCATCATGTTTTCGTTCGCTGTCTACTCGACATGTCATTCGAATCGACGGTTTTCACACGAAGGTTTTTAGTACGACTGGGCACGTTTTTGAGAGAAAGACAGCGCAGAAAAAATCGGTCGACTTTTCTCGCCGAGCTCACTAATTTACCGAGGAAAATTGAAAATGCCTTGGGTCTTATCATCCAAAGCCCCGCGTCGCAGAGAAATGAGTTGGGGCACGAACTGCAGCTGAGTTCACTCTTGCTGGCGTATCATGACACTTATGGCCTTTCGACGCGCATCGCCGCGGGACCCAATACATCCACGAACATTATCATCATCATCATCAACAACAACACATATAGGGCTCAGGAGTAGCAGGAGCAGCCACTGCTCTCGGGTTACACGTATACAACTCTTGGCGCACGATGAAGCGATGAAGCGATCAGGCGTTTAGGCGCGCGCCAGCCTTATATATATTAAGCTGGGTATGTATGGACTGGCACGCGACATGTACGAACGATGATGACCACGATGATGATGCCCTTTTTATATGCTCTCTCGCGCTAATGTACCCTTCTTTTTCTCACCACGCTGCTGCTGTTGCCGATTCTACGTTGCGTAAAGCAGAGAAAAATCAAGCGATCTCTTTGTTTTGACATTCAAGTATTGCTGTTTTGTAGCACGCACTTGCCAGTTGTTACTGTGGCTTATTGGTATAGATGCTTATTATATTTTTGTTCAAAGATCCGTTCAAAAAATCTCTCCAAGTTTATGTTCCAATGTTCAGCATTTTTCGAAATTGATTGACTAAATGCGTCCATTGGAGTGTTCTCTGCGAAACCTAGAGTCAGCGAAAATCTTATCTGAGCTGTACGCGCGTTTAATTTTGGCACTAACATTTTAGTTCTAATTGAAATGTTTGAAATATCAAGCTCCTCGACAGGAAGTAAAGAAGAGCTTTCGATGTTGCTTGAGAATAAAGAGATAATATTGATTTTTGCTGATATTTAGTAGCGGAATTATCCCCCTCTCGGATTTCTTTTCCCTTTTAGTTCGCTTCAAGAGAATTCAGTGGTGATAATACATCTATATTTAATTGACCCACGCATCAGAAGCGCAAGGTTAAAGTCCTATTTTCTTGGATGACTCGATGTCGACGAGACATGCGTCTCTTCAAAAGTAATAGAAAAGATCGCCATCCGTACCCTAGTCCAAAATTCAAATTTACAAACCCGTTTTCTGAAACTTCTACTGAATATTTCTATAAGGTATTACGAATTAGGATGCCAAAAATGACGCTATTTTTGCGATTTTTTCTCATCTCCTTTTGTTACATATTTATTTCAACTTTTTGAGCATACATACGCATAAAGAAACTATATGTATCGTGCCGGCATGACCGACGCTCGTGTCTTTTTCCGCACACTCGTGCCCAAAAACGTCTTTTGGGCACTTGTTGCATAAATAACTATTTTTTTTGTTTTTTTTTTCACTCTTTTTCTGTCATATAGAGGGCGTCAGAGTTTGGCCCTTCAAAAAAGCGTTTTCATACCAGCGGCCCAAAAATGACTACTTCCCTGCTGCTGCGCAAAGCGGGAAGAGCGATTTTCGGGCCACTGTGTATGAAAAATAGTGTACAGGTCTATGCCGCGAAAAAAAAAGCCCCAGAGCACGTGTTTATCGGCCTCGGCTTCGCCTCGGCCACTAATTACACGTACTCTGGGCGCACGCGAAATATTCACGATTATGTTTTCGCTCACACATGAACTGCTTTGAAATTGATAAGAATTGTAAATAAAATAAGATATTAATTTTTTAATATTCTAGCACAAGAAATAAAATTGCTCACGCCTTAGACTTATGCTTAAGATCACGGTTGTTATCACCCGAGCAGCAAAAGTTCATTACAATAGCATATTTCTCAACGGGTGTGGCTATGATTTTTTAGCAAAACGAGGGATTATAGCACGAGCCGAAGGCGAGTAATCATTTTTTTTCCTACGAGAGCCTAAAATTAGTAGCAAAAATTAATTTTTTTTCTAGGAAAGTATACACTGATTTACCTATGTAACTATTGGGTATACTTCTAAACATGTTTATTTATAAGCCTATATTTTGTTTATTGAATATTACTTAGTTTAAAAACTATCACAATCATTTTATGAGAAAAGTGAGGGAATATAGGCACATGAGCGAAAATATCCTTATTGACCTTATAGTATGAGACTAACTTGCGTCAACTTTTTTAGAATCAACCTAACTCTTGCAGGATTGAAAAGCTCTGATGGTAAAGCGGACGTTCGTAGGTACATGCTACATGCGTCTCTTTTGAGTAAAATGAGAAATGGCTTTTTGCAATATTTAGGGAAGTTTCATATATTATGCTCGGAGCCTATGCACATCTTGAGCAAGCCAAAAGTAAACTCGCTCTTTCCTTTACGAAAATTCAAAAGTTCTCAACGCTAAAGTTTACCATGTCGTCTAGTCAGTATGTTTATGGTATGTCTATGCTCGTCTTATAAATAAGAGTAGTGTTTCATAAGTAGTCTCAATTTTTGGTGCAATCGTTGCTGCTTTCGTGAATAGCTTTAATTATAATAATATGAAATATTTTATATAATTGCACCTTTTACGATAAGAATCGTTTCATTAAAGCAATGATCTCCGAAAAAGAAAATAGAGATTTTGATATTTAAATTGTTCTAGTGTAGTTATTGAGTATAGGTAACTTACCTCTTTTAGAATATCCCTTGTCAGCATTTCGACATTTTATACCGCATACACTTGCAACTCGCAAATACACTCAACCCATGTATGCGATTCGAATGAGTCATAGACGGGCAATACTTTCTGCGCACAATTGCACATCTGTCCTGTTTTTTGGCCCTCGAAATCAATCGATTTTCTGCTAAGAACGAATTTATTCGTCAGCATGTCGCTTAGTCTGTCAAAAATCTTGCAAAAATTATTCAGCTTGCCGAATACACAGTATAGTCAAAATATTGTTCGGTATAATCTCAACATAATTAGGTGTTCCAGATTTACGTATCATTTTATAAATGAATTAGTTACGTTGGCATTACATACAGTCCAGCTGAAAGATTAATAATCGATTGTAAATGCAGGCGAGTCGTCATAGGTAATTTTTGTGCAGATGCAAGTAGATCAAGTTTTTACATTATTCATGATGACATAAAAAGTACGTGTCAATCAAATTTTTAATTCGCATTGCCTAATTTGTACTATTGATGTAAAATATCATCTGGTTGCTCGTTAAATAAATAGTATATTACTGCCCTAGGCCGCGAAAAACAGAAAAGCCCCAGAGTACGTGTAATTAGTGGCCGAGGCGAAGCCAAGGCCGATAAACACGTGGTCTGGGGCTTTCTTTTTTCGCAGCATAGGCCTGTATACTATTTTTCATACACAAGGGCCCGAAAATCGCTCTTCGCGTTTTGCGCAGCGGCAGGGAAGTAGTAACTTTCGGGCCGCTGATATGAAGAAGCAAGTATACGCGGCATACACGGATGAAGCAAGCAACAAAACTCTAATTTGTGGTGCATATGCAATCCACGAAAAGTCAGCTTTTGCGTCTGTTTATCAGGACCTGTTTAAAGGTTGACATTATAGAGAAGGCATTCGCGCTATGCGATTCAAGCTTGTGTCTCTATCACCCCGACTGATATGAAAATGGCGCGTAAATCAAAAGCGCCGTGTGCGCATGCAGGGCTTCCAAACTTGAGGCCTTTCTTTGAATGATGTGTCATGAAAATCGCTGGCAAAGCGTGCTTACATAGTGTTCATTGTGTAATTCAAAAAATTGGCACGTATCAAAAATTCTGATATTTAAATGATAGTCGCTCGCTTGAACTTTCTCATAATGAGAATCTGCATCGCGTGTGCATAAATCATTTCTGAGCCAAGCGGACGTACGCCTGTACACGAAAGATCGCAAAAAAGTTCTAAGAATGATGCAGTAGCTTTTTATTGGCGGTAAGCTAGCGATTATCAAAGAATGTTAGATTATTCTTTCAAATTTCTATCGAGCTTTCAAGCCATTATCATTAAAGTGCGTGCCTGCATTATTTTATCATAAAGATGCTCTAACAACTGTTTAGTTTTTGATCCTGAATTGTTAAATAAGAAGAATGCTGATTAAAATTAGCATGAATTCTGTAAAAGCATGTGATAGTCTTAGCAGGTCAAAAAATCAACATAAAATTACAAATTACCTGAGTTGCCTGTAAAATTGAGAGGGCAAAGGTCGCTTGGAGATATTTTTTAGCGGCCAAGTAGTATTGTAAACTGGGTGTACATAAGCTAGTATGAATGCGAAACTTTGGAATCTCGGTCGCGCAGTGGTGACGGCGATGTTGGCGCGCTAACCCTGATGCCTACAGTTGTTTGCCGCCGTCTTCAGAGCGATGTTACGAAAAGCACGTGGCCAAGCGTGCGCACGCGGAAGCTATTAACGCTCGGTCATGTCTGGCGTTATTAAAGACAATGAAGCACAAACTTTGTACGGTCTGTTATAGAAGCCAAGGAGGGAGGAGGCCAATTACTTGGCAATTAGAAAGAGCGAGAGAGAGAGAGAGAGAGTAAAGTCGAGCAACAAGTGCCGGTCGCTGGATCCAGGGTACTACAAGTGTCGTCGTCGGGAGGTTGCTGCTGTTGCTACAGCACCTTAAGACTACTACTTTATAAGCTGCACAACTCCTTTTCGCGTTTGGCTTGGTTCTGTTCGAACTTATAAGCGAACGAGTCCTGACGGTGACAAACCCTTTCTCGTTTACTAATGCATGTGACGGTAGCTATAGATAGCGTTGTTGCTATTGAAGATCTCTGATGTCCTGCCTGTCTAACTGGCTGTCTGCAAGCCGTTTATCTCTATCTCTCTTTTGTGGTCCTTTTCAACAATTCTTAGCCCACGCTCTGCATCACTCGATCAATCAAAAATTCTGTAGTCATACAAGGGCTTCAGTTAGAAATTTTATTTTCGACGTGTTTTTAATTTGTACATTACACTATCCAGTGAATTATTTTTGATTGTTACAATAATAAAATACTTTCCAAATATTTGTATTTAACTCGAGTATGCCTAAGCTTGCAAAAAATACCTTATTCACAAACGTCTTCGAAAAAAAGTCATTGCGTTTTTAACTTTTTCCAGATTTTAAAAAACTATGAGCATTAATGATTAATGATTCATGATATATGACAAGTGTTTTACATAATTAAATTATACTTTTTAGTGATGTTGTACTGCCTGAGAAGTATGTAACAAGGAATTTGTCAAAAGTAGGGCCATCGTTACTTTTGACAGTCTTTATACCCACTCTCTCTCTCTCTCTCTCTCTCTCTCTCTCTCTCTCTCTCTCTCTCTCTCTCTCTCTCTCTCGCTGTCTACCATGTAACACGGGGGTGAGTTCGAAGACTGGATCTCCCAGTTCTACTCTATATAGCCTGTCTGTGTGACGCTTGCGTGCGAGTGTATGAGCGCATGAGGGGTGTAGGGTGGCAGGCGCAGCTACGCTGGCGGTGGTGGTGTGTACTGAGCCGAACTGTGGCGGGCGTTTTTCAAATAATTACATCGAGCTGCAGCGCTGCTGCTGCTAGTGTGGTTGTCATGGCAACCGCAGCGAGTGCGTGTGTCTGTGCCACCCATACAGCTTTTCTCTCTCTCTCTCTCTCTCTCTCTATCTCGATGTGTGCTGCAGGATTGAGCTCGAGCAGCTACATGGAAGCAACCACCGCATCGTATCACCTCGTGCTTCTGCTACTGCCTTGCTCTTCTCTGACTCTGTATCTCTTGAAGCTTTAAACGGATACCCTTTTATTTATTTCTTCTCTTTTTTACCATCGCTACTCGTAAGATTTTTTCGGAAAAACTTGACTGCGATATACTTCGCTAGCTTCTGGGATCGAATGGATGTTGCGAGAGTGAATCTTTGCCTTGTGCTAGTAGCTACTATGTAGTAGCCCCAGATATGACTAAAGGATTACATGCCAATCGATATAGCGCAGAAAAACCTTGATACCTTTCCCCAGGAAAAACTTTATTCCGATTCCGACGTAAAATAATTATTTTTACGTTGCGTTCACCTCCATTAATTTTCCCTTTTACCTCGGTCCATTTTCATTCATTTAGCTTTTTGAGCTGATGTATACATTTCGCCTTTTTTGCTTCTCTATTTTACAAGCTGCAAAAACTACAGCGTCGAGCTGATTTCTCTTTTTCGTACGAATATACGTAAAAATGAACGAAACGCTTGTTACAATAAAATAAACTAAATGCTTTGTCTCGAATATGCAGAGGTAATTTAATAAAAGCAACGTTCTGACTGAAAATGCATCAGGCTATAGTCCTCTTTCTTTCAGTTTCGGATTGCAGCAAATTTAGAACTGTATTTGCTAGAAAAAAGTAAGTAATGAAATGTTTCAAACTAATTGAAGTTGTACTGTCGAAAAAAGCTCGTTCAATTTTGTTTACTACCTATGAATTTGATATTTTTACTTTATTTGATACCTCAGAATCTTCCGTGTGTACATTGAAAAGAAGAACTACTAAATTCTAGGTCTAGCGTGAATTCGAGAGATTCCATCCGAATAGCAAATTACAATTAATATATTGTAAATGCACACAACTGATATCCAAACGCCATTTATTTTTATAATTAAAATGAAAGAATTATCCTTGACAAATTTCTTCGCATTACTAACACGTGTATCCTCGGAGGAAAATCGTAGCAAGGGAATACCCGCCATAGATGTAAATTTCTTGGCAAACAAAATCACTGAAAAGTCGTAGATTTATGCGCGAACGGACGTAGATGTAATGATGAGTTGTACGTATGCATATGTGCATGTGTGCGAAGCAAACAAGACGATCATCGACGTTGCTGAGGAGCAGTAGTAAGAAGTTAGCCGCCTCTACAGGTGGTCGGGTCACGAAGCAACCCCACTCAATACTACCATACACCTTCTTACGTGCATGGAAAGAGCTACCAGCGGAGCTTGACCTAAGCTGCAAAAAAAAACATTTAAAAGCTCTCTTGCTGCGGCTAACACCGGCGTAGCTTCTGCTTTTAAGCAGGATGGAATGATTAATTTGTCGAAATTTGAAAAATGTTCTGTATCAAATGTGTCAAGAAAACGTTTATTGTGAAAAATTACATTAAAATTGTCACGATTTTGGGCAATTAATAGTCTAAGCAAATGTCTTATCAGCTTCAGAGTCTCACTGTTTTGATAAGCTGTATGCACACACTTCATGGAGCTTTGTTGCAAAGTTTGAAAATAATCGAACGCGTCAAGTGCGTTTCGTGCACTGAGACGTAACGTAAATGCAGCAAAAGTCAAACCCCACCAGATCATTTTCAGCCGATCCATGAATAAACTGAAGTCACTCCAGTTTATACCTCCGCGACAATATGCGAGCGATATTATAGCTTTACCGGCATCGACTGAATGATGCATATCAAGCATTGCAAATTTTTTTGAGCCCCCTTCCTTTGTGCGCTTTCCTTCACTTTTTGGTCAGTGCGCTCTCGAATTTTCCCGATTTTTCTTTTCACTGCAGTCCATATTTCTATGCGATACGCTCGGTATGGGATACTTTACCCTCACACTTTTTTTGTTTTATATTTCTAAAATAAAAATTCGCGTTTTATTAACTGTGCGTCACAGGTTTTTTATCTGTTTCTCGGAGCTAGAATATAACAGAAATCATCTAATTCCTTTTTGTATGTTAAAACTAGTTTTCTTCATTTTATTTATGAGATGTTGAAATTTAGGCAAATTAGCAAGTACTTACTCAATTTTACCCCATAATTTCGATCGTTTACAAACTCAACTGTAGAAAATTATCTCCTCATTGTAAATTTTAATCATAATTCCTGAAATTAATTGTAAACTTTGTAGCAATAATAGATAATCAACCTGCGAAGGATTATCATCGATTTTAATACGAAAGATAATTAATTTTAATAACTTGAATGTAAATAATAATTTGCATTTTTTTTTTGTTTCAGGTAAGCGTTGACATCTTACATGCAATATTAAATAAACGTCAAAAAATAGAACAAGCCAGTCCGATTTAGTCAGAACATGAATATGAATGACGAAGATGGCACACATATTGTCGAACCAATTAAGGAATGATGTATTTTCTATGATTGACGCCAAACAGAAGGTTTACAAGTGATACAATTATGATAAGTCTCGATTAACAAGTTGTGTGTCACACAGACTGTGGCAATTTCATTGCTCGAGATACGATGCACGGCGACACGTCAGAGAGCGAGAGTGAGCTTCCTCGTGCTTCTTCCTTCTATATATGAGTGTTTCTGACTAACTTTTAAAATTGCACGTACTGATGTGTAAGTCAGGTAATTTACCATGCACAGTTCTGAAATTTTATCAGGGTCTTTAAGAAGACTTGAGAGATCTACACTTTTATTTTTGAGCGTTTTGGTGGCCCGTCCTTTTTGTATCGCACGTTTGAAAATCGATTTTACTCTTGAGTCAAAAAACGTACTGCGAATAAAATAAATTTTCGATAGCTTCTTAAAAAATGGACTATTAACCAAATGATCTGAAATTATCATGTTACCTTCCTTTATTCACATACTTTAGAAAAATTTGTGACCTGAACTTGATCCTCCTAAATTGGAAATTTCCCAGAATGTTTTCCGCGCGTACTGGATTATTTGAACTTTTAGCTTTTTTTATACATTTTCATTTTTTACAATGGACTATTGTTTTTTTTTATATCTGTATACATGTTTAAAAAGGGCTGGAAAAGACGAACAAAATGAGCCCAACCAGAACTCTGTCCCTTATTTAATAAGAATTGTACGCTGGATTGAACATTCGATAATCCTGCGTTAATCACTTAAAAATTTTTGAAAAAAATTTTTTTTTCATGAAATTTTTTTCTACTATGAATAAATTAATTAATTTATAAAAAAAATTTTTTTCATGGGAAATTTATAAACAATTTTTATAAAAAATTTTTTTTTTCATGAAAAATTTTTATAAATATATTTTTTTTCATGAAAAATTTTTTTCTTATCATGAATAAATAAATTATTCAACAAATAATTTTTTTTCACACACTTTCTTTTTTTATTTAAAAAATTTTGCTATATCATCAAGGGCAAGGCCGTAAAAAAAAAATTTTACATTTAATTCATTTATAATGACTACGCAATTCGCCTACGTAGATAATTATGTGCGGGATGATATAAGTAATGTCACATGAAAACACATGAAAGAAAAAGGGGTTTTTTCGCTTCAAAAAGTGCATAAGGAAACTTGAAAAAATCCAAAGAAATTTAAGGTCATGTTTTTCAATGCATAAAACAGAGAAAAAAATTTTCGAGTTTGATATTGGCTCGTATCGCCGTATATAAATTTTCCAAATTTTTAATTATTTTATCTGAAGGCCTGAAGCCCTCGAAAAATCTGAAGAAATTCAAGGTGCTTAGTTTTGTTGATATGTACTATTATGAATTTTTTCAGATTTTTTAATTACTTCAGGGCTTCAGAATGAATATAAATAAAGAATGGACGTTTATAGGGGTGGAGGGGGTAGGAGGGGGGGATGGGGAGTAAAATTTTGGCTTTAGGATTTTTTTACCATGTACTATAACATATCAAAAGCGCATCTAGATCGGTGTCATTCGAAAATTTGAAGAAGTTTTATTTTGACCCACATTTAAATCGGGTTTCCCAAATGGACTATGGAGGAAAATAAAGCCCAAAGTTATTTTTGGGATTCTTTGTTGATAATATTCAAGAAAAATTCATTCCGGATACTGTGCCGCTAAATTTTTCATCAAAAATTTTTTTAGGCGTTATTTTAAAAGTTAGTCAGAATCACTCATATACGTAGAGACCACCTCGCACGTGTGAGTCTATATACGTGCGTTTATATATAAAGCCATATACGTCAACGCGTTCTCCCTGCTCGCGTTTAATCGGCTCTTAATTGTCGCTAATGCCGTTAACTCGCGCACGCGTTGCTGTTGCTATATACGTGCGCACGTACAACACGAACGAGGAGAAAAGATGATCGACTGGAATCAGACGCATCGCGCCAATGCGTTTATATACATTACGTACGAGCTGTACGTCACCTTTTTTTGTCCGACTTCACTCTCATCTGATTAACGTCGATACACGCGCGCGCTCGTCTTTCCGAGATAAACTGCACCAGTTGATCAATTTTACACCGTATTCGTGTACAAACACACTTCTTTCACGTACCCTGCTGTGGACTTTATGCCCCGTGAACATGCAAGAGCATCCCGAGCATAAAGTTTCGCTTATGAATTTAAGGATATTTAATCTGAAAAATGCTTCGATATCTGCTTTGGAACATTAAGAGCTAAACATAGCATTATTTTTCCAATACAGAACATAAAAACTTTGACTCGGTCAAATCTGCAATATTGACCACGCGCTTGACGAATTCTCACGAAAGATTACTCGATGCAACGCGAGACTTGATTTTTCGATTTTATCGTATGTCGGTGCATCGAAGTTAGATCGTTTAGCCGATAATCTAGAGAAAATTTCACGTACGCATCGTGGGTGCGTATACTCGTCATTCGTTCGTTGGTACTTAATGTACTTGATACACAAAAGGTAATGTAATGTCAGCGTCGCTTCACATACCGGCGTTGGAACAAAAGACCTCTCGGTACAACGACCCCCGAGCGCGCATACCTACCTGGGCCGTGAATCGAACGGTACCTTCCTACCAGCATACACGCGTACACGGGCTTCTTCGCTGCTGCACATCGAGTGATGTCAAAAAAAGTAAATTTCCCTCTTTCACCTCTTCTGCTTTTGTTTTCTCCAGCTTTTCTTTCTCTTTTTTCCTGTTTGTATATTTATGCATAAATGTACATTAGGCTCACATACCCGGTGTACTTGATCTATTTTACTCAAACGCACTTATTTTTATATGCATTTTCGAGTATACGTACAAAAGTCATCGGTGGTTCAAATTATTTCCATTCTTTTTTTTTCAACTCGAAAACCAGAAGCGATCAAGGACAGAGCGAGGCGAGGCTGGCAGCTCGGCCACTGCCGCTCAGGGTCTCGAAATCAAGCAGGTAAATCAGAACGACGCTTGAAGCCCGAGTCTCCTCCTCCTCCTCCTCTTCTCCTTCTTTATCAAGTCCGGTTGTAGAATTTTTTCTCTCTTGAAAAGAAAGAACGGGCGAGCAAGAGCATGTGTGCGAGTTGTCTCAGCTCTGTGCGTTTATATATATACATCTGCTGCGAGAAGTGTGCGTGGCGCGAACGTCTGCTCATCGCGCGTAGGTGGCAATTCGTGTACTTCACCTGTTGGTTACAAGCAAACGTATTCTCTCGCAATCGCGGGGGAGCGTTTTGTTGCTCAGACGAAACGATCGAGTCGCGCGCGCGAGAAAAAGCAACAACAAAATGAAAGGTAAAAAGCTCGGGACTGCCGATGATTTATCACGAGCGAATTGAAAATAACCGCTCGAATGGGAACGCCGCGAACGGAAGCATTTGGATAATATTTTTGAATTATTATAACGCACGTCGGGCCTTGATTACACGTTCGAGCTTATCGATCTTTCTCGGTTTGTGCTGTGCGTATAACTCGTACATTCGCAAAACACATACTGTGTGCGCATTGCGGTGAGTACGCGCGCACGCGAGAGCTGGCGGCACGAGTACGTTACTGATATATGTATATATAAAGTCTCGTTCGTCGCGCGCGCTCAACTCACAAAGACAAGCGCGCAACGCAACGCTCGTAATATTCATACGCACGCTTTGTACACAATACGCATCGCGTTTATAGTTGTGCGCATTGCTCACATTATGCGTGGGCTTTTCCATTTCGCTGTGGCACTGCTCGCGGACTGCATATTAGCAAACAAATTAACAAAATTATTCCCTATATTTGCGCAGTGAGCTATTTCGCTGCTGCTGCTGCTGCTGCTGACGCTAGGAAAATCGGGCTGTTTTCGATTTGGAAAGTCGGAGCGTGTCTCCCGAGCAAAATAGAGGATATCCCCTTGTCAAAATATCTATACTGGCTGTTATAATATGCTTTCTATAATGTCCAAATATACGTCAACACGAAAAATGAAATGAAAAAAAACGCATCTATAAACATACACACGCGAGAGCGCTATACAGCAAAGACATACCGTAGAAGGAAATTTTATAGCGAAAACAAGAAAAGAAAGAAAGGTTACAGTATATATGGTATACGACGTATATAGTGGGAAACGACGGCGACGACGTCGAGTAGACGCGAGAGAATAAATTTACATATTTTTCGACAAAAGCCAGCATCGGCGTCCTTCGGATTGGCTCCTCCTACATATGTGCGCTGTACCTATCAAGAAGAACGAATCGAAGACAGCGCGGGCACGCGCTGTCTTTCGGACTGACGATACTACTAGCCGCGTATCATTGCACCAGCTTGCGCGTTTATGTACCTTTGAGTGTCGATAAGTTTTCAACTCAGATTGACGATCCGAGCACCCTTGTACTCTTACACTTTGAGTGTGAGAAAACCTATTCTAGAATTCATATTTTAAATGTTTTAACGTTTCTGCATTATTAATCTCAATCAGAGTTTTCCGTAAGATTTGAAACAGAAATGTCTGATTTCTGCTTAGGATATATCTTCATGTTTGTTCCCTGTTTTTTTAAGATTAGGATAAATGATATATGATTATATGTTTTTTGTGCTTTTAAGATACCAGTTCATTTTACTAGAGGTTTAGCTATGCTTATAAGTTCAAACTCACGTTAATGATTTATTAAATTTAAGTTTAATTATTTGAAAAAAATACAAATTATAATTTTCACGTCAAATAAACATCAATAAAAATAACAAAAGTTTTTCTAGACAAAATCCGCGTTGATATGAACGATAATGAATAAAATGAACGATAATAGCTCATGTTTTCTATAAAAGCAAATAAGAATAAGCAATTGCCGCACACACAATATCTTTATGACTTCAAGGAGGCAAATGTAAAAAAGTATAAAAGAGTAAATATATTAAATAAAAAGAAGAAAGAAAGAAGAAGCGTATATAACAAAACTGCAGAAAAAACATAATAATATATTATATGTGGACGCTTGCTTACGCGCGGGTAGTGACCGCGTGCGCGGCGGCGGTCGCTCTAGCGCTCAGTGCCGTAATTGGTACAAAAATGTCTGCGAGAGACTGAAGGAGAGACCTTATAGCAGCAGCGGCAGCAGAAGCAACGTCGGCAGCAACAACTTTTATTTTTTACACTCGCGGAATATAATAAAAATTCGTCTGGTTTCTACCCCTTCTTCTTCTCAATCGCAACCCTCTATACTCTGCGTATAACACATCTCCCTCTCTTTATTCGTCGTCGTCTTCTTCTTCTTCTTCTTCTTCTTCTACTTCTTCTCTTCTTCGCATCATAGTCCTTTATCTCGTTCTCGTTTTATTTCTCTCTCTCTCTTCTTTCTCACTCTTTTTCTTTACAATTTTCCTTTTGCTTGTTCGCGTGCGTATATTTCTGTATTGCCTCGATATCCTCTCCTTGACTGCTACTATACATATAGACACGCTGCACATACTCATACAAGAATGCGCTTGTGTACATGGGTCCGCGTAAGCTTGTGTGTGTAATATATGGATACTCTCGTGACCGAAGTTTTTGCCTTCTGTTTGTATGTACGTGCCGTATCTCGCACCCGCCTGAGAGAGGGAGAGAGCCAATGCAGATGCAGATGAGTACTTCTGAGAAGTCACCACGTGGAAAGGATGAACGGGCTACTGCAGAAAGACGTTGCTGCTGCAGCATATGAAAGATAATATACATCATCTGTTGATCGCGTACGCAAACACGTTGGCTTGATTGCGTGCCTCGATAAACCGAATTCGCCTTAGCGATCGTCAGCGTAATTGCTCGAATGATAAGCAGGTCGAACTTTTTAAAATGACCGTTCTAGATGAATCGGCACGATTTACTAAACTAATCGAACGAATCAAAGGCGAAAAAAGCCATCGTCTTTGCGAAAATCTAAAGTATAAATCTGCCTTGTCCCTGGTAAATCTTAACAATGAAAATACATACCCGTTAACTTCTAAGTGCGCCCAGTCATTAAAAAGACCTTCGAATTATCGTGTTGCCGTATATATGTATTTTCACTGGTACAACAAAACTTTCTCTTGCGCGTCTTGGAGAAAGTATTATATATAATCAAGTGGTATCAAAAAAAAATTCTGACAAAGAGAAAGATAGTGAGGGAGGGAGAGAGAGAGAGAGGATGCGCGGACATTATGAGTGAGAGAAGAAGTAAAAAAAAGGAGCGATAAAGAGAAAGAGACAGACGAGTTATTTCGCATGTAAACGGGGTCGAAACCCGATGCTGCTTTTGTGCCGCCGTTTCGATGCTTTAACGATCAACCGGTGGTTTTCTTATTGTCCGACAAATATGTACTGCCACACGGTACCTATCTCCCTCACGAATGGCTAGACTGTTTAACTATCGATGCCGCGCGCTGCGAATATATTCTCATGTACGCACGTAGGCACGCACACACAATCCCGCAAACACTCGCACAAAGACCAAAGGAGAAGAGCTTGTTATTGTCAGCTCGGTGTAATGGAAACTTTAAAGAAATCAATTTTCTTCCGTGCGTCCACGGACGCGCGTACATGTGTGCTTGGTCGATTCGAGCATTTCCTAATCATCAACCGGTTTGTGATTCGCTTTGTGTCTGCGATATCGATACTTAAAGCCGCTTTTTTTCTCAACTTTATGTTGGCAGTAATGATACTCTTCTTGGTGACGGTACGAACGTGCAAAAACACCATGAGATGTTACCATGAGATGAGCAATTTTTACAGTTTCAAAAAGTGTACTTAAATCTTTTGAGCTTGCATCATTTGAAACCAATTACACTCAAGGGTATCCTTGCTCAGTTCTGTGAATTTTTTCTCTATCCTCGAAAAGTGTCGTGTACATAAAGTTCATCGCGAGATGGCATCGTATACCTAGTATGTATCCGTATGTACAAACGCAAATGAGAGATGAGAATGATTTAAAATGTTTTGCGTTAAATAAGCTTGAAATGACTCTTTTTCAATGGTATAATTACAATGCACTTGCAGTGGTTTTCTCTTAAGGCATTCGTTGAAAAAATTATTTTGAACTACAAACTACAAAGCATGTTTATAAAAAAATTATTGTTACATTGTAGCATTTTCGATTATTCAATAATACGACTAGTTACCAGATCGCACTACCCTCTTGTGGTTTACTCTAATTTAGGCAGAATTTTTAAAAATAAAAGTTAAAAATAATAGTTAAAAACTAATGTTTGCACATTTGAAAGGAAAAGAACAATTTTTTAAGGGGACCAACCTGTGTTAAAAGTTTCTATTCAGCTTTAGCTAAAAATAGCTATATAAATCGAAACAGTGGAAATTTTCTTTTTGTGATCGTAAAATATGTTCATTCTACACCTGATTGACCAAAAAAAAACTTCTACCCACCAATTCATCACTTTTTTCATAATACTAAATATTGTGTTATAAATCACTTGCCGCGTGATCTTGAAAGGAGTTTTTCATCAATATTGATCTACGGGGTGTGAAAATCAGCAGAAAATTACCCTCATTCACTTGAGCGGAGCAGAATTTGGAAAAATTGGGTACAACTTTATATACACGTCAAAATGTGACAATTTTAAAGAAAACCAATATTTTATTAACACTAAATGCCATATTTTAAGCTCTTGTAAGAGAAGCAAACTTTTTTTAAATTCTGCTCCGCTCAAGTGGATGAGGGTACTTTTCTGCTGATTTTCATACCCCATAGATAAATATTGATGAAAAACTCCTTGACTCAAGATCGTGCTACAAGTGATTTATAACACAATATTTAGTATTATGAAAAAAGTGATGCAATTGGTATTTCAGAGCATGGGGAGAAGTTTTTTTTGGTCAATCAGGTATAAGATGAACATATTACTATCCCAAAAAGAAAATTTCCACTATTTCGATTAATATAGCAATTTTTGATTTTAAGCTTTAAATACAGGTCGGTTTTCTTAAAACATATGATATGATCTTTACGATTTTTCAAAAAGTGAAGATCCGAAAAAACCCTGGAAAGAACGTTATTCAAAAAATATATCAAATTTGAAACAGCAATTTTTTTCTATACTCGGTTTCTTGCATATTTTATTTTGTGCCCTATACATATAGCTCGTACTTACTTCATAGCAAGCGTTTCGTTTCATTGCGTGAGCTATGTGCCGAGGGTACATGCTACATATGTCTTGTTCCTATCGAAGATTTTGCACTATGTTGTTATTTATAGAATATCCTGACTATTTGAAAATTCGCTTTCATGAAAATTTCCATCCAAAAGAAAATTGTTTCTTTGCAGAGATATTAAAAACATTGGCAAAGAAAATGACAATTTTAAATTGAAAAAATTAATAATCGTTGCCTTTTATCCTATAAGTACAATAAAAATTCAAACAACAAATTATTAATAATGTCCAAACTTAATAAAACTGTTGCAATCATGAACTTTCTATGGAAGCTCCTGTAAATTCTTGCCCGTACGTTGATCAACATTTCATATATTTTTGCCAACGTTTATTTGACAGAATATTTTGCTTTTTATTTCTATAATCTCGATACTCTTTCGTATTTTTTGCCAAAAAGTCCATTTTTAAAGCTATGCTTAAAAACAAGTATTGTAGGACCTGTAAAAAGTACTCGTAGACGAGCAAATACAATTGCATAATCCAGAGCTTGTTGGAAAAATATTCATACGTCATACGTTCATCCGTGTGCGCGTGAATGTATAGCAAAAGGATGTATAATAAGCAAGTTCATTATGCAAATTGGAATAGTGCGTGGAAAAGTCGTACGCGCTTGCGAAAGCGGAGAAAGAGCGGCGAGATGGGAGCGAGAGGGACACCGAGGAGGCTTTCAGTAGGAGTAGCAGCAGCAGCTCACAACGCGCGCGATGCATCGAGTCGTAGCCTGGAACGCAGTTGCGCACGTCGACCTTAACGCGCACTGCGTGTGTACACGTATAATATGCATCGTCGCGCGCGCAGAGAAGGAGCAAGGCACAAAGCGTACTCGTATCAAGGTACTCGTATACACACACGCCCACGCGCTACCAAACTGCCGCGTGTACATATCCAACGTAGTTGCACTTGTTCGAGCAGCAGAATCCAGTGGTTCTCATCGCCTGACTGACATTCTTTTTGACATCTGCTTCGACCTGCTTGTTCCTATTTTTTGAGAGGTGACAATCGACTACGATACACCGTGGCCCGTGTCATTCATGATGTCTACTACTTTCCACATTACATCTTTCGTCTTTTTCTTATTTGATTTTTTATAGAGATGTGTTCATGAGTTTATGATGGTCTAAAAAAATAATATAACTCTATCGAACCATAAAGGATTGAGTTCGTGAATAAGAAGATCTGTTGCGTAGCCGTGCACCTTTCTCTCTCTCTCTCTCTCTCTCTCTCTCTCTCTCTCTCTCTCTCTCTCTCTGTCTCACTCTCATACAGTTAGCACCGCAAACTCCAAGTTTATCGTAAATAAACCCTATAGAATCGTGTATTTACACGCCAGATTTATTTAACGTGTCCTGAAAGTTTGTACACTGTATATAGGTATAATATACATATGAATATATATACATATGGACATATCCATAGGAGCTCATCCAATGACTTGTGAAAAGTTGCGCTACTCACTACATTCTCAAAGTAGTCGTGTGGAATTTATGTGCAACCCATACGCATACATGTACGCAGATACATGCGCACACGTGTATGATTTTCCCGTCTTGTGTGCCCATACATATTATAAATGCGGCAAAGTTTGATTTATGCTCGAAATACATTCGAGTATATTTTAATTTCTATGAAAGCTTTTTTGAATAGAAATTCATCTCTTTTTATAAAATTTGAATGTAACAATATTGTTTTACAAATGTAAACAAATATATAACGTTGTTCATTTGGACATTAACGTTTTCGTTCGACAGTGAAATTTTTACTTTTTTCATTCTTCTACGAACTGGAAGTATTTTATGACCGAAAAGGTTTATTTTACAAAAATTTTTATTGTGAAAAAGAATATTTTCAACCTGAACGCAGACCAATTTTTCGGCTATTTTTAATTTTTGAAAATTTGCTGCATTTCAGTTTTTGTTTCAAAGGTAGGATATTTCACATAACTTATGTGCATCAAGTGACCTCATGGTATTGACGATGGTTACATAACTGAAATACGAGAAATGTTGCACTCGAGCTCATCGATGAAAGATTGTCATAAAAATGGCTCTTGATTAATTCTTTAATAATCTGGGGCGCACAGGAGCTAGTTATTTTCATTTTTCGCTTGTTCAATAGGTGAAAAATTTACGCCAAGCGAATAGTTTTTGATAAAAGTAGCAATTATCTTCACGATCATTATCTTTGCCAATTGGCCAAGTAAGCGAAAGGCTCGTATATTTTACACATTGGCGATCTTCCAGATGCAGCGCTTTGTTTTCATGACTCTTAATACAAGTCGTCAAGTTCATTTACAAGCTCAGATGAATTTGAAAATGGTATTACATTATTTCGACGGCAACTGACCGTTATGTTGATCTGTTGCGAACTGCACCATCCAACTTGGGAGCATCTTTCGAACTTTATCAGAAATTCAACTCTTCGACGTGCACATGTTATATGCATATTCTGGCGCGAACGGCAATGCGTGACGAATCGATTCAAAGTTTTACCCGTCTGCCTTTGCGTCGATCGAGCTGTACACCGTCACACCGTAAATACAGATATACGTATACTCAGTATCCACCCTCGCGTTTACCATTGCGTACGCGCGCACACAAACACGCGTGTACGCACAGCTCCCAGGGACACAAACTGTTGCAGGAATTTCGGAATCGCATCGGCATGAATTTCGCGGTTTCGACTCCCCGCTCGCTTACGTGTGCGCAGTACAGCACAGGACGTGCATCCTATCGAATGTGCGTCTGCCTGTGCGTGTTTGTGGTGCTACTCGATTGGCTCTACGTGGATGAGGTTCAAATACGCAAATATAGCTGTACATAGGCATGCAAAAAGCTCTGCTTTGGATATGCTAGATAGTTGCGAACAGCTGATGATGTGATTGCGTTTCAATTGTTGAATTCTTAAATGCTGATTTTACGATGTGCAATGTTTTTCTCGCTGTTCTTTGCTTAGTTTATCAAGCCGTTAGGTAATTAAGAATTATTCGTTGTCACGAATGCATAGGCATTTATAAAGTGTCAGCTCGATTTAATCACAAGCTGTTGTTTTAGTGCGAAAGAGACATGCGATACAAAAATTAACTGATCGCTCAAAGTCCTTTTTTTAAATTTCATGTTTACATTGAATCTATAAATAGCTGGGGAATCAGTGAGCCAAAACTTGATAAAAGCTCTTATTTACTTGAAGGATACGAAAGCTTTATGTAGATAAATTATTTATTAGGATATTTGATGCTTACATGTAGCACGCGACTATTTTTACGCTGGAATCGTAAAAAACTTTTCAACATCGTTTTACGCAAATAAGGGAAATTAAAAAAAAAAAATTTCCCATACGTTTTTTTTATAATAAAAGTGCAGTTTTGAGACAATCTACCTTTATTACATAAAAATTACAAAACTCTGATCTGAACCTTGCAGACTGTGTCAAAATGCTGAAATAGCAAAAATAAGCTATGTTTAGATGCAGAGGCGTATCCTGCAAATTTTTTTCAAATTTTGGAGAGCTCAAAAGTGTAATTTTTATGTAATAAAGGTAGATTGTCTCAAAACTGCGCTTTATATTATAAAAATAACATAAGAGAAAAATTGGCGAATAACTCCCCTCAAAACAATTGAACTGGTCTGAAAATCTAGTTCATTAAATATTATTCGGTGAAACAAATTTTAGCGACCATCAGTAACTGCGTTAATTGCAACGCGAAGAACTTCAGTTTTGTATCTTTTTTGCCTAAACCAAATGCGAGTCGTCACCATAGATTTGTTAATTTAGCGTGCTATCTTCGTCCATTTTCTCGCGGTAGATGTACTGTCGAAGGAGCAGAAAAATAAGATGAAAAGCAACGCAAAGGACGGAGAGTCTAAGTGCGTGCGGGAGTCGCCTGTTGCTAGCAACCCTTGGGCTATGCCGCCGTTGCAGCTGGCAGCCTCTCATACGTATACTTTTTGGACCCAGTTGGACTCGTTGTTGCGGTTCATCCAAGACTACTGCCGCAGCCGCCACCACCGTAGATGTATCGCGTTCGTTTGTTTCTGCTCCTCCTTCTTGTGTTCGCGTAGGCCTTATGTACCAAAGGAATGCGCTCGCTTGTTTGCCTTCGTTTTGTCTCTCTCCGCTTCTCTCGATCGCCGTATGAACTTTTCTCTGTCTTTATAGCTCTCTCTCTCTCTCTCTCTCTCTCTCTATTTCTCTTCTCAATTCTTCTCTCAATGCAAGCAAGTTAGCATTGACAATTCGACTCGAACTTAAAAAAAGTAGAGCTAAGGTGGCGACTTTCCGTATCTTTAACTGATTGATACGATTTTCGTGGCCATCTGATTGATTGTCCATTTGCCCCTTTTTATCGCATCATTGATACTGGGCGCTGCAGCTGATCTTTTTTCAGGGCAAAATGGAGGTTTGGTCGCAATTGCTCTGTTTATTGATGCGATCTACAATATGATGAATTGTTATTGAATCTGGCTCATAGCTGACATGATATCTCACGAACACATAATCACAGACGTTTTTTGTCCCCTTATTCAGAAGCGATACCAAAAACAAATAAAATTATTAGACAATCGGTTTCTCATTCTATCATTAATACAAAAAATACGCGCATTTTGAATACTTATTTATAAACTCTTTGTAGTTATGGTTACACAGAAAATAATTTTTTGTTACATCGATAGTTGCGTACAAAATCATTTGTTATCTGTTTTTACAGCATATAAAATCATGAACATGATGACTTCCAACTTGAATTAACGTTACAAACTTGATGCTTTCAAGTTTGCATTTTATTAGATTTACCTCGCTTTGTTGGAAAATTTCTCAAAATAGTAACAATTCTAATCAACAACTTCTCGTCGAATCAATCACCTGATATAAATACACTGCAACTTTTCTTTGTAGAAAAAGCTCTAATCTTGAAAACTTTCTAAACCTTCTCTCTGCAGGTCATGTGCAACTCTCTCTTTCTGCCTCTATCTCCCTTTTTCCCTCCAGTTCTCTCATTTTCTCTTCTACATCGTCTATTTTCCCGCGCCCTGTCTTCTTGTTCTTTTTCCCCTTTTTCTACCCTCTCAGTTTCTAGAAAATGACAATTTCATCGCGGTCGGAAGCAGAAAAAGGTAACGGTTGTCATGGGCAACACCGGCTCGCGACTGGAAAACTCTTGTCGCCGGATATATATAAGCATCAGAGGACGATTGCTAGAAGGAGAGAGTGAGATGCTGGAGTAAAGTTTGGCCCGGATGAAAGAGGACCAAGAGATACTGCTACTGATGCTGCGACGGGGAAAAATTCAATCCACCGTTAAGGGAGGTGGTGCGTTGCTGCAGGCTCGCTATTTTTCTCGCTCCTTCTTTCCGAAAAGAAGGAACAAAAAAATAACGAAAAATAAATTAGAAGAATAATATAATAGTACCGTTTTCAAAATGCAAAATAGATATACAAAAGTAATTGAAGTCTAATTACAAAAAAGTTCGATCGAAAAGAAAAAAAATTTAGATTAACGCGATTCTCGCGCTAGAGCTTCAATTGTAAGTTATCTGAATATCTTGGAATATAACTACACGTATATGTAGAAACTTTTCAAGAAAGTATAAAGTTGACAAAAAGAAGAGACAGTTTGTTTCCAAAGTTAGGATAGCGGTAAGGTAATGCACCTTTTTACAAGTTTTTCTGTACAACTTTTTATTCAAAACAAACTTTTTAAAAAAAGGCTAGCCTTGAAGTTTTAGGTAGAAATAAAAAAGTTCATGTAACTCTTTAATTGAAAATGTCTTGATATTACAGCTCAATTTTAATTCAAATTGTGAATGTGATTTTGATGTTTCTCTTTTGATAATTTTGGCTCGAAACTATGCTTTTAAGCTAAAACAAACTATCATCTCTGAGCCGAACGAAAACGTTGGATGTAGCAAGTCAGACATATATTATCTAGGTCTAAGAACGCATTCGAGTGGAAAGAAAAAAAATCTAATGAGAGAGGCCGAAAGAACAAGAAACGAAGTCGACGACTAGAACTATATAGATGGTTATGTCCCGTATATTTACGGGTGGGGGCAAGCTAGTGTAGGGTGAAAATCTAACTCCTGGCGCCAATTTGCCGACTACCCATGTTTTTCCTTCGATGATAGTAATACAGAAAGAGAAAGACGACGCGTAGTAGTCATAGGACACACTTAACTCAATGTAATTTATGTGGTTTCCGCCTTCAAATAAATATACATCTATGAGACCCAAATATACGAAATCCTGATTATTTCGAAATGAAATCCTTTGTGAGAGAAAACGAAGCGCATATTTATTAAAAATATAGTCAAACTCATAAATGTAACTCACAAAGCTTTATAAATTGGATGTGGACGTAAAGCGTTTCGTTTGGTATCCCTGGTGTTACGAATTCGTGTTCTATTTCTCGAATAAATTTAAATAAAAGCACACGGTTATTTTAAAAATTCAAATGCAACAAAGCTTCCCTTCTTTCCCACTTTAGTTTTGATGCCTTTATTTTTAACTATTAGACAAGAAAGTTAGGACCTTCTGAATACATGTTGATGGCTATAGGCAATTAAACTATGCCTCGCTCGTCCGATTATTTTGTGATTATTCGATAAAAACGCATTTACCAACTTAACCAGAGCCAAAGAAACGCCATTTGGACGTAGGCAAAATATTTTCATTGGGTCTGCAGCGTTTTTAGGTATTTTTTACATGATCACGACTCACCGCTACTTTTTCATCGCAGCTGCTGTTCTCTGAATAGCTATCAATTTTCCTCGTTTTTCTGCTATTTTTGTGAATATTTTGCAAAGTTGAAATAATCGATCTTGATTGTATTATGCCCCGTTTAATTTTTCATAATTCTCCACTGTAAATGCCTATTGTGCAAATATACGTCATTAGTTTTTAGTACGGTTATACGAGCGAAGGCGAGCTTACGCATCGCGTACGGCGTTATCCTGCTAGCATAGCACATTTTCACTGGCGCTTGCTCCGGCAGCAACGAGGCTTTTCCCCGTATATAAAGAGAAATTTTCAGCTCTGGCACCGTAGCATTTTGCGAGCTTGCAATTCCTGGGTATAACGCTTTGCCAGCGGGATTCCACGTGTATGCCGCGCGCTACTGTCGTATTTTTCAGAGAAAAGGAGCCATCCGGAAAACTGAACTAGAGTGTGTTTTTCTTTTCTTTTTTACTTCTGCAAGCACAGAAACGTTCGCTTTTGTATTCATCGATTTCATATTTGACTGTAAGGAATATTGGAAATTTTCATATGTAATTGTTGTATGTATATATTTTCATACAATTGCAATTCTTTGATTTAAATTGAAGATATAAAATGATGTTTCAGTGCTACACATCTTTTTCTCGCAAATCTACTAATCATTTATATGAAACAAATATGGAATAGTTTTCATTTAAACATTTGAGTTAATTTTAATAAAGTATCGTAAACGACAAATGTTTGAAGAACATACCCATGCAAAATTAACACTGAAAGCCATGACTGAAAATATAGGCCTGCAATGATTTGCCGACTTATAGGCCTGCTTTGCTGATCATTTCTATAACCTGATGCAAAACACCCTCTCCCTTCTGATCTCGTCTCCTTGTTCCTCTTTCGTTACCTCCTCTCTATCTAATTTTTTTTCTCTTTTTTAACTTCTCCTCTTCTCTTTTTCTCTGTCTCTCTCTTTCTCGCGCGCGCTCTTCTGATTACCTTTTTCGTTTTTCCCCAACTTTTCTCCCTTCCCTTTTCTATGCTATATTCATCTCTTTTTTTCTCTCGACGAGTTCCCTTTTTTTTACAGCTGGACTTGCACCCCGGCAACCCCGGGCTACACGCGGATCGCATGGAATTTTAGCGCGCGTGCGCGCTTGGCGCCGGTGTGTATACTGTATATGTATACATACAAAACTGTACACAAACTACACAGTGCACACACATGCATTTACTTGCACACACACACACACAATCATATATATATATATATATATATATATATATATATATCCTATACATACATGTATGGGGAGAGAGAGATAGAGAGATGAAAGTGTCCTGCGTTGCTCGCTGTTGGCTACTACTCCCGCCTTGACGTTGACGAGAATGACGAGTAGAGCGCGAACGAATGCTTAAGCATTGACAAGGTTGGAATGTAGCAGCGGTTCTTTTTTGTGACATTTACAAATCGGTATGACGACGCGTGCTGCACAACTGCACACGCACATACATGCGTAGAGCAATGGTTCACCTGGTCGTATAGTATTCCGTTGACGCGTTGAGATTTTCTGCCACAGAATTGCACAGCTTTATCGGCATGATTTATAACGATTTGAAATTTACATGTTTCTCGGTCAGCCATTGACAACTCAGAACACGAGCTAATCGCGAGTCGAACCTGTCAATTTTTTTTTATTTGAAGGTGAAACTCTACCTTTTTTTCTTTATTTCAACTTCTTTTTTTTATTTTACGAAAATAATTACAAAAATTTTGGCATATTATTTTCATTCTTTCTTATCAACCACCGAGAGAAATTACTGTCAGAATGAAAATTAAAAAAACAAAATGAAAGTTTGCCACACACATAAACATGTAACTGAGCGTGCAGCAGTCGAAAATTGACGCTACACACACGGGTCAAGTTTTCTGTCATGTGAAAGTAGAAATCTGTCTGTAACCAGTTCATGGCCAGTCATCGTCGTTCGTCTTTCTCGTCTTCAGTCGCTCGCGCATAAGCGAGAGCACACAAGCATACATGCTGCAGTACGCATTGTCTGAGCTTCGCAAAATCAAACAGCCTTCGGCGATTCACATTTTTGTTCTGTCTATAAACTTCTGATCTTCATTTAAAATGATCATTTTTATTTATGCTTCTGACATCCAACGTTTTATTTGTCTCACTTTTCCTATAATTTTAATCGTAAATTGGTTATTCTGCTATGATAAATTTATTTCTGATTATAAAAATTCTGTGAATTTTAATCTAACCATTTGTTTTTCATAAATTTTATAAAATTAACTGACAGACTGGTTACAAATAAATTTATAACTGATAGTACTGAACCAATTTTTTAAATTATAAATTAAATAATATTTTATATTATAAAATATCGAAATTTCAATCTTTTGCTCGTGATATTTTTATGTAGAAATAAATATTAAAAAAAATAAACTAGCTTACAGATCCAGGCTTATGTAGCATAACGTTAATATACATGCATTTTTAAAAGGTACGAAATAGAGTACGGAGGAAAAAAAACGAAAAGAAAAAAAAGAAATCTGTAAGGTAGAGAGAGCGTTTGCTGGTGCAGTACGCGGGGGCTGAAGAGGAAAAGGAGTATGAAGACTAGGAGGAGGACGAGAAGGGAGGGAAGGTTTTGCGAGCAGACGAGAGAGAGAAAGAGAGAAAGAAAAGTAAAAGCAAAAAAAGATGAGGTGCGCGCGGAGCAAGGGAGCTCCAGAAGGAGAGACACACGCGGCAAACAATGGGAACGCGTGCACGTCCTCCTCTCTCTCTTGCTCTCACTATTTTCTCTCTTATTTCTTTATTTTTCTCAACTCTCTATCTCTCTTCTTCTCTCACCATTCGACTTCTCGTGTTTTTTTTTTGCTTTCTCTCTCTCTCTCTTTCTCTCTCTCGCTCGCTCTCTCCCACTTTAGTGCAAAAGAGTAAAAAAAGAGCAAAAAAAAAGAGACTCACTGGTCGGCTGAGAAGAGGATAGCGCGAGTTAGATATATATATACATAAGAGCGAATATATATATACATGTATATATAGGTATGGGAAAGACGGAGAACGAGCGATCCTGGATGGTGAGAAGGGGGCAGGCGGGTGAGAGAACGGAGAACAGGTTTTTGAGCCGCTAGTGGGTGGGGTTGGGCGCGCGCGCCGCGCTGCGAGAGGGAGAGGAGAAGAGAGAACTGGAATCCTGAGTAGCAGCAACACCGGCATGTATAGGCCGTCGTTTGCGACTGATCCAGAGAGAGAGAGAGAGAGAGAGAGAGAGAGAGATGTGAAGAGAGAAGCCAGCTTGGCGCGACCTTTACCAACTAACATATAGATCACGTCGATGATTTCTCTAACGATTAACACTTTTAAATCGAGACTGTCTCTATTTTTTTGGATCTTGAGTGTGACTTTGGCATTGTTGGAATGTAATCAGGCGATGGTTACGCGATGGTTTTTCTTAATTTTAGTTTTTAAATAGCAAGAGTTCACGTGAAATTATTGTTTCAGGTTTGTATATAGACCGTTTGAAGTTATTGTTATCAACTTTTTGAACATTGAATTTGATTTTTCCATGAGAAATTTCTTATGAATTATGTATAAATTTTCACAAAATATATATTATTTTTTATTTGAACGCGTGGATGACTTTTAATTGACGTGGTTAAATTATATCTAGTTTCATAATTTCTTTATAAACAGTTTCTGGTTGAAGTCTGTATTTTTTAGTTAAATTTCATGAAAATTGCTCCAGGGCATGTAATGTCTGTAGATCAAACATGGAAATGACTAGCAATTTTGATATGTCGGTAACTTGTACCGTGAATTCTACGTATTTACCAGTGGAGGCTCCTTTGATAACGAATTTGTGTTTCAGCTGCATTTTTTTAACTGCAATTTTGGAAACTTTTTCAATAAATATATAAATAAATATTGATATTTTTGCATAAACTATAAAACTCGCATGAAATATAAACTTTTATGTTTGAATGGCGAGACAAATTCTCGTAGGTCAATGAATGCTCATTACAATAAAGTGCAACAGATGTAAAGAAAAAAAAAGGATCAAAGATAGACATAACGTTACCGAGTTTTGCTAAGCTCACTTAGCTGGTACGAAAGGAGTGACGAAATCGACGAGTGTCCCAAGGGCATTGTCCTGTCTCCTTCTTGAAGCTCACTTACTCTCTTTCTTCCTCCTTTCTTATGTTCTCTTGGGCTTGTAATGTCTGTTCTTTTATGTACCGAAAAAGAAGAGAGAAAGAGAATAGACAGAAAAGCTGAGAATCGTATACGAACATGAAAAGTCCAAATTGGAATTTACTCTTTTGTCCATAACACTAGCTTTAGGTACTCTGTACTCTGGTAACCGCTACTTTCTGCGGCCTCGACTGATGCACGTGTGCGTTTCTATCTACGTGTACATGCGTTTGTGGATATACTCAATAAACAAGAGCAAAGTTTAGAGAGTATTCTCGACAAACAAACTTTTCTGCTATTGCTATACATACGTCGAGGAAACTTTTTTAATTATGTATCCTCTCTCTTTCCCTACTGTCAGTCGCTACTATCGTTGGCCGAACTTGCAGCTGCAGAAAGCTCGAAGTCCCATTTAAGATCGCGCCTAAGAGTTATGTACAGTGATATGCATTTCGAAAGCTACAGAGTGAGCTAATTGTTGCGTAATCGAGGTATACTTCATTTTACTTCGAGCTGCCGGTCTCTTCTTTTGAGATGCAAACTTCACTTTTGAAGCCCTCGTAAAATATGAGGATGAGTTGGACATCTGGTCGATCTTTTCACGCTATTTATGATTGAAACTTTGAGTATTACATATTTTTAGATTCAGACTCTATTAATAATGTTATAAGCCCTTAGAGTTTCTAATCAATCATAATTCGATCTGAATGTTGCAAACTCTAATGTAGCTACCTATACTTTATGCTATTTCTCTGCTCAAATCGACCATAATTGAGTTAATTATTACAGTCACAATGTTATGTAAAACTGCAAAAGCGGAATGCTATGTTTGTTTACATCAGTATGGTATGGTTTATAAAAATGTTTAGAATATGAGTCTGATTATCAAAGCTCAGTGAGAAATAATTGAAAAATTATAATCTCTTAATTGACCCTAAAATATTTCTATGTAAGCGAGATGCTTTCTGGCATACACGAAAATGTCCAGCTTGTCGTGTTTCATTAATTTCTGGCGTCGGTCGCGCTGTCTCTTCAAAGTATCCGGCCAACACACAATCTGTATGGGTTGAAACACCTTATAAATGAAAACGACAAAAAAGAAGCAACAGCTCGTCAGCAGCAGCAGCAACAAAAGTAGGAGCAATACAAGGGACGAATTCAATCCAACTTGTCTTCCATCATCACAACTCGGCCGCATCGCGCGTGTACACGGTGCACACGGGCCCTGGTTATTCATGCCGCTGGTTCGCTACGTTCATATACGTATACACATACTCTTTATATATACGTGTAGAGGCGTCTATATAGCGAAGGATGGTGGTGGAGGCAGCAGTGGTGGTTGTTCTGACTCACCCTCTAGCTCGCTCTTTTTCTCTTTCAGTGAGTAGAACGCGTGGGTGGTCGAGTCGCACTGTGTGCGTATCTACATGTATATACGTACACATTCATACTGTATATGGCATCGCAAGCGCAGGTTGCGTAGTAGCTACGAAGTCGAGAGCAAACGAGAGAGAGGTAGAGATTACGGGAGGGTGGGGGCGAGATATTGATCAAAACCTACCCTGGCACCCACCAACTCCTCCCCCAAGCTTTCTCTCTCTCTCTCTCTCTCTCGCTATAGCTCGTCTCTCCCACACCCCTACTCAGCCGCCCGGTCGAGCGCAGCAGAGGCAGGGTCGGTAATAGTAGCAGTATAGCAGTAGCAGCAATAGTAGTAGTCATAGTAGTAGTAGTTGTAGTAGTAGCAGCAGCAGCAGATGCAGCAGTAGCAGCAGCAGTGGCTCTCAACGTCATTTTCGAAAGCTCTGCGTACAAACCATGAGCAGTCGCTGCACTTCGCGTTGTCGTCTTATATGCCTTGTCTCCACATCATCGTTGTCATCATCGCGCGTAGATATATGTACCCAATGCACACACATACATATATACATAGTTAACGCTGCATAAAAAAAAAAAAAAAACAAGAAAAAAGAGAGGGATCAGAGTTCCGAAAAGATTAGGGTGCATGGAGGTCGACAAATTATAATGATAGGTTGCTGCTGTTGTACGGGTATCTTATTCGTATAAGAAGTTCAAGTACGCTTATACATATGCGTAAATGTATTAAAAAACTATTCGCAAGTCGTCTTAAAATGAAAGATGGTAATTCTACAAATATGCATGCATATCGAACTGACTTTAATACACATACATCAGAGTTCATTCCCCGTACGTAGATTTGTTCGTGTTGCAGTCACTGCTATCCGCTGCAAGGGGAGCTTGATATGCAAGTACTTATATATACGTTTATATACGTATATACGCAAATGCCTATTCTCTCGTCATATTCGTCAGTGTTACCACCATGCCGTCGTCGAAGCACGTCAATACATCAGAAAGATGTTACGTTTTAACTCGCTTGACTTTTGACTTAGTAGGCTACAAAACTATAAGAGTTGGTCTACAAAATTTCCATAGTTGATGTTTTATCCTTATCATGTATCCAATGATAAGGTGAATTTTAAAAGAAACAAATACATAACAATATTATAAGAACTTATATTATTTATACACATCTCATCTCATTTACCTGATAATAGTACTTTACGATACAAGTGTCATAAGTAACATCGTACAACATTTTATAGCACTTTGCTTAGTTCACATTTATGCCCCCTTTTCCGAGTCATGAGTCGCACTTTCTAGTAACGCGAAGTGAGGTTAGCGCAGGAGCGTATGCGAGTGTGATGCGAACGCAGCGGTGCCAGAATGTGCGACTTATGCCACCGAAAAGCGTGCCATAAATGGAAACTTCTGCCACACAGTGCTATAACACATTTTTGTACGCACTATGCGCAAAAAGCTGGACAGGTGTAGCACACTAGTACATTATGATACTAGTATTCTAGTAACACTTTCTGGCTCGGAGTAGTTTCGCTACGCTCGGGTCCTAATAGCCGCGTCAGAATATGTTCGCTATGGCTCGAGTATCATACTCGATTTTATAGCACTGTGCTAAGTTCACATTTATGCCTCCTTTTCCGAGTTATAAGTCGCACATTCTGGTACCGCAGAGTGAGGTTGGTGCACGAGCGTAGCGAGTGTGATAAGAACGACGCGGTGACAGAAAGGGCGACTTATGTTAACTAAAACATATTTCTATACATCTCATGAATATTATGTTCTTTTGTTTGTTCCAGGTAAGCAATAAAAACTGTTCAAATTTGAGAAATTCATTAGTATACTTCACAGGTTGGTTAACATTCTTCATATCAATTTATTCCTAAAAAATTGAGTATTAATATAATTTGATCATCGTCAATCATGTTTTATTTTCTTATAAAAATAATTGAAAAATATTTTATAGCACTGCGTGGCATAAGTTCACATCTATGGCACGCTTTTCGGTGGCATAAGTCGCACATTCTGGCACCGCTGCGTTCGCATCACACTTGCATACGCTCGTGCGCTAACCTCACTTCGCGCTACCAGAAAGTGCGACTTATGCATCGGAAAAGGGGGCATAAATGTGAACTTTGCACAGTACTATAAAACGTTGTTCGATACTCGGGCCATAGGGGACACTTTTCGGCCCAGCTATTAGGACCCTCGCTGCGCTCGGGCCCTAAACTACGCCGTGCCAAAAAGTGTTACTTATGGCACTTGTATCGAAAATTACTATTTTATCACGTTAAAAATTCATTAAATTAGCAATTGATCTCGTTAAGTAGTGTTATTTTTCAATTCAATACCCTATTGTCGATAGTTCGACGATCAAGAACTTCAAAGGCGAACCTCGTTATTCGCGGTTAATGCGTAACAAAAAAATGCCGTGAATGCGAAAATCATGAATACGGAAACATTGCTCTTGTGGGATTTAAGGAATCGCGTATACATGATCCAAAAAAATTTTAATATTCAAGCTAAAATATTAATTTTTAATGGCATTAATTACATTTTCAATTTATTTACGAAAAATAATTTGTAAGTAGTGATTATTTTTGACGTTTACAAGCGTCTTTATACAACTCTTTATGGGGTGCAAGTACTTTTTCACACTCATTTTTGAAATTCAAACTAATCGTCACCATAGGATCATCTTCTATAGCCTGATCAATGGATGTTTGTTTATAATTCATGCAATGTTTTCCTGCGGTATAAGTTCCTTGAAGTTTCTTAAAGTTCATCAACAGTTGCATTTTTAATTTTAGTTGGAAGTGTATTACTCATTACCTCTTTAATATCCTTGAATGAAACTGAATTTTCTTCTTACCTTACAAACATGCAAAATTTCAATTTCTTCGATGTCTGCTAATCAGAAGATCCGAATGATTTTATTCACCTTCACATGTTGATCAAGTTGCGTATCACTCGCACGTATTTTTGTTTTATTATTTCTTATAGATCGAATTTTTGATTCGTTTACATCGAAACGACTTTTCCTTCAATAAAATAGAGATTTGCAATTTTTAAACGATTGATTATACTTTATTTTATTATTATTCCTTTTTTTATTTTGAAAGGCTTCTTCTCAATCGGAACCATGTTGCAAAGATTTACACTTTAAAACGAATGAAAACATGAACAAAAAAGTTACTGTTTAAGCCCAACAATTCATAAACGAATATAAAATGTAAACAAATGTCAACATTTTATGTTCCTTCAAAAATCAAAACCGCAAATAGCGAGTTTTTAAATTCGCGACGTTCAAATAAATGCATGTGCTTTTTATTTAATTATGGAAGGAAATTATCTAAGTAAATTTGTGCTATAATAAATATTTAATAAATAATTAATAAATTATTTTCATGAATAGACACCCGTGACGAGCATCTACGTTCATTTACGTAGTTCATCATTGTAACTTAATAAGAACGTTGGCACTTATGAGGGTTCAAACTTAGAGTTAATATAACTGAATATAAGTTCTAGAGAATAATGTTTTTCCGTGTTATGGACCGTATAATTTTTTTTCGTGAAAAAATAGGTACTTCGTTGCCTCGTATTTGATTTTTTTCCATGGAATGAAAATAATTTTTGCAAAAATTTGAATTTACGACTTCATTCATTAGTTCGCTGATAGTTTTACTCAGATAAAAGTTTATTCATGTTGTTTTATATTAATTTTGATATAAATTTAAAAATAAATAGAATAAAACGTTGATTATTAGATTCAGTAAAAATCCCTGTTAATTTTTAATTTTTTACCTTTCCTTTTTTTACCTGATTAGTTAGATCATGTCATTTCTTCATATTTTGATTGGGTATATTTTGTAAACCAGAGCAAAGATAAATTGCCGCAACAATAAAGTAGCATGTTTCAAGTTTAAGTGTTGCATTACTTCAGATTACTTCAGAGATGTTTAAGTACGAATATCTGTTCTTAACGAATATGTGCGTAAAAGACCAATCGTTTAACGCCCTGAAATTGGTCACACTATTGTACAAAACAAAGATCTCGATCGGTACTCATATACAGTATTGAGAAGCTGTGTGTCGCTACTGAAGTCAGATTAATGGACTAAGAATACTTGGGTTTATTTCGACAAAGTTTTGGTGTCGCTGAGCTACCATTTTCGGTTCACCTAAACCAGCGCGCGTTTCGGGAATTTCATTCGTATAGTGAGTAACATCCCCTTAGCGAAGCTGCGCAGTTGCAGTAGCAGCAGTAGCGCGAATAATTTGGCGCCGAACTCAATCTCGTAGAAGACTCTTACGTGCACTCGCTACGACAATGGAAACCTCCAGTGTTTTTCTATGAACGATGTATTGTCGTCTGCGTATTTATTAAAATAGTTGAATGTCAAAATTTGATATATCTCAAAGTAATATATTTTTTCACTTTTGGCAAAGATACAACAAATTAAAAACACGAATAATTTACTAAAAATTATTTTTATTAAATAAATTTTTATTTAAAAAAAAATTATTGTTGATAATATTGAGTAACTCAAAGAATTTGTCTTGATGCCTCTGTTTTAGAAGTCTTACGCGGTTGTATTATTTCTGCGACTCACAATGTTTTAAAAGTTACCTTTTGATTCGTGTTGTTACTGATGTTTCATGAGAGAAAGTCATTTATGACGGATTCATCGTTTTTTTTAACATTTTTTAAAATTGAACATATGAAGAATTTTCCCAACTTCTCGTGTGCACAAGCTTGTACACTAAGCACCTGCAACAAAATTTTTTCGATTCCTTTCATCAGTGTCTGAAATTAAAAAACCGTTACTATTTCGCCAACTTGGTTTACCTGTCTAATTTTTCTACTTTCCCTTTTCCCCAGATTGTATAATAAGGTCAAGAATATTTATTAGAGTCGCGTGGTCATGACGTTTCATCGATTTTAATTGGTATTAAAGAGATACATTTATAAGCTTTGACGCTTCTACATTTCAATCATGATTGGATTTGTCGACTTTCAATTCAAGTGTAAACCAACAACTGGTACTTCTTCATCATAAATTATGGTTGAAGATGTATTAAATTGGCACTAATCATACAAGTGTATAAAAGATGTATTTGGATGGTGAAATAAGATCGTAGGAAAAATCAACACAGATCTTATCATTGGCTCTATTATTGTTTTTTTTTGTTTTGTTTTTTTTTCACATAAATCACATCAAAGCACGAAGATAATTTTTGTTAATTATATCATTAATGAAGGCTATTTTGATATGCAACTTTGAGCTAATACCATTTCTCAAACGAAATGAGAAAACTTAAAAAAAATTACCATATCTTATGTTTTTGAGGGTGCTACTTCCACTGATTCAGTTAAAAAAACTATTCATAACGCAAATTAAAAACTTGACCACAAAACATTTCTTGACATTCAAATTGGTTTTTCTATCCCATTTTTAAATTTCTTATTGTAATTTTTTGAATGGTCAAAATGCATGCAGATCATGCATTCAAAGTCTAATCTTGACGCAACTAAGATTATTTTAATAAAAAAATTTTTTGTTCAACAAAATCGTCTGGAATGGAAAATTTATTTTTAAAGCTTACTATTTTTATTTAAACTAAATGAGTTTTTTCAGAAAAATTTATTAAAATAATAATGTTTTAAAATTGTTCAGAGAATGTTTTAAATTTAATTTAAGTTTTTTTTAGAATTTTCAGAGACAATTTTTTTTGATAACTCAAAAACAATGAAGAAAAATTCTGAAAAAATCAATGTTTTCCTTGAACAATTTTAAAACATTTTTTTATATATTTTTCCTTTTAACTAAACATTATCATTTGAAAAAATTATCTCAAAATATAAGATATAGTATTCTCGATTATAAGAAATTATAATAGTTCCATGTTGTACATCAACAGCTAGATAAATTTTTAGTAAATTGAGTTTTTGAATTTCAGTATTTTATTTTACAAGTATATAGTTATAAGGTCGTAGCTAAAAAAAAATTTTTGCTCTTGTCGAGATATGAATTAACTCAAAATTTATTTGAATAAATCTAATTGAAAAACCGATCATCTTGATTATTTAGTTCTATAGTGATGCAAAAAAGTGACGGGGTTTGTTTATAACATAACAGAAGAACGTAGAGTTCCTATGAAGTATAAGATATAAACATAAGTATAAACAGCTCGCAGCCTCATAGTGGCACGCGCTAACTTTGCTCAGACGTCGTCGACGCCGCCTCCCAGTTTCCTCCTTAGCAGCGAGCGAGCTTCAGCTGACATCCCGAGGTGTATACACGATACCATAGCGTATTATACGTATACGTAGCGGTGGCTGGTGCTGCTGGTGCTGCTGTCGTTGTCGTCGTCGTCGTCGCTTCACGTGCCTATCACCGATGTCGTCCCCTTACACTCGAAGTATATAGCGCCGCGCGCCGTGTGCGATGCTGCTCTACTGCTCGCCCCCTCTCTTTTCTCCTGCTCTCTTGCGTCTCTTTCAGCAGGCGCACTGCTTCGTATTTCCTTGGCGGAGGCACTGCGGCGTCATGACAATATCCCCCTTTCCCCTGGGCTATATACATATTTTGGAGTCCCTCTACGTTCACTACAATGCGCCGGCGTGTAGCTCTGTCTCGCTTTCGTGCTGCGCAGCAGTGTGTGCGAATACGGAGTCTGTACATGATTACGCACACACACGCAATCATCTCTCTCACTGTCTCTATCTCTCTCGTTTATTTGCCGTCTCTTTTCAGCAAACGCTATGCCTTGCCCGGTGACGCTAGCGCCCCCACAGCAACAACTCCACCGCCGTGGTGTGAGTGCTTTAGCTGACGTGTGGTGTGCGGCTCCTTTAGTTGTATTGCGACCGTCGATGGTATAGTGGTACGTTCGCGCGTCGCTTTAGCTTTAAAGATTTCAGTCTCGTAAGCTTTTTCACCGGGTTTTATATTTTTGTTGTTTATTACGCTATATAGTAGTGATAATTTTTGCATAGTTTAATAACTGTTATTATATTCATTACTTCTCATAAAGTTCGGTAAAAGTTCATTGATATTTTTCCAGTTCGTGGCTCGCACTCTTTCAAAGCGAACTGTCTGAATTGTTACTAATTATGTCATAGGCATTAAAGTGTTGATGCATCATGTGAAAAAATGACAGCACCTTCGATGTTGTGTAGTAGCGACGTGACTGTCACGTGTGTTTCTTTGCTGCATTGCAAGCGAAGATTGTCAACAATATCTCCGCAGTGATTTGATTCGTTTATATATATTGTTATACAAATTCTACGCGCATCATGTGAATTAACAGTGATTTGGATGAGTGATAAACAAGGAGTGAATTAAGTTTAGTCAAATCAAGCTAAAAGTGTAGTGTTAAACTAAAAGTGTGTTTTGTCATAAAAGTTTAACTTTTAAAAAGTGCAATGATCGTCAGTTGACCGGTGACAGATGTTTTGTATACATAGTGTGACGTACTATAGTCCACCCTGAAATTAGTTTGAGCAACTCGAGCAAGTCAAGTGATCACAAAAATACACTAGTGCAACAGTAGTGTTAAAATAAGCAGGAAAGCGGTGGAGAGTGGGTGTATCGTAGGTCGACGAGTGTTCGACCTAGCGTCTCCGGAGGACATCGGCCGCTGCTGCGGCCACAAATAGAGACTTTGATTGAGGGCCTCAGTGCCACCCCGGCCACCGAAATTCTTTCAACCCTGTCCTGCAGCGGAGGCGCGAGCCAAGGCGGAAGTGTGTACGGCTCAAGCCTCGTGTTTGGCGAGACGGGTGGCGCGGTGGAGGGGGGTGTGATGCCGGTGCGGGTGGCGCAGCGCCCTTCAGGAGGACTGCTGCACGGCGGTGTGCCGGTTGCGCCTAACAGCGTTGTCGGCGGGGGTCCAGGGGGTCCTGTCGGGCCGGGAGGCCGTTGCGGCCTCGGTGGACCTGCATCGACTGGCTCGCCACCTTTATCAACCACGTTGGGACTAGGTCCCGGTGGCCCAGGACCGAACGTCTCGATGCCTGGTTCCGTTGGCGGAGTACAGCAACCGCCCGGAATTTCATCGGGAGCTCAAGGTCCTGGTCCAGTTGGTCAACCTGGCCCCGGTGGGCCTGTTAATAACGCACCCAACCCCCTTCAAGCTATGGCTTCCGCGGCTGCCTCGCTCGGGCAGCTTAATAATATGGCTAATGGTCCTTTACCGCCGATGGGTGGAGGACCTCAAGGACCACCAAATTTACCACCTCCACAACCAGCTACGACTCCTACACACGGGGGACCTGCAACCCCTCACCAACCCGGTAGCGTTCCCGGGCCCCATCTTAATGGAGCATCACCTAGTCCACATCCGATGTCACATGGGATGATGAGCAGTTCGCCGCATCCGGCACATCCCCATATGACCGGCAGTGGTCCTTCACCACACCCACATCATCCGGGGCCTGGTCCAATGATGGGTTCACCGCATCATCCAGGTCCACATATGGGACCAGGACCAATGATGGGCCCGGGTCCTGGAATGCCACCCCAAGGTGGACCAGGAATGTGTGGCCCTGGAGGACCTGTAAATCCGATGGGTGCTCATGCACCTCATCCTCAAGGGCCAGGAGCCATGCCTGGACAACCGCACATGCACAATGATCCATTCTATTGTCCTCCTTTTGGATCACAATACATGAGGTAATAATGTTTAAACTTTATTTGAAGTGCTAAGTTGGTTTGTAATTAAAAGTAAAATAAATTATTACAAATGCGATAAATAACATATCGATCGTATTTGTTTTGTGAATTTATCATGTGCAATATATCAAAACAAAGATTCTGTTTTTTCTCCATCAAAAATTACGAATAAAATAAGTTATAGTTTTAGAAACAAAATGAGCTTAATTGATAAACACTGTTAAAGAAATCTGTTAAAAAGCATAAAAGGAGCAAAATAAATTTCTCAACTTGTTGACATTGTGCCTGCGAAACTTTTTGAATCGTATTGCATCAAGCACGCTTAAATCCGTTAATTATTATCACTTGAAATCTGAATATGTTACAAAACTAAGAAATTTTTAATAAAATATTACGATAAGTAATTCTATATGACGCAAAGTGAAGCTACAGCTAAGCTTAAGCTAAAAAATTTTACAACGAAATTTGTCTTCGAAACTAAAAGCAACGATTTTCTATATATTATTTTGCATTATTCTATATATGCAGAATTAATGAAGCGCATTCTCTGTATGAAAATGCAGTTCCAATGTGTGGAGTAGATGTCACCGGGCTCACCTATGACTGTGTTAGTCTTTTTTCCTATTTGTTTAGTCTGCTAACAGTACCGCCTGAGAATCCGTTATCGCGAGCACGCTCTAGCTTCTTTCGACTGCGCACACACAGGCACGAACTATCGGGTAAACATTAGTTTCGAATCTCGATAAATTCTTCTGTTAAAATTTTCAGCAGGTCAGTCTGCTCGAGTTTAGTTGTATCGAGGACGGAGGGTATTTACTTCTACAGCAACTCTGCATCTCCACTATTTGTCTGCTTTTTGGTCGAATTTTATAATAATCCTTGTATTTTTTAAAGCAAAGAAGTTGTTTTTCATAACCGTTTGGTTTGTAAATTTAGCACCATACAAAGAAAGCCGCTATGGTCTATCCAGGGAGTTTTTAATATATATTAAATTTACCTATAGATACTTTCCAATGCATAGTAGTATCCTTGAAAGCGGTCCAAGTCTAATCGCTGCTTGTTTAATCGCCAATCCGATGATATTTCATTGGCCATATTTTACAGGAGCGATTCTAAAAATGTGTCATCGTTCCTTTGATTTTTTCCGGCTACACATCTCTTATCTAGATATAAACCACTAGAAGTTGTGTTCACAACATCATTATTTTCATACAGGCCGCGATAAAGCAGAAAAATAAAAAATTATAGAAAATTGCACGCTCTTATAAGCCGACACACAAAAATCCATGTATGCTGGAAATGGTAGTTATAGTTCATATCGTGCATGCACACATACCAGCGACTGCGTATGTGTGTCCATTACATACGTATGCAAGCACGCCTGGTCTCTTTCTCTCTTGCTCCGTTGTAAATACACATATACAGGCTTTCGTCGCGCACACGAGTTATTTTTTGCTGTTTTTGCTCCTCCTCCGACCGATCGTGTACGTGAGTGAGTGTGCATATATGTGTATGTGTATACACATGAACCGATCGAACTAGCCTCGCGGAGCTCGATCGCATGTCGATAATCACAGCGCACGCGCTTCAAAATTTTGCGCAACGCTAGAGCTCGACAGCAGCGGTCGATTATAATCCACGTATATACGCCGTATATATGTACGAGGTCATTCTGCTCGTCGCACGCACATATACCAATCTTATGAAAGAGCGTCAGGTGTACGTGATGCTTCTTACACTTTTTGCAATAATCAAAAGCATGAATTCTATTGCTCGAGAAGTCATCGCATTTTTGCATTGAACGATTCTTTAACCCGACCGAAGAAAAACAACAGCACACTACTTCACTGTCATTTTGAAACGCCAAGTGGGTTTATGTGCGTGTACGTTGAATACATTCTCACAGGTGCTTCGCTTAATAGATTGTAGGTGAAAAAGCAGGTGTCGAATGCCGACAGCACCTTCTAAGCTTCCTGCTCTTGAGCGTTTCTTCAATGCAATAGTTCGCATTGAGACTTTTTTCGATACTTCAATATTTTTGTAAATTAATCGGTTCACAAAAAAACCATCGCTTTGCGTACAAGTAATAAATTTAAGTATTTATAAACTTGTTCAATTGAATCATTTTGCAATTTACACATTTCTGAAAATATTTTATTCATGTACGATACTACTAACACTTCTAATAATTTGCTGTTTTTCTTTTCTTATCATCAACTTTTTCTGTAAGGATACAGAGAGTCCTTTTTGCCAAATGACGTATCTGTACAATTATATCATTCAGGCTCCTTGCAAGGTATCTTTATTGACTATTCTATTACAAAGTTTCATTTTGAAGTAATTAAATAAATAATAAAATAATATGCAAAGAATAAGAATATAAAATGCAATTAATGAATGCTTAACACCAGAGAATAGTTTTGATTACGTTGAGGTCGTTCAATTAAATGAAAATGTTTTTTCGAGTATAATACTTACGCTGTCGCATACAATTTAACCCGGCTTAAAAGACAAAAACAGCAACAGTACTACTATAAATTGTGTTAAGTAATCGACGATACTTGATAATTATCGATTGGATAACCGCAACGAGAGGTTATTGACTGGTCTAATGCATTATGCATACGTGCGCGCCTGTACACGAGACGCTTTTTTTGCCAGTTCACGTGTGTAAAGGGTAGCTCGTTTGTTGACTTTGACGATGGAGAGGCTTTTTGCCACGAGTAAACAATGCAAAGTTGAAGGGTAGGTAAATTGAGATATGTTACAAATCAAACGCAAAACATACAAAAGTGATCGTGTTCTGCTATGAGAATTAGTGCTAGTGTAAAACGAATGATTATTGTTTCGCATTTTTTTACTTTCTAAGTTTCTTTGTACAAATCGTGTCAAAAAGTCGGCCGCATTTTGTTCTTTAATTTAACTTCAACAGCTCGTGTAACTTTTAATTTTATCACGAGACAAATTTGATTATCCAGTGCATACAAAAGATGTTTTCACTTAATATACCTCTAACTCGTACGAATTACAGTATTTTTAATCGAAAGATTCTTTATTATTTAAAACACAATTTGCTTGTGTAAAAGTTCTATTGTATAACGATGGTATACAGAGTAAAATTAGCAATTCTCAAAACACAAAACACAATTCAAGTGCATTACTATGTACAATTTAGTTTGAAACTTTGAACTCTCTGACCAAATGGATCTACCCTCTACTCACACATAACGCAGAACGGTTGCCAAACTTTCTCTCAAAAGGACGTGTGAAATTTACAAATTCCTTTTGCACAGATGCGCGTACGCCCAGAATATGCCTGTAATAAGGAAATTAAATCCAGACTTTTGGCAAAAGTACGCTTTTCTGTTTCAATCAGCAATTAGTAGCAATAATCAAACTTATTAATTTCATTTAATCAAATTGTTATAGCTCGACCTAAAGAAGAGCCCGTGCTTCAAAAAAGCTCGTTTCGAGTGATTGGCTCTTAATTGAGCCATGAACCGGTATCGGTATGAGTATTCAGCTTATACTTTTGCCCATCTACAAAGATTTCAAATGAGCCCTGGTGAAAAAAAATGAAAAATTGAGTAGGCCATTGAATAAAAAAAGTTCGTTTAATTATCAGGGTCTGGCTCTTGAACTCGGTGCGTTGAACGAGCTAATTATACAGCGGCGCATTAGCTTTGTACTCTGACGTTTGAAACAATTCACCAGTTTTATTGACTATCGGCTAAAGAGACACTTTGCCTGGTGCTCTTTTAGCGCTTCTCGTGTCAAAGTTCAAATGCTTTTTCGATCAAGTGGCCGAAATTCACGGTCGAGTGTCTTGTTTACAAGAAGCACGTGTTCGCCCGATCGAAGGCATCATTAACATTGACGTGTATCCGACGACACGAGCAAGTCATCGGATGGCTGAGTGCGCATAGAGAGACGTTGCCGCGGGAATGAACAATGCGCGTGTATACATGTGCACGATCGGGATGCACTTTCTGCCGGCACAAATTGTGCGCGCGAGCTGGCAGGTAGCTCGAGAGCCACACGAGATGAGAGAAAGAGGAGCCTTCGCCAAGTACGTGTGACTTCTCCGTCTCTTTTGCTCTGTAGCGCGCCTATACGGCCCGGCGCGTGCGAGAGATGAGTTCCTTACAGGCATGGGCTCATCGTATACCTGTGTGTGTGTGTGTTTGTGTGTGCTTATGCTTGTGTGCTTGTATGCGCACGAGTCCATTTCGCTTGCATGCACACGCTTGGTATATATATACTACATACGGCTGCGCGTATACAGTGCGACTTAGATGCGCACACTCCCATGTGCAGTGGTGCTCTTGACGCGCCGTTGATATACTTGACGCTACTCACTTGATATGATACATAATACACCACGCGCGATATTCAATCTTTCGATCGTCCTTGTTCGTGAGGGCAAATTTTCCACTCTCCACACGCCCTTTGAATTAAAATCAGACATTACGTTGATAGTTGTGAACTGATTGCAAGGGATTTCGCCCACACTCATCGCCATCCAGCGTATTTTCTCTACATTTTTCAACTGATCGATTGAATTCGTTAGGCACCTGAAGACATTTTATTGTACGTTTCGAAAAAATACGAGAAAAATCAAACACTTGCCCACGTTTTTCTCTCTTTCTCTCCGCATCGAGTTTTTTCAGTATCTCCTGCGATCCTCGGGCTGTGAACGAGATTTCAAACGAATATGTAAAAATTGCAATTTCAGCGCGAATTTTATACACGCATACATATACGCACTTTGTCGCGTATTGTAACGCGCGCCTCGAAGAAGAACCAAAGAGTCATAGTATGGGGCTGCCTCGGTTCTCTACATGTGTGTGTATTGCGCGCAAGTGTAAAAAGCCGCTGCTATGCAGCCGGCTCCGCAGACCCAAAAAGGAAGAAAAAATTTTTGACGAAAGGTGGCATTTATAAACTCTATACCCGTGAATATATGTATACGTATTTATGTACGTACGATGCTTATACGTGCCGAGATGAAGAATGTTGCTTCCTTCACTTATGAAAAAAATATCAATTCAAATGTTTACGCTCGGCTTTTTATCATAATTTTATTTTAAATGACGCCTTGCAAATAAGTCGAGTCTTCTCATTTGACGAATTTGTCAAACGCCGAATGAATCAACTCATTCTACTTTTTCAATTATTGGGCTATTTTTTAGTCTCTTTATTGTAACGAATCGTTGACAAGTCTATCAAGACTGTAATCCTCTACTTCAAAACTAATTTTTCTCTACCCACAAGCCTATGACTTGAAAAATCAAATTTTGAGTATAACGCTTCGAAAGATGAATGAATGAGAACCGTTTCCAGTTTGCCCATTGGTGTGCGTGTGCGTGTTTGTATATCTGCGCGTATGTGTGCGTAAGAAAGAGAGAAGCACAGGAAAGCGTATGCGGCTAACCTATGGCGTCGGAGTGTACAAAGTTGGCTCAGCCGGTCTCTCTCTCTCTCTCTTTCTCTTCTTGTATTCTTCGTTCTTTCAAGGCCGTCGCTGTTCGCATCCTATGCTGCGTGCTTCTCTCGGCTAGCGTTCCCCCCTTTTTCATGCGTTTCCATTGCCTTACCTGCGTGCTACTGCGTTCACCTCGAGCCCGCTTCTAACATGTTTGAATAATAAGAGTAAAGGCATCGTTTCATTCCCAAGCATATAAACAAATAAAAAATTGTAACGATTATTACAGAAAATTTTTTGGAAAAACTTCAAATTAACATCGCCTAAATTGTTGCAGATAAGCCTTCTTATTGAAAAAATTGCGTAGGTTTTCGGAACAAAATGTTCTTATATGGCGAGTTGAGATGATCATTTGCGTATCGCACAAATCTATATCCGCTCTAACCGATAGGCGAAAGAGACTGACATAACCAATGGAAAAAACCAAGACTTCACAATGACTTCACCCACGTTTTGGGCAAAGACCGGTTAAAAAAACACGTGTACGAAGAAGGCAAAAAAAGTTTACAACCCACGTGATTCACTTACTGCATTGGTGTATAAAGCGAACTCTACCCTCCTTGTTTTCGCCGGTGTACACATTGGCAAAAGAGACTCGAGCGCGCGTGCGTTGGCATTTGCATGTGTGCGCGCGTATTTATGTCCGTGTGTGTGTGTGTGTGCGTGTGTGTGTGCAAAAGCGCGTGAGTGTGGGTTGGTTCTTTGCACTACGCAGAGTCAGCACAGACGATTCGTCTTTCTCTGCAATGCCGGAATCCATCCTCCCTCCATTCGCTACATAGTATGAGAGCAGAATCGACGAGGCGTATTCTGCCAAAGCGAACCACGCAGCTGTATTTTATATATAAAAATGTACATGTACATGGGCACACACATGCAGACATTTAAGCACATGCGCATTTTATATAAATACTAGTTGCGCCGAGTATGTTATCTGCGAGTTTCTGAATTAAACTTTTCAGTTCAATGATAGAGTAAATCGGAGTCTTACATTAATTCACTTACATTGATTTTGTCTATTCGTTATAATTTGTTTGATCGTTTCACTGAAATATTGAGAATGACAATTTATAAATATTCGATCGGTAATTGAATATAAAAAAAAAAATAATTAAAAAAAAATACTTTGCAATATATGTTTTTTACCGAATGAAATAAATTATAGATTGTACTAAAATGTAACGTAATAGGAGCTAAAAAATGCATAAGGTATATGGCATACACTCGAGAGAAAGCGGAAGAGGAATCACGCGTGAAAAATTCAGATCTTGACTTTCCGTAATCCGTTTTGCAAGTATACATCGTACATGTATATAAGTAGTTATTCAATACGTTGATACTCGCAAAGATTTTTTCTAAGCTGATACGTGTATGTACTCTATTACACGGCTGACTAAAATTTCATATTGCTAAAAAACGTACTAAAATTAAACGATGTACTACTGATGTCTACTCAGTGCTATGTCAAAAATGTGATATATGTTAAACAAGCTGCGAACAATTTAGACGATTAGATACTAATTTTCATTATCGGTTCAAAAATAAAAAATTATATATTAATTGAAAAACGTATACCACATGTTTAATGATTTATCTAGGAAACCTAATACTGTAGATTTGAGTCTTGTTGAATATTTTGCTAGTTGACCAAAGTTTCCAACCGAGGTGAATCGAGGTCAAAATGTCAAACAGCTGCGTATATCCCGTTGATTTCCCAAGTATATATAAAAGATGAATCAACGTTATTTCAAAGCTACCGTTCTGTTGTCGATCAAAATTTTTTGAGCCATGTGGTGTATATTGCGATAGAAATAAACTGCGTACGAAAAACATGTATTTTGCCAATATAGAAAATCTGAGACGGAAACAGAGCGGCGTGTAGAGCTATCAAGACATCGCGTCAGTCTGCGCTAATACTTCACTTGGAGGCTTTGTCTTTTTTTCCAACTCCTTATTTTCATGTAAAAACACACATTATATCGTGAATTGATATACCAAAAAATAAATGATTGTGCGGCTTAATATGTCAATAAATACACTATTATTCCATGTCGCAGAATTAGTCCCAAAATCATAGTTATGGTTAATACGTGCGCAATTTGCAATCCATGCCATTTAAAATACATTCATTGAGCCGCGTCGCAGGGGGGAAAGAAATATATGAAAGTAGCTCTCTTTCTTTCCGAGCCATTCCCACGGGATAAGATCCTGTATAAGCTAGGATTCCCACGTGCTCGCACTGCTCTGCTCTTCTTCCTTCTTCCGACCTCAGAGCGAGAGAGACGTGTGATTTTTTGTCTGCATGCAGCAGCTTATACTGTGTGGAAAACCGGATAGCTGTTTTCGCTGGATTTTGTGAAAAAGCTTTCTTATTTTGATTAAAAACCTAGCATTTAGTAAATTATCTACCATATAATTATTCATTTGAATTGTGCTTTTTTACAAATAAAATGATTTACGGATTGAAAGTAGGAACTTTTTCTAATTTTTGGAAAACAGATGGGGTTTTTCATGTAATTTTATGATTTGTTAGGACATGCAAATGTCACGTCAAATATAACCACTTTTTATTTTTCAAGTGCTTTTCATTTCGTTGTAAATTTCTGACGAATAAGCGAGTAAGTTTTTTAAGTCTTAGTGGAAAATTATCTGAAAAATCATCTAGAAGTATAAGATGATTAGGTTTATCTGCTTATGCGAGTGAACTGAGATTATTAGCAACTGGTTCGTTCATTGTTTTTTTAAATATCCATAACATTACGGGATAAGTTTTTGTGGTTGTTCTTGTGAGTTATTTCTTTGTTATGGCTTACTCAGCGAGCAATACTCGACTGCAAATCTTTAGAAAACGATAACGGTATTATACTTGAAGTGCAGCTGTATCACTGGACTATTTTTTTACTGCATCGGTATCTTAAAAACCTGATCGTTAATTTTTTTTCGACTTAAAATCCGCTCTCCATAAAAATGATTTTCAAGAAAAAAAATTACCTTAGCGTCGTTATTCAATATATAGCATAGATAGCACTTGTTATCTTATCCTTTTTATCAATGAGGTGATAAAATGTAACGCTATTTTTCGTATTTTTTAAAATAATTTTCCTTTTCAAGCACTGGACGCAGGATCAAAAATATTGTATTTTTTGAATATTTTAAAAATTATGTTCGATTTCATTCGTAAAAAGTGAAGGAGCGAGAGACGCGTGGAGTTGTTCGCGCGTGCACATGTATATCCGTGCGCTCTTCGACAAAACTTGGGTCTAGTGAACATACGCGCTCTATACGTTCTAAACAAGTCACAGAGCGGGTGAGTGAAGCTGGCGCGCACAGAGTGGTGCATATGCCGTTCGTGGCTCCTACATGTGTTGGTTGTATACAGTGCGAGAGAGAACGCCACGACGGTGTGCTTAATCCACGCGAGTCGCGAGTGTATATACGTTATACGAGCAACTTTGCCCGAACTTTGCAGTTGTTCCCTTATATACGTATATCGTACACAGTTGACTTGAGTCGTATAACTTCGATGTACACAATGTCGAGTTTTCGAAATTAATGCACGTGCTCGCTCGTACATAGCGAGAATTTAAACCGATAATGTCTCTCTGCCGTTGGCATTTTTATCTATTACATGTTCTGACGCATACCTATGCGTGTTAATCTTCCTTTCCCTCTCAACTCGCCAAAGTGCGTGCAAACTCTTTCACTCGATAATAATATTCGAGACCGATCGAGGAGCTTTTTCCGTAGCAGCGGCGATCTGCAGGTATCGGTGTATTTGTTCCGTTCTAGCGGGAATACAAACAGTTTCCTCGTAACTCAAACTCGAGCTGTAAACTCAAGGACGCGACTCCTAAGTGATTACGATATACTCGAAAGTGTATCTTCGTCGTTACATACAACGATGACGACGAACGATTTCTTATAAACAGTCGGCTAATATATCGCCGGCACGAGAGTACGCTGCAATTGGCCAAGGTCGTATTACTTACCTAATCACCGATTTTTCACGAATCATCTTGCACAATACGTGGTGGCGTGCAAGCGCACTCATGGCATGCCGATCATGTTTGTACACCTACGCGTTTATGCCTCGCCCGTTGTTGTGTGCTTTTTTGCGAGATTTGCGCGACACGGAATATTCAATATATAGTGGCTAGTTATGTTTATTCTCTACGAAAAAGCTGCAGATGATCGACTTGAGATTCAGAAGCAGACGAGCATTAGTTGATCGATCTTAGGCAAATAGAACTACGGCGATTTGCACGTGCTGCAGCGCGTCATTCAAACAAACAACAAGTGTTAGTATCTATTTAACTTGCAGGTATGTGTAAACATTGTGTACATTTTCTCGCCCGATCGAGACTTTCCGAGCTCTTTTCGCAATCTCACGAGTTCAAGTCGATTTTATAAACCTGCGCGCACACGCGTGCACACACAGACACCCATCCGCGTAGACGAGAAGCTCGCGCTCACTGTATGTACTGTAAATCGCATATGTATGTAGCTCGAGTGAGTAAGAGAGAGAGAGAGAGAGCTTCGGGAGCTCTTGCGGTCGATGTACCGCAGCTTGTGGTACTACCCGCCCTCACGCGCGCGCGTTAACGAGTAGTTACGCCCTATACACGACGATGACGACGACGACGACGACGGCTGACCGGCACGTTTCAAGTGGCTTTGAGTGAGAGAGAGAGAGAGAAACTGACGTTTGTAGCAGTCATTTTCATGGCTGTCTATACCATCGACCTGTATATATAGTCAAGCGACGGCATTTTTGTGGCCGCGTCGGTTTTTTTTTCAGTCCGCACAGTCACAAACTTTTCGCGTTTTATACGTCTAAAAATTTGATTGAATGGTTCATTCATGTAAAGTTATATGAGCTTGTATCCGCATTTTCAACTTATTTTGTATATTTTCTGTTGCGAGCTTTGAGAATTAAAAATATTGATTTTTTTTTTTAATGAGAAAGAAAAAATTTATCAAAAGAAAGGCGAGCTTCCTTCCGCGGGTGTAGACAAGCGCGGCATGTTTCGCGATACAACAAGCTAATCTTCCAACTCACCCGACGACAAATCCAACGAAAGCCTCTCTCAACATTTTACATAGTCTACAACGTACACGGTTTAGTATAAAGAAAATCAGTATAAACGCATGCGTCTCGTTCCCTCTGGCTTGGCGTGCGTGCGCGCGGTCGCGCTATTTTCAATCTCTCCTTTAGTAGCAGAAGCCAGACTAGATCAAAATATGAAACTGAAAAAAGATGAGGATGGATGGCGAGTTATATGTCGTACAGAGGGGAAGGGAACTCGTAGCAACGTGAGTTGAGGAAGTTTTCGACTAAATATAGCATCGATAAAAATATACCCTATTTTGCGTGAGGGGGCGGGTAAGAGGGGAGGAGGTGAGGTGGACTGCGTTGCCGATGCTGTTACTGCTGTTGCTACACCGCTGCTATTCCTGAATTAAATCTCGAACACCCAAAGAGTTTGGCGTACATAATATAATACACAGGTCATGTAGTTTGCGCGCGAGAGAGTCACTGCACGTTCGAGCCGATTAAACTGAATCTTGCGTTTGTTCTTTTTCTACTCGTTTATACCTCGCATATACGCGAGACAGCAGCGATTGTTCCGTGTATGCTGCCACTATCAATGCAGTTAAGGCATTTTTAGAAATGTGTTCCATTGCTTTTATTGACTCTAATTCAATTCGGGTCGATTTGTCATTGTAAACACCAATTGGCAATTAGGTTGAACAATTAAGTGAAGCAGTAGCCCGAAAGACTTGACCGCGCGCGCGTGCAAGCACACATACAATAAGTCTGCAAATCGGACATTAAAGAGAGGGCGATTTTCTCTTGATTAACGTCACTTATGCCAATATATGCGTCGGTATATATACTTGCAGCGCATGCAAATAGTCTCGGTATTAAAATAGTTCCACATAGAGCCCCCACCCGCTCTTATGTGTATATCATAAACATTAATAAACACAGCTTCTGTGATATTACCTATGTGTACGCCGATATTCCTAATTTTGTAATAATTTACAATTTGTTTTAGATTAAATTAAGCCAACAGTAAGAGTCCATTCTTTATTTTACACAAAAAAAATGACGCACGTGTAAACTCGTGTTTTCCATGAATTTTTACATGAGCACAAGTATTTGTATGCATATACGTATTTATATTGTACACACACATGTGCGCGCGCGTATAGCCACATTACGTCGTCGCTGTCATTGACGTTGTCGGCGACGAGTCATTATCGTCGTTATCTTTGTTGTTGCTGCGTTGTTGTTATCATTGCGCAATCACGTCCAGCGATCGCGAGGCCAAGTGCGACGGACGGTGTCATCATTCGCGACTCTGCTCGCACGATCCGACGTTATTGAATTTATATCTTTGCAGATGCAAATACATGCATTCGCACATGTACCGAGCTAATCATGAGCCCGACGTATGCACGTAGTAGAATTCAATATTATCATATCCCATTTTGTATCTTGAAAACGAACGAGTTTAGTAAAAGAATGCATTCAACAAAAAAGTTTTCAAATTATTCAAAGAAAAAGTTGACATTTTTTCTGAATTTTCATATTAATCAAAATCTCGATTAAATAAAAGAATTTGTATTTTCATGTCAAAAGAAGGGAAAAAATTTCCAAATTCGTTTCGATTCAGATCAATATCAATGAATTTTTAAAGTTTTCAATGATATTTTTGAAGCCTTTTTTGAAGCGCCGAATCAGATAAACAGTTCAAGCCTTTTCATTCGCGGTTTTTCTACTATTTTTCCATGTTTTAAAAGAAACCAAAAGCACGTTCAAATTCGATCACTTAACAAATTCTTAGTCTTGCCCATATTTATTCATGTATATTTTATTGATACGTATTCATCATGTGCGAATGTCATTAACTACATACGGATTGCCTTGTGTTCATTAATCAAGCGTATAATATTGGAAGATATTTCTTTCGAGGTCAAGTATTTTGATTGTTTTGGCTCGTGCTCCATTGGATTTTATAATATAAATCTTTGGTTTTTTTGCCTACGTAGTTTGTACTCCTCGGTTACGAATGCTGTATATTTAGAAAAAATTCCGCCACAAAAGAAATACTATAAGTCTCTACCAATAAAGATCGAGAAACGTATATTAGAAGCTCGAAACAAATTACAGGCAAATGTATATTTGAAAGTCTTCCGATGATGTAGCTCGCAAGCTCGTCAATGAATTAGAAAAAAAATGTTTTTTTTTGTAAGGAATACAAATTCCAATGCGTCGTTTATAGCTTACAGTGTTTATAAACAGCGCATTATCTTTTTTTAAAAAATTCGACAAGATACCAATCATTCAATCATTTATTATCATCTAGAGTGTAATTGATAAACTCGTTACATATTTAATACAATTTTTAAGGCTTCATACAAACGATCTCGAAGACAGGTTAATAAATATCCCGAAACGTTTCAACGAGTCAAAAGTAGTATTGTTGTGCTGATAAACAAATCAATTAAGAGTCTCCTCGAGCGATGAAAACATTCGTCACTTCTAGTTCTCTTGAATACAGTTGTATTTTCATAAGATGTACAGAGAAATATTATGAATGTTTGATGTATGTGGCAGCAAATGCACTTTACCGCGACGATAAGTGGCCTAAAGTAGACATCGCCTCGGCGCCAAACGCACGTGTGTGCACCTTATTTTGCAGTCGATGCAGCATGAGCAGCGGCGTCGGTCGCAGAGCTTCTATGTGAGCGCGCGTCATTTTGTAGCTGCCGCTTTATATTATATGCTGTATAGTGCATATGTATACTCGCGAGCCAAGAGCACATGCTGCAGCAGCTCTTACTTGGTGTGTAGACTCCGCACAGTTTCGAGCGGCGCAGGCGCGCTAGTTGCGTAAACTTGCTCTCCGACTGGTGCATTTCGCGCTCATGTTGCGAGCTTCAATCTCGGTTGGCTTGCACGTGTATATACCTATATATCGATTTGATGAATAATCATTGGACTTTATTATATTTCTTGTAGCTGCGTGCCACGATTGTTAGACTTTTGTACACTAGTTTTTTTTGTATAGAAAATTCTTTCTAGCCCGTACATTGCTGTTAAATATTTACCGATTTTTTCAAGTAATATTAGTTTAAAGCTTACAGAATCAGCAAAAAGCTTAACGATCGTCGGCCTAAATTAAATTTTGGAAGTATTAAAATCATTGCTTTAGATAAAGACACAATTCGAATGAAACATGCACATGGAGAATATGTAGTCATATATATATCTATCTATCGTTACCTTGGTGTCGGCGCCGTTTAGTATGTGTGTGAGCGAGTATATATATCTAATACGTGTGTTTATATTCGCATCGTCACGCGTGCAGCCGCCGCGGCAGTCGCAATTGCAGCCTCGCCGTCGCCGACACCGACGCTTTATTTTTAGACGTTTTCCGAAGCTTAGTATTAGGCAAGACGCCGCCGAGCTGTTGCTGCGTCTATATTATACTTGCACACGCAGGCGCGCTAAATGATAAAGCGAGCAAACGAATCCAACGGAAAACGAGAAATTTTATTGTTTCGCAAGAGCGTCGCAGCAGCGCGGTAAATTTTCTTTCAGCAAGGTGCACGCGCGTGGCATTGTGTTGCACGTTGCCATTGTAAAGAATTATCAATCGACGCCGAGGACGATAACTCGCTCGCAAAACTTGTTTCGATAAACGCTTCGCTGGACTTGTGGCATATTATGCGCGCGTAATATTATTTCACTGCTATGTACGATTTTCTTTATACATTAAGCCGGTCGATTCTGCTAGTCGTGTAACTATAATTTAATTATTACCCCGGATATCCCGTAAATTATATGAATCGATAGTTAATTAACTCGAATAAATTCAGATAGATAACCAAAACATCGATGAATCGATCCAAAAGAACATTACTCAAGCGAGTTCGCACGGATGGCGAATTTCTTTTCTCCTCTCAAAGTCGAGAATCGTATTGATTCACGCTCTGAAACAAACACAAAGTGTGTTTACCTTATCGAATGTAAAGTATATGTTCTCTTTTCGTCACAGCAAGTTATAGATTTCGATGCAAAGCAGTTATGCTCACGCGCGTGTGTGCGCCACTCTTTCGCGCTGACGTATAGGCAGCTCGCGCGTTAGTATAGGTCTGACCGCGCGACGTATCGCGTGCCTCGAGTATATATTGCCGATCTCGACGCCCGCGTATAGTATACAGCTACTGTGCATGCACAAGCAAGTATATATTACTAACAACAGTATATATATATATAACTCGCGCGCCACCAGACGCTTATGAATTTATGAGGTACCGTCAATCACGATCGACGATGTCCAAACATTTCGGATGCTCGATTTTCTAATGTACATACACGCTTCGAGTTTATTGATACATTAGATGATATTATCATATTCGGCTAAGGAAATACGTCCTGCGATTGCTTGGGTGTCTTTTTGCTCGTTAAATTTAGATCGATGCTCTTGCAAATTGAAGTGCCTGCATAAAGTTATCGTCGATTAATTATTGACGAAAATTCCAATAGGTTACGTTAGCATCTTACACGATCCCCTCCTTTCGCGTGTATTCGAATTATTTCCTAGAGTAAAAAGCATCTGCGGGTATGCCGTCCGACGAATGACGTTGAACAAATTTTTCAACCTATCAAAATATCAATCACTGGCTTCGATAAATAATCACACTTGACGACAAAGTATTAAAGCGCAAATATAATTGATAGTTGTTAGGACAGTCATCGGTTATTATTTATGTCGCGTTGAATTACAAATACGTTTATCCTGGCTGGGAAACACGAGTAAAATATTACCAATTGAAATGACGCAGACAATTTTCAACTAATTAAAAAGCAGTTCATCGAAGTCATCGCGTACACATTTGTGTTAATGCATTATTCAAATGGTGCCGGAAGATTTTTCAAACTTGCTTATGTACAAAGAAAGTGAAAGGTTTCGTTTTCCCTATTTTTTGTTTCTGCTCGTTTAACGCAATTCTTACGGGATGTATTTTTAATATGGATACATTGAATTAAAAAAGAGGGTAGGCGTGAGAAAAATACACTCACAAGAAATAGAAAAACAAAAAAAAAAATACATTTGATTATCTTTTCTTTATTTTTCTTTCGAAAAAAGTGATTGTGTGTTATCGCAGAGTTATCATTTTACGATTGCTTGGCAGTATGCAAATTTTTTATGTACATCCTTTTTCATTCACCGAAAGATCATAAATCCATAAAAATTATGAATTTAGCACCTCACTGAAATGCTTGACATAAAAATACAGATGTAATCGCCATTTGATTCAAGAAAATAAGCGTTAAATTGCGTTTACATCCTCGCGCGTAAAAAAAAATGACAAGCTATCATAATTATGCATTGTTAAGTATCACTTGTGTTAAAACATAATGTCCTGCTCTCATACGATAGCGTTTTTCAGTAAAAAAATCAAAAAATGAAATAAAAATGTATACACATATTATAACATTACAGTCAAGCATACATGTGTCCAATTAAACGGATGCAGTCAATTAACTAAAACTGTTGAGCAATTATCTCGCTGTTTTACCTCTATCAATTACCTTATCAAAAATATATCAATACACACATATACATGTACTGCGATGCTTTGCACACTAGTCATAGTTGGACATTCTACAAATTATGCATACGTATAGTCAATTATGAATACACATTTGATGCAAACATTGCACTTACCTATCTTTTTCAAAATTCTACAAGCGAAATTGGTGACAGACAAAATCTCAAACATTCGATGGCCCACTTGAACTTTATGAGTTCATCTTAACGACACAAATGGTGTTTATATACGAATTCAATTATATACGAATTACTTGAATATTGTATTTATTCTTGATTTATTTATTTGTTTCAGGTAAGCATTTATGTTCAAAATCACAGTCATGCATATAAAAAAACGTTGCACTATTGAATCGATAATTAGGTAAGTAGTTATTCTTCGCGGGGTCAAATTATCTCATTTCTGGAGCATTGGCATAAAAAAACGAAATTTTCTTGGAAAGGTAATAGATACAATCAGTTATAAGCTTTCTTTACGCTCCGCATAAAATTTTCACGTTTCGTTCCAAGTTTTCATTTATGTAAACATGCAAGCTCGAGTTGAGTAGTATGATTTTACAGCGTTGAGCTGTCGATTATAATAAGATACACGCAGACTCTAAATGATCAAGCACAACTTGTACTTTGTTAGGGACTCATAGACAATTTGTATTTTTTGAAGTTTAGATTCTAATCTCCATTTGTGAATGCAACCGGGCGGTAGGTATTAAAGTACAATGTTATAAATGTAACAGATATTTTGTGTAAGTCAATTCCTATGAAGCAAAAAAAATTTGGATAAAATTTTAATCAGTTTTTTACGGCGTCACTTGACTCGGATTATTATTTCTGCTTTGGAGCTCGTTACTTTTAATCTATCTTTATCTTCTTCTTTTGCGGAACTTGCGCGCATATCCATTTACTGCCTGGTTTCCTCCTTACGTGATTCCATGGCTTGCTCATAAATGCACATGTATACCAGCTTTGGCGGATATATATGAGCAGTTTTTTCATATATGTACAACTTTTGTGCGGGGGGTTCTCGGATCTGCCCCAAAATTTAGTATGTTATTTAGGTATGTGAAAATAGCCTTCAGGTAAATTTTTAGCCCTCTAGGGGCCTTAGGGCCCAAATTTGGGCCCCTCGAAGGTCCAAAAATAGCCGTTTTTACCTATTTTTGCGTATTATTCAAATATTTGTAACTCGGGCACCGGTGCATATTTTTTAACTCTGAGGGTCGCATTTTTTAGGTCAAGACATGTACTTTTCGTAAAAAAATTATGTAGAGCTCGATAGACCAACCCCCGGTTATGGGGGGGCAATGAAGGGGGATGAAAAATCGCAAAATTGACGTTTTTTAGCTTTTTTTGAATTGATGCAGAAGGCGACTGGATTGACGTATTTACTTTTGCAACGTCTCATTTTAAAGGTATTTTTATTACCTTTAAATTGCCGTGCGCAGAATTAAGATTGGTTCAAAAACGACGGAGATAGAGCTGTTTAAAGGTGTCAACATTATGAAAAAAGGCGTTTTTTCGAGATTTCGATAAGCTGTAACTTTTTTCTAGTAACATGAATCTCTTTGAAATTTTATGTGAAAGTAGTTGATTACATGTAGTTTGAAGCCATGTAGGTAAGGATCTTGGTATTTGCCTCTATAACCGAAAACGAGGCCCCCGAAATCCGGCACTTTAGCCCTTATATAGGCAAAATACATGTTAAATTGGGCGGCAAAACTATTTGGTAACTCCTGAAATTATCGCAAAATAAACATAAAAAAAAAATCAAAAACCCCATATTAAACGTATTTTTCGACGAGGAATCCAATGGTAACCTCGAATTTGACCTTGAACATAACCTCTAAACTATAGCGAACCAAAATTGATTTTTCGCACGGTGACCCCCTTTTTTTATTTCAGATTTGAAAAGAGCGGAAAATTTCACGTTCAAATACATATTTCGTTTTTTTTTTCAAGGTAATTTTAAGGGCCCCACAGATCAAGAATAAACTCTTTGGCTGAGTTTAATATTAGTTTTAATGGAGCCTTCATTTTCAAACTGTGGGGCCCTTAAAATTACCTTGAAAAAAAAAACGAAATATGTATTTGAACGTGAAATTTTCCGCTCTTTTCAAATCTGAAATAAAAAAAGGGGGTCACCGTGCGAAAAATCAATTTTGGTTCGCTATAGTTTAGAGGTTATGTTCAAGGTCAAATTCGAGGTTACCATTGGATTCCTCGTCGAAAAATACGTTTAATATGGGGTTTTTGATTTTTTTTTTATGTTTATTTTGCGATAATTTCAGGAGTTACCAAATAGTTTTGCCGCCCAATTTAACATGTATTTTGCCTATATAAGGGCTAAAGTGCCGGATTTCGGGGGCCTCGTTTTCGGTTATAGAGGCAAATACCAAGATCCTTACCTACATGGCTTCAAACTACATGTAATCAACTACTTTCACATAAAATTTCAAAGAGATTCATGTTACTAGAAAAAAGTTACAGCTTATCGAAATCTCGAAAAAACGCCTTTTTTCATAATGTTGACACCTTTAAACAGCTCTATCTCCGTCGTTTTTGAACCAATCTTAATTCTGCGCACGGCAATTTAAAGGTAATAAAAATACCTTTAAAATGAGACGTTGCAAAAGTAAATACGTCAATCCAGTCGCCTTCTGCATCAATTCAAAAAAAGCTAAAAAACGTCAATTTTGCGATTTTTCATCCCCCTTCATTGCCCCCCCATAACCGGGGGTTGGTCTATCGAGCTCTACATAATTTTTTTACGAAAAGTACATGTCTTGACCTAAAAAATGCGACCCTCAGAGTTAAAAAATATGCACCGGTGCCCGAGTTACAAATATTTGAATAATACGCAAAAATAGGTAAAAACGGCTATTTTTGGACCTTCGAGGGGCCCAAATTTGGGCCTTAAGGCCCCTAGAGGGCTAAAAATTTACCTGAAGGCTATTTTCACATACCCAAATAACATACTAAATTTTGGGGCAGATCCGAGAACGCCCCGCACAAAAGTTGTACATATATGAAAAAACTGCTCATATACATATGAAATATATATAATTTTCGTTCACGCTAGCTGTTCTATTATTATTGTCTGCGTCACGGATTTCCATTTAATTTCAATGCGTATATTTTCGAAATAGGCGTACGAGCGCAGTGGACTGTATGCCAGTTATTTCTAGCTGAAATTCGTGAAAAAGTAGCTCGATTGTAGCATATTCATACGATGATGTATAACTTATTTCACCTCGTGCGAATACATCCATTCGTCTTTTGAGAAATCAACAGCTGCCTATGCAGGGACTAATTGTCGCTCGTTGAGAGAAAATCAATTTCGACGCGCGTTGGCGGCAGCGTACGCACAAGCAAAAAACCGGAGCACTGGCTGTTTTTCTAGACTCACGTTAAAGGCATAATTAACGGTTCGATCGTCGATGGCATCGATGCACGGGTGGCTCGGATGTAGGTATACATACGATCGAGCCCGAGCATGGCTGGATTCCATAATGCGCGTGCTTGTTTGCACTTGATTATTTACAATGCAGCAGGCGTACGGGAATCTTTAATGAAGACGCTTCAGCTGCGTACGCGTACATACGCATGCTTTTTATTCGTTTTCAATTTCTTCGTCGATCGCGAGGTGCTCCGTGCAGATCTCGAGCTTAATTAGTCGCATATGGAGTGCACGACGCGCCATGCGCCAGCCAGCCAACCAGTAATTTGTATCGTCCGCACAGCTTCGAACGAAACGTGCCGAGTTTCTGACATTGCGTCTTTGGTACACGCACGAGACGATACTTCCTGCCGGACTCCAGTTATTGGACGATCGGGTTTTTTTGTCTAACTTTGACTAAGCGAAGATTGAACTTTGAGAAATCTGGCGGGGACAAAGACATTTTTCATAAAAAAATTCTTATGTGAAATAATTTCTATATTAGGGGCATATAGGGAAGGTGCACCTATTACTGTGCCTGTCTGTATTACTGGATTTTAACATGTAATCAAATGTCCAGTAATAGGGTCATTGAAGGTTATGTCTTGGGAATGGTAATATGCGTTTTTACCCTATAGGAGATAGGAGATGTAGAAGTTGTTAAGATGAATATAGGTTAGCAATGATCCAGTCCCCTTTGCGAGAAGATAGTGTGGTCGTATGCGATGAGTATTGATTGTCACAGCTGCTCCGTGTATAAGTATACAATACACGACGTTATGTAAAAAAAGCCATCAATGCGTGTGCAAGTTGGCAAAAACCGGTACAGCGTCAAAGGTCGCACGCGTCACCTTTTTCTACCCGTGTACATAAACGTAATGCATAACCTTTACTGTGCAACGGAGATTGGAGATCAGTGCACACCATGCGCTTGTGCAGGGGTTTGTAATACACTCGGACTACATATACATACAATAATGTAAAATGTGCTGTTTTCTGTGCGAAAGCCCCCTCGAGGCGCGCTTCAAATTTGGGCGCGAAATCATTAAAGAGAAAAAATCGATCAATCGTATTAGTCTACTACAGTAGCTCGCGGGTAACAAATTAATCGTTATTTTGTTTGGTCGAGTATATTTGAAAATATACCTCCACGCGATAAGCTATCGTTTTATCAACAATTACAGTGTATCATTTTTAATGATCTTCAAACTATACAAAATCTAAATATTTCGAGTCAAAAATTATAAGCACGTCTAGTTCAATAATACAATAATTATATTCATTTTCATTATTTTTCTCATAACGTTTCTTGCATTTGTCGTGGCTTTTCCACAGCTGCAGTACAGCATATAATACTCGAAGGTATGCGACAGTTCGCGGACTTACTAGTTCTGTTTGAGACTAAAATAATTTTGGCACATCTTGTCTGAAACTAAATTGTTTTCTGTAATTTCAAAGTGCGCTTCCCTTGCTAGTCAGCATGACCTTTCACGATGGATACTCCAAGACTCATGGATCTTTTTCAAATTTATCTAATTGTATTGTCTGAGAGTAAACCTTTAAGAAATTCTATGAAAAAATTAACATTCTGATTAGATCGTCTGTAAGATATAGGTCAATAACCTTTCACTATAACTCACCTTTTTAAACGATTACATCGGTTATTTTATCACGATAATAAAACCAAGATTTAATCTGGAGAAAAAAAGTTGGCCATAAAAAGAACTTTTATTTTTGAACCAACTTAGTAAGTTGAAACCGTGATTAGTCGATAGTTTTCGATTTAGTTGTTAAGTTAAGCCACAACTAAAATGTCATCGTATTATTACCATTTTAACTATTATTAAAAGTATTGAGTTAATAAAAGTATTTTTATCTTGATGGTTAAAGGTAAAAACTTTAGAAAATACTTTTCAATATGAAAACATGGAGAATTGAGTCAACTATTAGTCGAACGGATAGCAATCATTGACGTTGGCCACAGCATAAAGGAAGCTACGTTAGATAAGAGGTTTTGCTCGCGACTGTATAACTTATACAAACGTCGTTGCTCGAGTCACACTGCGAGAAGCGCAATTAGGGAAAGAGTCGGCGCAAAACAGAGTGACATTAATGCGCAATAAATTAGTAGCCTCCCACACGAGTAAACTCTCAAGCTTTCGACCGCTCGCTAATACTTTACATCGTCACGCATGTATAGTCGCGCGCATTATAACTATGTATACGCACGTGCGCGGCTGCAATCAGTCACGAACAAACTTTGTACGCAGCACGAGCCGCGGAGCTTTTTTTCTCCTTTTTTTTCACTGCAGTTCGTCTCGTATAAAGTTCACACTCGCATACACGAATCGTAGTGTAGATCACTTATACCTACAACGTAGCCGCAATGCTTTCTCTCTCGCTCGCGTGTTTTGACTTTGACTTTTACTTTTATTCGGCACACTTGTACCGTCTCGACTTTGGCTTCTTATCCTCTCGTTCAACGAGCAATTAATCGGCTATGGTATTTTATCGACTCGATTTACCAAGTGCGGGGATACACATTTTCTACCCTGCGTTCCTGCTTATACGTATTTCACTTTTTTTCAGTGATGATAGAATCGGAGATTGGGGGATAAAAGAGATCTTGAGAACAGTATACCCCAATGAGTTTTATTCGTCTTAAATGAAATCCCTCATACATGTATCTAGGTGAATTCTTTTTTGTCGTCGTGTTAACGCGACTATGACAGAAAGAAAAATGAATCGCAAAAGTGTGAATAGGTATTCTCGTATTGTCTTGTGTACACATTGCTTGATTATATTACTGACATACATACGAGGACTTCTTCGTACGACATATACACGTGTATCCACGTGACGCCGACCTCATGAGAGATGTATTCGTTCCAAAAGCATTCGTTCCGCGTGCCTACGAATTGAATCGACCTGCATACGCACGCACTTTACCGCATGTCTATTCGCAAGCTCACCGCACCTCATCCTACACGTGCGGTATAAAAGTAGCTTTGTTACTAAGACTTTTTTGTCGCATCAAGTGCCTCAGGCTTTTTCACTCTAACGTTTCTTGTTTATTGGCAATTAATCGCATGCTCAATTCTTATCTGCAGCCAAGTTCGCACTTCTGTGATCCTTATGGTTACCAACAATATTTGGCATTGATATAGGCGATTGCTGTTATTTATTTATTATTATTATTATTATTATTATTATTGTTATTATTATTATAATTATGATTCAATGAAAATATTCAAGGTCTTGTATCTTGTATAATTTTGAGCAAATATCAAGCTGTAGAAGCAGCTTTGTACACGAGCTGAAAAAACTCGCAAAACAAAGTGGCTTTCCGACCGAAGCGTTCGACCCCTCGTTCTCATATAAGCCTCCTTCTCTTTATCACCATTTCTGTATACGTGTGTGTATTTGTGTCCATGTGCGCGTATGTGTGCATATCCCTCGCACTTGTACCGTACCTTTTCATTCGTATTATACGCACTTTTTATCCTTCTCACCCCTAGTCTGTCAGTTGGACAACCGTCTGTCTTACTTTCTCTTCATGAGTGTGTACCAGTAAACGCGCGTATAAAGAGTGAAAGAAGGAGAGCAAGAGTTGAAAACGGATGTTCATTGCATTTGTATATGTATTACTTAAAAGAGCGATTACACGAGTCATTAAGATGTTTAAAGGATTGCGCAAGATTATGATGTATTTAGGCAGACATTGTGCATGTTACATACAAGTACATAATGTATACAATGCAGATAGTGCTCGAATACACTGAACGAACTATATAAAAAAGGGTGTGAGCATTAAAAAAGATCTTTTTGAAAGATTGAGACATTGCGTTTTATCAAGTGTGGCTACTGGTCGACGGTCGTATATGCCGTGTACCTCACGCAATTTTCTAACTAAACTCACCTGATTTTTATCCTCGACTATTAGATACTTGCAGTAATGAATTTAACTATAAGTATTGATAATAATCAATGCGCAGGTCCTGCGTAATTATCAATAGACAATATCTGCTACTAAATGTAGCCATAGGCCGCGATAAAGCAGCCTAGACTTATTGATATTTTCCTTGGTGAGGAGATCCATACATCCTATAGCGCTGCACAATTTTGTACGTATATAAGAGCACGTGCAGCTTAGGTCGCGGGGAGTAGCTATACTGCTCCCCCACCATATTTCGTGCTGCATACGAATGTCGACCCCTATGATTTTGCCCTTCGAGGAGATCTAGACGTCTCCGACGTCGACGATTGATTTTGCAGTACAGGCTCTGTGAATAAACGCACATGTAACACACGCGCAGAGAAAGACGCACACATAGCGACGATCGGCGCCCTACATCATCGAGGGATATAGATCGACTAGCCACGTGGCCACGCTCTGAGGCTTTGTATTCCATAAAAGCGCTTGCCCAGTACTTTTGTACAATATTGCTGACGTTAGATTTATTTTTGCTATAAGTACACGACATTTCTGAGCTACGATTTCAGTAGTTATCGTGCCAACTTGTGTGCTTTACGAACACGAAATCAATGATCGGCCAATAAGAGTCCCCCGGGCATTATCGCACACGATTGGAAAATTGATAGATTTGGTCGATGGCGATTTTTCCATGATTAAAATCGCCAGCCTAACTAGATTGTTGTGCAAGGCTGCACGTGCTCGGTCTTCGCGCTACGCGTTACCATATAATGCACCAATCTTTCCACGGCGTGGGTGTCTACGTAGCTCGACATATCGTGCACTCTAGCGGCTCTGCGAACTTGCGAGATCTGCCCCCGCGATGCCTACACACGCCCAACCCGTTGACTGGTTTTACGTCGCTCGAACTCGGCGCGAACGATGCATTTTGATCTACTACAAAATCGATATACATTTATACAGATTCCCAAGATTTACCGACTTAATAATGGCGCTATTCATGTCTATAATTACGCACTCATATACATGGCTGACGAGATGTTTTAAGCATTGAGATTGGATTTCCGCAAGCTTCGCAATGTTTCATAGCGATATCGTGTCGCAAGAGTCGCCGCTCGCAAAAATCCTTCGGCACACATTTTGACACATTTATTCCCGTGTGTAACTATCTTACTTTTTATGGTATCGCCATCGTGTACACACATATACAATATACAAACAGTATAGTATACCGCAATTCCTACTTATATGTATTGACTTTTTTCACCAGAGAGCGAGAAAGTTCGTCATGCTTCTGAGCACACGCCTCCTCTCTGCCTGTCTCTTTTCCTCTCGCTCACGTGTGCGTGCACCGGTGAAATGCGGGCGAAAAGTTTTTTGTCGTTCTTCGCGTATGAGTGTGCCATAACGCACGCGCGCATTTACATGCCTATTGATGAAGAAATTTACGTCGTACGTACAATTCGTACAGATATAACGCGCAGAACCCATTCAATACCGGAACTCTTAACGATTCACTCGCCTGAAAACGTTCAACTAGGCCTGCTCGCGCTCTATGCAGTATAAGCTCATGAAGAATTTTCGCTCCGATTTGAGACTTGGTTATCTAGGCCGAATAAATAGATACGGTTGCATCTATATCTTATCGAGACAAAATCAATATTTCTATATTGGAACTATGAACTAGTTGTTGCTGCGTGAGATTTTGTTCTCTGCATTAGTTGAAAATCAAAAGTTTCCATTGACCTAAAAGCTTTTGTAAAACTCTTTTGCATTGATACGTGCAAGGGTACTGTTAAGCTAATTATTAGGTTTACTTCATCATTAAAGCTACTTGAAGTACTTGAAGCTTACTATGTGCAAGCTTTTAAATGAAAAGTTACGGTAATTTGTCAAAATTGCTCGAGCGCGGTCAAATTTTTTCATCTCGTTTACCTTAACAACAGCTCGCGACAATAGCTTTTGTCTCATTTACTCGGTATATAAATTAATAATTCTGCTTTTTCTTTCAAGTTCGTCAGATTTTTGTTCATACGTAATAGCTTTTAGCGTATTTTATTTGACGCACATAAAAAGAATTCTTTAGTCTGCTACGCACAGTTGACTGTTCGTCTTTTTTCCCTTTTTTTCTCTCTCTCTCTCTCTCTCTCTCTCTCTCCCGATATGAAAGAATCAAAGCGCGTTTGAGACCTTTGAAAAACGTTCGCATACGCAGTCATACGAGTGCCTGCCACATGTATCCTACAAAAAAAGCATAATAACTGTACACGCTTGTGGAGATACTATACACAGTGGCTCCGTTAAGAATTTGAACGCACAATTTCGAATAATTTTAATCTATTAAGCATTTGAGTGCAGCATCATGTTATACTTGCAGTCACACTAGTAAATGAACCATCTGCATACGTAGAGACGAATGATAAGGGAATTTTTCGCGTAAAAAACCGGTTGATTTAAAACTCAATTTTACCCAAAGGCAAAAGCACAGAACTATTCAAAATTGGCTCTTGGCCGCCGAAGTAAATAAATAATAAAAATAAAGGTATTGTTGAGCTGGAATAAGGTGGCGAGTATATTATCTCGCAAAAATCTCTCGTTTGCGTGCCCGCGAATCCCGGCGTGTCAATACTGCCCCTTTCTATACGCACAGCTTGCACACACTCACACACGTACACGTGCATGTATATTTATACTTATGCACGCGCTTACACTAACACAGACTCATACCGAGTAGTGGTAAGCATACGTACTTACACGTAGCTTTCATCAATGCGCGCACATATATACACATGTATACGCGCGCGCAGAGGCAAGCGCGAACGGGAGAGAGAGAGAGAGAGAGCTAAAATTTGCATATATTTGCACGACTCGCGCACGCACCGTACCTATGTATATACGTATATGTGTATACGGTATAATAGGCACATATATATGCTCATGGGGCGAGCGCGATGAGAGAAAGAGAGAGAGAGAGTGAGAGAGAGAGAGAGACGAAGCGAGAGCTGTGGCAGCGTTGGTGGTGGTAGAAGCATTGATCGCACCAGGGGTTCCGCTGCTGCTGCTAACAACCCAACCCCCATGGAATTGATGAAGCGCCTGCGCAGAATCTGCAGAGCAGTAACAGTGGTTCTCCATCGGTTGCCGCGATCTCGCTTTGGTATAATAGTGAATGCGAGCAGTGTGTGTGTGTGTGTGTGTGTGTGTGTGTGCGTGTGTGTATGTGCAAGAGAGAGAGAGAGAGAGAGAGAAAGCGAGCAAATGCGAAAGAAGGATGTTGCAGAAGTGGCAGTAGCAGCAGCTGGCTGGTGGCTGGTCAGCTGATCGAGGCCTCTCGCACGTGCGTTAAAACCGCGACTTCAAGACTTTGGCCGTTAAATCATACACATTATTCTCACTCCACACCACTACTGCAGTCGTTTTTTTACTGTGAATGACGATCCGGGCTGGACCGAGGCGAAATCGGTACCGATTGCCCAACCGGATCGTGTGCGGGGCGGTGAAAATGTAAGGTTCCAGGTTTCGTTTCATGTGACGCTGTAACGATTTTAAAATAAAAATACTACCTGTACCCTCACGTATTTTCTGTACTCGGTCACATTGAAATTGCAGAGCTACTGCGAATTCGATATAAATTTCTTCGCGAATTTCTACGTTGATTGAGATATTAAATAAATCTCGTATTGTCAAGTTCATCGTTCGTTGTTGTTGATGATTTCGAGTAAACGAACAATACTCATCGTTGAACGATTAATTAAGCGATGGCTCGATGAAATCCTCGTATTTCTCGAGATGCGCGGCTGCTTCTTGAAAAACTGCTACTACGACGATACGTCACTCGGGCGTTAATTGAGTAATCGAATCAATCAATTGCGAAAAAATAAAAGCAAAGGCGAAAAAAAAACATGTGTGGCAGTGGCGCTGCTTAACTTTCTCTCGATTCGCGTGCGCGGAAACTCGTGTAGCGAGTCGTTGCCCGTTGTCGCAGAACGAATATGTGGAGCAAAAAGCTCCCGTGCTGCCGTGGCCATCATTCACAGCCGCGCTGTTCTCTCTTTCTCTTAGTCGGATCGTCGCCGCGCGCGTACACACGCTTAACTTTCCGATCACGCGGCGCTCGTTCGTCTTCGTTTGACTTTTTCGCGCACATGTTTACTGTTTCTTGCACACACGTTCACACACGTTCACCCACATAGCTGTCCGTAGGTAGTCTACGCACCGAGTACTCTATAGGTAGATCTTTATGTATACTCCCAACGGTGCCACTGCATCGCGTCGATGTCTGGCGAGCTCGTTGCAGCAACTATACGATGACATTGAATTTTGCCTACTTTTCCCCCGAGCTTGGCCCGGCTATACGTTCCGAGAGAAGAGAGAAAGGCGTGTTTCTAGCCGTACTCGCATTGGCAGTTCTCTTCGGGCACCTAAGCTTCTATAACGTAAAGAGCTCAGAATGCCGAGAAAACATTCGGACTCTCGCGCAAAGCTCGTACGTACTGGCCGAATCCGATTGAATTGTCACCGGCTGCTGCAATCCTTCTCTTTTTCCATTCAATTTCATTTGCCATGCCGATCGTAAATACATTTCCTTTCCTTCCATCGCACAAGCAGTCGATGTCGTACGTTAAACAATAAAGCATCGCAACCGAAGTAAGCTCGGATTGTCGTTGTCGTTGTAAAAAGGGGCAAAAACAACGACTTTGCACGCGTCCGCGCGTATAAAAAGCAAAATGCAGTGTACGTTTTGATTCATGGTCGCGTGTGCGCAGTAGTGAGCGCGCACGACTCCTCGCAACGTGGCGAATGGCTCTTAAACGAGTTCGGAGTAGATTAGCGTAATTGACAAATAGAGACTTGGACGCCCGCTCGCTCGTTCTGCAGTTAAAGCGAGGTCAAGTGTCAAAGTTTGGAGGCTATGTAAGCTGCGCCGCGTCGACGTATATACTCGGACTTGTTGCTCTTTACTTTGTATGTATATTCTTCATTAAGTCAAAGATGAAGTTTCATCGACTCGCACAAGTCCCACGATGTGCGATCGACCTACATTTTTCAATGTTATGTAATCTGACGACTTGACTAATTGCTTTCTCTGAATATGTCCATTGTGCGAGCAATCAAAACTAGCAACATTTGCTTTTCTTTTATTGTATTGAGCGCAATGTTTGACGATCTTTTTGTATTTTCACCTTTATGCGTTTTTAAACTCAGTATCAAGTGTAAAGCTACAAAATAACTTGTGAACTTGTTATCGATGAGTGCAATTGAATTGAATTGTATTATTTTGCCATTACCATGGTTGCCTAAACCATATAAAAACAGATTTCTTCATTACGCGCTGAACGTCAAGCTCAATTTTGCTAATGTAAAACCAAAAGTAATAGTATAAAGTATACCTCACTAATAAAATACTGAAAACCCATGATTAGTTTTAAATATCCTAAGCATCAGGACAAGTATGCATCCACACGTGTAGTACGTTCAGAGAGTTACAAAGCCAAACCGCACACCACGCCAACCAGCTTGGCGTGCGGCACAAACAATCACACACAGTCGTGCTTCGCTGGCCCCGCAGTCGCGTCCAAAGCTCCGAAAGCTTTCATTTCGCGAAAACGATCATATTAATCTTTACTGACGGCAGCTTTAATAATCAGAGAAATCGCTATCTTGAACTCACGGCTACTTGACTAAATTATTACAGACGCGCCATACGTTCAAAGCGAATTCGTACAGGAGTTTTGCCTCATCGCCAATGTATGCGTCTTCATACGTAACGTACGGTGTGTCGAAAGATAAGGAAGGCGTCTTTCGCTGCGCGTATACTTGTCATTGAGCTTGTATATATGTATGTTTGCAGACATGCTATATGGTCGCGCACCGCGGCAGCTATTCGTTAATTTATAGGCCTGCAGCTAGCGAACCGGTACACAGGCTCGCGCGCCATTATTTATATCGTTTTTTTTTAGGATGCAACGATTGTAAACTGTGAGAAAATGTGTCGGATGGCTCCTTGCAATCGCGTCTTTTGGGTCGTTTTGCTTATCCGCGCGAGCTTCTCTAAAAATAGCTCGCGGGTCAATTGCGTCTATGGATTTATGACTTATGCTAATGCTCCTCAAAGATTATTTAATGTATGCGCATTAATTATTACTATAAACAGCAGTTTGTCGTCGATGCAAACTGCATTATTATAATGGGCGCGTGTGCGTGTGTATCGATGAGTGGTATTAAGATGAATTGTTCTGCTTTATCATAATCGTGTGCATATGTGTGTTGTTTGTAAATACTCACGGACGCACGTACACTTGCACAACTGCGTATAGGTTTCTATGTAAATGAGTGTCAGTGTTATGATTTGTGTCACTCCTGTACGCAAGCTATAATTCTCTCGCGGCTCAGCGTCAATCTCTCCACTAATCCATTATATATAATATCGACTCAAGTGTCCATATCATCAATCTTCATGCCCATTAACGTTGATCGGTCCAATGTGTGAGTGAAATATTTATTGTTTCGAAGACACGTGAGTGAATGTGTTCATATTCTGTTTATTTAACTGAAAGCTCGATGCACAATCATACGACAAGAAAAAATTTCTTTGCAACTAATGTTTCAATTATTGATTACGTGCCACGATGAATTTTTAGACGATTGGTTTGGGTAAAAATGCGAGCCAATATTACAGATTGCTATGCATTAAAAAAGTATCGTTTTAATAGTACTAGTATTTAAATTCCTCTTTACATTATAGCAATCTTTTTACATTGGGGAGATGTTATTTACAAAGTTTATGTTTACATTTGAGTTAAATTTTAAGTAATTTTTACACAGTATTAAAAAGTGGCCAGGTTTCTATCTGAAATTGCACGAGTGTAAAAATAATGAATAACACAGACGATCAATTGTACAATACATTCTAGTCATACGAGTTTTTTACATGCATAGTTCAATTATTGAGTGTAAACTATTTCATCTGTTATCCTAACATTACCGATCAATCTTTACTGACAGATCTTCAATGCCTGTCCCCAGGAGGCCCACGCCATACTATGGACAACCAGACTACAGATTTTACGAACTCAACAAGAGGCTTCAGCAACGAGCAGACGTAAGTACATTTTTTTATTATAAAAAAAATTTCATTTAATACTGCACTAACGCGTGAATGGAGAAGCAACATACAAGCGTAATATCGTAGCTGCGTGTGGCCAGTAAAAAAGTTGTCGCCAAAGAAAGGACTTTACACGCGTTAGCTGTCAAGGACAAAAAATAATCCAAGCAACGTTTATCCCTTGCGCGAGCGCGCGCGCCAGTGCAAGACGCGCGAGACACTTCGACACCATCGTCCAGACTCGAGAAAGATTTCCGATAGTCGATAAGATATATAGGTACATTTGCCGTGTCGGCTTTGCTGTTGCGCGCGCGCGCGGCTCTTGCTCGTACTGCAGCAAGCTCGTGGCATGAAAATATATATGTACAGGGCTCGAGTGCGGTAACGATCGTCGTCGCGCGATTCTATCGTTTTTCGATCTACGTCTCTTTTTCGCCCGCTTTGCACCGATTTCTTTCAAGCTTACCGTATAATTTACTTGGTTGAATTTTAGCCGACTTTTGCACGAGCGCGTGGCAAGCAAGTAGCAATTGACAGACCGCAGAGATTGTAGAAACTCGCGACTAATCTGTGCAAGTCGACCGGCCAAGTTGTGCGCTGTGCAAGCTTTGGATCGTGCCGGCGTGGAATCTCAAGTTTCAGCACCCTCTCATTATAACCAGCGCCGCAAGCACAGAGTCAATTGACTCTTTCGCAGGGCTGTATATACAAGCGGCGCGTGGGCGTCTATACACTAGAGCCATCGATCTTACTGTCCAGCGGCCGCGTGCCGGCTGGTTATATAGTCGCTCGCTCGCGCGAGTGTGTCGCAAGATCGTTTGCACACGCGTGCCCGCCAAAGAGAGGCTCGATGATTCGGTAATCGCTGCAGGATTAGCCAACACTTACGCCACGCCGCTCGGCCGTCCATCAATCTTATATGCCCTCCGAGAAAGCATCGCTTATAACAGCTTAATAAGCGCTTCATATAGCTCTTATCGGTCAACTTGCCATAGTTCAACTCACATAAAGGCGCACGCGCGCTTGCGGCCAATTCTCCCGAGCTTCGCGCCTACATGCTTTACGTACGACGCATGCCTGCCGCCGCAGCTATACCTATATCCCCTACCATGCACACGTGTGTAATCAACGAGGCGCCACAAGACTGCACAGTGCTCAACCAAAAGAAAGTATTACAACGGGACGAAAGCTGCAGATTTACGATAGCCAAGAGCTGCTAAAATCGCGCGCGATGATCTTTGACGAAAAAAGAAAAAAACGAAATAGCCATATACTTTGGGCTTGTAATGTAACGCGCTTTAAGGAAGTTACTCATTTTTTGCAAAATAGTCACAGCGTTATCGCGGTGTTGAATATTTTATGCGTGGCAAAAAAATTACATTTTAAATTAACAAACGATTTCCAAACTGAGCTTTTACATAGTGAACAAGTTCTAAAAGCTTAGACGCCAATGGTGCTTTATTAAAAATCAACTCTACGACGTCGATCAAGAGAATAGACAAACATTGAAAACGGAGTGTTTCATTAAACAATGGCACGTGAAAGTGTATTATAAAAGTGCAATTTCATACATATACGTATATTATTGTCGTGGCATGACCAGCGACCATAAATCATCTTCGCTTCCTATGCATATGCATAATATACCGGTGCGGTATCTCGCGTCACCATTGGGCGTGCTACACATCGCGCGCGTTATATCGAGCTATGTGTGCGTAGTTTATAAAGCCTCCCAGAACTTATTTCCATGTCTGCATATGCGTATATATATATGTACGAGGCTCGTTAGTATTGTGTCGCTTGTCTAAACGACGGCAACGGATCGTATATTTTCCCTTTTGCTTCCTCTCAATGTTCCGCCACAAACATTTATACAAAACGATGTTATATTTATAAAATCGATTAAGGAAACCCAGCGCGTGCGACGCGACTCTGTTGTTCATAAAATTCACTTGGAAATGGACCCAGCTCGATAAAGTCAGCCAAACGTCGAAAGAGCCGAATATTTTTCTCCCGCTTCTGTGTCCGTTTTGGCGTTCTCGCGCGCATAGATAAATGATAAATATCGTACGTGTATTATATATTCGTATAGACGCACTCTTTGTAGCTCCAAGTGCAGCGCGCCGAGCATTTAGCAAAACTCGTCGGTTTGCTTGAGGATATACGGTGTTGTTGACCCAGGCGCGCGCGCGCGAGCGATGCAAAACAACAACCACTTACAATATATATAGGTATATAACACATTCAAACGCGTGCAGCGGGAAGCGAAAAAAGCAACACATACTCTCGCACACACGATTGAGAATGAGGTGCGCGCTTGGCAGCATATCGGGAGGAGCAAGCGGAATATATTTCAAGTTTTCAGTGTTGAGGCGCACGGTTCTCCTCGCCACGCTCTCACTCTTTCTCTCTCTCTTTCTTTTGCTCACTGTGGCACAGGAAGAGGCATAATTTCACGCGTCGCCTTGTTCACGAGCAAAATTGTTGCTTTTTTCTTATTACAGTTTCATCGGGTTCGCGCATAATTTTAAAGCAATTAATTTAATCGATCATATTTCGAAATGAGCTCGAAATTCGACGCAACGCGTAGCCTGTGCTGCAATTCGTTCTATACGTGAAGCAGTAAATCGGAGGATCATGTGTCCTATATGAGCTAGATGTAATATACGTTACGGAGGGTTTATCGAGTTGTACCTGTGCGTATACACGAGATCAGCGTATACCTGAGCAGCTCACGCGCCTATTTAGCTCTCAAATCGCGCGTGACGTAAATATCAGTGCAAGTTAGAGAGCGATCCGCGCAGCGCGAAACGATAAGATCCCTTGTAACTTTATCCCGCTGGAATCGTTGGTTAGTAATGCATACGCGCGAGTACAGAGCTGAGCAATAATCAAAAGCCATGGTCATATTTTGTAGCTTCCCGTTACATAATTTTTCCTTTATTCAAATAATAACGAGCACTGGTTTTTCTCGTTTTTCAAATCCAAGAACCAAATGGCAGTGCGTGTTATTGAGCGTAGCATAAGCATAAAAATTAATTGGATGACTAGTTGGTATAAATATTTATTTCATGGAAGAAAAATACTGTGAATTAAAGTCTTGGTGAAAAAAATCGAAATCCTTTCCTGACAGACATTATTTTCGACGCTCGCATTCTTATATTTTTCAGTCGATTACGAATACATGTGTGCATATACGTTGAAGCGTGTAAAAGAGCAAAGCCTGTAGCAGTGTGCAGAATGCGTCAGGTGGATGTAGGTGGTCGAGTGAGTAAAGAGCAGCTCGCACTGAAAACGAAGATGCAGCAACGTTCCGAGGATGATGTTGCCGCCACTGCCGGTGCTGCCGCTGCCGCTGCTGCTGTTGCTGCGGCAAGTATACGATGGAGGAAAGAAAGAAAAAAAGAAACTCGAAAGAGAGCAAAAAGAGAAAGAGAAAAAAAGGAGATAAAAAACGAAGCAGAGGCAGCGTACAGGGCGTGCAAGAGGAGAAAAACGACGAGATTCTGAACGGAAAAAGACGCCGTGTTCTCCTCGTCGCGGTAGGTTCAGGGACGTATATCCAAATCCTTTACTTGATAAGGATTTTGAATCGACATTTAGATTTTATTTGAAAATTAACGTTTTTCATTTAATTTCACCTTTGTAGGATATTTTCTAAATTGATAAAGCGAAAATTTATTATATTAAAAGTAGTAAGCGATCGAATCGATTTTACTGGATTTTTCTCTTCCATCGCCTACGCTCTTATGTATGCTATAAATGCGTTAAATTCTGCACCAGTGAGAAAATATAAAGCTAGCGAAGTCGGGGCTCCGGCTTTGCTGGTCCTTGTACTATTGCTATGATTGTTGCTTTTTTTAACGCAGACGTGGCCCCTGCTACACTAGATTTACGTTTCGAGATGTTGTAGAAATTACAGTGCACACGATAAGTGCGCACATGGCTGTGGAAAGATCCGCTTGCTTTCTCAGTCACATGCGCTGCTCGCGCGGGAGCTGAAAAAGCCGCCTCTGTTTCTGCTGCTGTGCAAATGCTTTCTCTCCACACGGCACAGCGGCAGCAGCATCGGCGACTCCGCTCTGCGGCTATGAAGAGAAAGAAGAAACTTTCTCGCTTGTGTACTTGCCATAGCACACACAGAAGAATTGGCGCGTGCTGTTTTCCTTGCGGTGACAGGGCACACGTGCGTACTCGATTTTTCGACAACCTACATTGCACATTTACACGAGCACACGGCCCAGAAACTTCACCGATTAGGCTAACGAGAATCTTTCATCAGTTTTCTGAGTGGCATAGAACATGTGGGACTTCAAAAATCAAACCAAAAAATGTTTAATTCAAACGAGTGTACGCAGAGAATGCATTTCCGTATTTCACAGCTGCCACGCACGTACTACCTTGACAATTGTCATATGATTTAGATAATTAATTACCGTATAAAACTAGTACAATCACTGCAGAATTTAAAGAATCGTGTTCAACAGAGACACAGAGAGCCCTAGTCGATATTATAGGTTGAACGACTCGCATTTATATACCTGCATGCATGAACAACGTCTCGAAAATTGCAACATTGCATGCTAATCTATTGGAGACTTTCTTGATTGGCATGAGAACGAATGAAGTAATAATCTTTGAATTGATTCGTACGCGTGCTGCTGTCGCGATTTTTTCGTACATACAGACGCAAGCACATTTATGAACATTGTATAATTCATTGCGCTCGCTTTATCTGAACACCGATTTTTTCTACGCTTGTGCGCGGAGCTTCATCTACTTCGATAGACGCTACTAGCGCATCAACATGCGCATATGTATATATACATTTATATATATCACTACAGTGAGACTGATAAGTTATCGCTAGTGGAGAGAGAGAGAGAGAGAGAGAGAACTAGTTAAGATAACACTATTTCCGCACGTTTCAGCGGCTTATTTTACATTTAAATTTACAAGTGTTGCGCGGTTTTGTCTTCTTCTTTGCTGGGTACACATTAACGTTAATCTGCATTCGTCACTTCTCACCAGCTTTTCGAATTGTTTCTTTGCATGGTATGCACCAACACCTCCATGTCCTTTCATTTTTATATCTCATGAATGTTATCTCTCGTGACCCACGAAATTAACGAGCATGCGCGTTATTACTGCTTCCACATTTACATCGCAAGGTGTTTATTTTTGTGGTTCTCGCAAAAATAAAACAAAAAATGTCACGCCGAATCGACGACGATCTCACGCAAACTGTTATAATTCATTTTTAGTCAAATATTTTTATTGTAAGTTCTCGATCAATGTTTACTTTACAACTTAATTCTGACTGAAAGAAACGTCAACTGACGAAATTCGTTGAGACGATGCGTGAAACGGAACGAATTTACACGGATAAAATTGTTGTAACTACAGAATGACACTTGACATTTCGATAGCAACATGTTCTATTTTATGTAAAAGAGCAACAAACAAATAGCAAAATCAACTTCAGTTAGAATGGAGCATCAAGTTGATGTTTGCGTGTCCACTGCGGCAGTGCTCGAATCGTGCACACATGGAGCCAAGCTATTACTCCGGCGCGTTAGTAGCTCCGCAATACAGCATCAGCAGTCAAAGCGCCTTGGGTACTGCAGATTTCGTGTCTCCATCACTCTGCAGCCGCGATAAAGACCAATATGTACAGACTCGTGTACGCGCGCCCGTGTGCGTATACGCATTTTTTAATTTGAGAACCCCTTCGACCATTGAGTGTCTATACGAATTACACACTCGTGCACGTGTAAATATACACATGTATTTAACAAATAGATACGTATATATAAGCATGATCTATACATATAGACAGATTCTGACTTGCGTCTGGGTAATAAAATGAGGGCCTCTGTCCTCTCTCGGGGGTGGGGCCCTCCTCGATAACCCATATAGTACCCCCTTCGTTTCTCTCTTTCTCTCTTTATATCCATCTGTATCTCTCTCTCTCTTTCTCTCTCGTTCTAGCGCTACGCGTTTGTTCGCGTGTATATATTCACATATATACATATATCTATACGTATGTATAGCAAGTATATATATATACGTGCGTCTATATAGTCTGTTATATATACAAGTGTACATGCATGTGTGCGTGTGTATGTGTGTATCTCCCTTTGCCCCTCGTGCTCGCGGGCGCGCGCGACGCCCCTGGCCGTATATACTCGAGGCGGCGGCGGCAGCAGCGGCAGCGGCAGTCACTGGCTGGGCTCGTTTTGTCCAATGCTTTCACAGCCAGAGGCAGAATCCTTCTCATTCATTATCGATCCAAGTTTTCGATTGAAATTTTTCAAAAATGGTGGCTGTTTGCGGACGAATTTTACAAATTTTTTGAAATTACTCTCAACCTTATTGATTATGTCGTTGATTTTTACGAGAATTTTTTCGCTAAAAGCCAGAGGTGGAGCGGCCTGACAATACTTTAGCTGCAGTGTATATACACGATCATATACCACCCCTAGTCTCCCCCCTAACAACAGTAGGGTGGTACAGTCGGCAGAAACAGTTCTCGGGTACAGTGGCCCGCAAAATTTTTGGCTTCGTCGTGCACAACTTTTCAAATTTTTTTGGATTTTAACAACATTTTTCGAATAATAATATGCCATAATTTTCTCGTCATTTTAAGAAGTATTTCCATTGTTTTTTCCTGCAATTCGTCTTAATTTTATAATTTTAAGACGTTTAAAATGGTTTTCGAATCATAAGAGGTTAGAACCGACTTCATTTTACATTTTTAAAGGTTATGAACTCACAAAGTATATGTGATTTATTTTTTAATTTTCAAATTAACTGATTTACGTAAAATATTGAATCAATTACAATTTCAAGTTAAAATAAAAATGACTCTGTTAGTCGGTAAAATTGTTGAAATTACTTTAACATTTGATAGCATTAATTCTATTTTATTATTAAGTTATCCAAGTAACTTCTGAGAGCATATTTTTCATTTTTTTATGAATAGTGACGTTAAACAATAACATATATACATTTTTTAAATATTAATTTAAATAATAAATAATTGGGTTGCTCAACATTTTTCAAAACAAAAAATTTCTTACGTCCGAAAAATAGTATATAGTATAATTTATCCTTGATCATTGATATTTTTTTTCGATTGTAATGAATTGGACCTTATCAAAGTTGTTTTATCAAGCAATATTAATCTTTTCAATGCCGTGAGATAAAATGTGTGCGTACACAGAAGTGTCAATACTTTTGAAAATTTTATTTTCGTTTTTATAAATATTTAAATAAAAATTCATAATGTAATAATTTAGATACGTAAGGCTTTTGAAATAAGAAATAAAATTTTATTTGATATTGAATATTTAATAAAGTACAATGATCGGATACACTGCTACAAGAATTATACTTTTTGCGAACTTCATATTGATTTCACATGAAGATCAGTTTTAATAACATAATAAATTGCTTTATGTGTTTATACTATTAACTTTTGTATTAATAAAATATCAGTTAATATAAAACTTTACGATTGATATTGATTCGATCGATGATTTGACGGTTGACAGAGGTCAAACTTGTATAAAATAATTTAGAGCATTGACAAGTATATAATGTCAAAATGTATATCATTTATTTTTTACGTAAATTTAAACTATGTTAAATGCTAAATTAATTATCTATAATGTGTAAGCGATTCACTTACCATCAAAAGCAAATTATTACTACCAACTCTTTTGACATATTGTTAAAATCAATGTTGAAATAGTGGCATAATCAAAGAAAAGTAATTTGTTTGAACGATGTTTAATAACTTATCGAAAGCGGTATCAATGTTTATGAAATATATGGCTAAAATGTATACAACGCAAGTTTCAATCTGAACTTAATAAAATATTGAATTCTCTTAACGAAGAGAATAAATGCTGAAAACGAATGATGTAAAAATGACTCTTGCATATAAAAACGATAAATATATGCATTAGTAATTTGTGAATCAAAGCTAGTAATGCATGAATGCAGCTTCGGTGTCGTCGTCGACTTGGTAGGATCGCGATAACGAGTTCTGCCTCACTGGCCATATTACAAAATGAATGGCATATACTGTGTTATGCGCAGTGCAGTGCAGTGTATGCAGGGCATGCAGAAATGCATGCGCACTACTCGTCAAAACGAGCTGATTGTAAACTGCCCATCGGAGAGTATTTAGCGTTCATTCGACCTGGAGTCGACCACTCGGCAAGACTCTTACTGCCGACTCAAAAATTCTTGAATATAATGCAAAAGTCAGCCGATCTCTTGCTCGTTGCGTCAATGCGGGTATTTTTCTCGCTTAACAAATCTGCATAGACAAAAGCGGAGCTGCGGAGTCAATAATTCAGCTGATAAGGAAGCTGGATCGCGCGACGGGCCAAACGGCCAACGATTTGGCGCGTAAAATCGCGTGGGAGAACAGCAAGATCCAGGCTTATAGCTCTCGCACTGACCGTCGAGAAGGGCAGAGGCAAAGGATGCAAAACGCGAATCTTTTTCTCTCTCTTTCTCGTTCTTCTCGTGACTCGTCCTCGTTGCGCGTGGCGCGAAGCCAGCACGAGCGTATTTCCAGCTTCCATACACGTATGTGTTGGTCTATACGTGTGTGTGTGTGTGTGTGTGTGTGTGTGTGTGTGTGCATGCGCGCGCGCTAAACCAGTTATATAGCCAAGGTGGTTCTGTGGGAACTGTCCGCCTGCATCTCTCGCTGGACTTTCTATATATACACACAAACACGCGCGCGCGAGCGTGCCCGTCTGCAGTAGGGATCGTAGCTAGGACCCACAACGCCTCGGGTCTGTCGCAGCATATACACACTGCAGGTGCTACTCATCCTCTTGCGCGCTCGTGTATACCTATACAACATGCGTCGCTGCATCGTGTAGTTTCTTACGAGATATAATGCGATGCAGCTACCAAACGCTGAAGATTATTGCGTGTACAGTTTTATGGACTCGACATGACCGCCACAACTGCATCGAAGAACAATCGCTTCACGAGATTATGCTTCGAAAATTCATTAAATAAAGTCGATGGTATATCTTGTGCAAAAATTTGGTGTCGTACGCTCGCTCGAGATATTATACGTATGCGAAACGTTCATATAGGTACCCTTGCCATGACTTTTTGGATGGCTGCCCGGCGACGTCGTCGTCGCGACGCATCGCACCCGACTAATACGCCGATAAATCCCCGCGCTAAATTGATTTATAGAGGGTCCGAACTACGAAGACGACTGCGACTACGACTCTGGTGGTGGCGGCGGCGGCGGCGACGGCAGCAGCAGTGGAGACACCAAATCTTCCCTCTTTTTTCCTCTGACCCTGCTGTCGGTGAGCCCTAAGAAAATGTGCACTACCATAGACAGAGAGAAGGCTCGCTCGAGCCTCCTCCGTGTGAAATAATCGATAATTATGTGACTGTCGACGCTATTACACATCGTCCTTCAAATATGTTAAATTATAAACGATGCCATGCTTATCCAACGTACACATGAGCTGCACACTCGAGGATGAAAAAATTTTAAAACTTCAGGTAATTTCATAAGCTTAGGCGTGCTCGGGCACCTCATGTCTTATTCAGTGCATACAAGACGTTTTCCATTATACACACTTGCAATGCACGTATATTATGCATCTCCGTGCGTGCGAGGCGCGATGCTGCGCTTTCTTCTCGCTGCAGGCCGGCGCATGTTATAGCTCACCTTTGCGCCCTTGCGGCCTCGACCTTCTTTTCTTCCGTTGAATATTTTATGCGCTGAGGGTGCGATGATACCTATTGCAATTCAACCAGTACTTTATGAACGAAAGAAATTGTTTCATTATTCCCTGACACGTATGAGCACTCGACTAACAAAATTCGACTCAATTTAGAAAGATTGCATTAGATTTTCACCGAACTTGAGGTTGCAAGTATTTTGCGAGCGTCAACTTTTTGGCTACTTATAGTAGACACACAATAGATGGTTTTTCAAACGCGTAACTGCGTGAAAATTGATTTTTATGCCTCCCGCGACTGTTCACCGCGACAGACGTGTTATATCGAGCAGAAGTTATAAGCACGTGGTCTACGGTTGACTTGGATTATAAAATATTTTTTTTATTGGCAAATGCATCATAAAGATGGTGAAGCAGCGGCGAGAAATACGTCATATTATATAGGTATATATGCGCAGAATAAAAAGTAGCTGGAGTAAGATTTGTTGGGTGAAGTAATTTTATTTACCGATAATATATTTAGATGCGCGTTGGTTTTTCGACGATTTTTGGCACTAGATCGTTGCTGCGCTTCTCTTCGCTTCTCCATTTATCGATCAAAGTTGAACTTACAATGAAGTGCAACAATTGCTAATATTTATGTGTTTCTTTTTTCCATTTTCTAGGATTGCGATAACCTATGGTGGGATTCGTTTGCTAACGAGTTTTTCGAAGATGACGCGACGCTCACACTCACATTCTGCCTCGAGGATGGACCCAAACGATACAGTAAGCTTTCGCACCCAATCTACATTTATCTATTTCATTTCTTCCATTAGCTAGCCAAGTTTCTAATAATAATACATTTTCTGGGCGAGCCGCGCATACGTGCGAAAGAGAGGAGCTTGCGCGAAAAGTTATGTAAACGAAAAATGCAACAGCAATTCGCAGCTAGCCTCGAGTCCACGCCTATTAAATATGTTAAATATTACGCATTAAATATGTATTCATGCAAATTTCCCGTTATAGAATTGCGCTCGTTTTATCCAGACGAGCTTTATTCTTGCGCGGGCGCACGTTGAAAGAGCGCAAGAGAGGGAGAGAGAAGAAAAATCAAATTTTCAATCGTGAGTTTTAATCAAATTCGAACTTATTCTCTCTCGCTCGCTCTCTTTCCATCTCACTTTCGCCTTTATTTCAAGTTCTATTGAACTTTTTTAATTAACGGGAGTGTTTGCCGGCTGATGCGCCAATTTGAACGCGAGAATACACGTTACTGCTTAAGCTATGCCATGCGTCGCGTCGAAAACGAATTAGAGAAAGAAATTATTGTTTAAAAATTATGCATTGTTCATTCTTCGACCTCGCGCGTGAACGGAGATAGATATGGGATTCTCACGTATGCTCGGGATGTATACGGCCTATGTACACGTACCCATATAATAATAAACGTCACGGGAACTAAGCAGAGTATACTTATTCACGTGTGTGTGTGTGTGGTTTTTGTACTTTGCAGCGATAGGAAGGACGTTGATACCCAGGTACTTCCGGTCGATATTCGAGGGCGGCGTGACGGAGCTCTACTACACTTTGAAACACCCGAAGGAATCGTTTCACAACACAAGTATCACGCTCGACTGTGATCAGTGCACTATGGTCACTCACCATGGCAAACCAGCCTTCACGAAGGTAAGGACGCGTTGCGTAACACGCCTATGCGAGCTATAATTTTTCTTTTGCACTCATCTATTTCTGCGAGTCGCGTCATTCATTCTTGCATGCCAAATCTCATATAATCCAAAATCCTGCCGTGCGTTGTGTACAATGTAGGATTTAATTGCGCAGGTGTGTACGGAGGGTAGGCTAATACTGGAGTTCACGTTTGACGACCTCATGAGGATAAAGTCGTGGCATTTTGCGGTGAGGCAGCATCGAGAACTCGTGCCGAGAGCAGTTGTCACCATGTCTCAGGACCCTTCGACTCTTGAACAGTTATCCAAAAACATCACTAGGCAAGGAATCACGAATTCTACGCTCAATTACCTTAGGGTGAGTATCACGTAGCAACCGATCTAAAATACGTCATAGAAAGTTATTTATTTAAATAATTTTTCTGCCCGACAGTTATGTGTGATACTGGAGCCAATGCAGGAGCTGATGTCGAGGCACAAGGCATACGCGCTATCGCCCCGGGATTGCTTGAAAACGACTCTGTTCCAGAAGTGGCAAAGGATGGTTGCCCCGCCGGGTAAGAGAGGTAGACGGACAGTTGCTTTACATGAGAACGACCAACGTCCGCAGTGGATCTAATTTAGTCGCTCGCCCATTGGCTCTTCCTTCTCTCATTCTCGCTCATGCATTTTTTCTTTGATACTGATTTAACGCGCACAGTGAAATGCAATAATTATTACATTCGTATACGATTATAACAATGACATGTGCAATACTCGCCTTCGCAACGTCATTTCGAAAATATCGGTAGTCGACGGCTTGTCTTCTCTTGTAAGCTCATTACATAACCGTGCAAAACTTGTCGAAAATCGACCCAGACATTGAAATGATTTGCCCTAACTCCGCTTGCCGTAGCATTATAATACTATGAGCATAATTGAATTTCGACGTAATCTTCGAATCCTGTTTCACGCTTCTAACCACAAGCGAGGAACACGGACGGTGCATCATAGCCATGCTATCGTAGAGGCTACTATACCTTCATATATTAAAAAATGGCACTATCTTTGTTTATCATGCAAATCGACTGCATACTTCTTTTCTCGCGTCAACGTTGCGCTTGGCTGCCTACCCCTTCAAGTTTATGCGCTTTTATGTTCGTGAATAATGTTCAAGATTTTTTCAAGCGTTTTCAATCGAGTTGTTATTACTTTTTTCATACGATTTTAATTTATTTTAAGTTATTTTCTTTATTTGTTATATTTTATTACTTTGACTAAATAGAAAATATCAATTTTTAATGAAACAAATGAGCTTCAATGATGCGGTCGACTTTTTCTCACTTGAACTGGTGTTTATTATCATTCATCCTTTACGAGATCAATGAAGCCTTGAAATTTATCGTGTGTGACACGGGCGTGTAGGACATGAGTTCGCATACGAAATTGAGATAAATTTACTCATCAGTTTCGACATACCAAATAATATTTCAATTATTTTTTTTTTTTGTATGGTCATGACTATTTAATAAATTTTAGGATGTAGTATTCTCTTCTGGTACCTTTGACGATTTGAAAAATCATCCGAAATTTTCAGCTTGCATTGTTATAATCGTATATCTTTTAATCGTTAAAGCAGAAAATTTTGCCTATGAAATAAAAATAAAAGTGGTAAAATGACAATGACGATGACTATGATGCTTTTGTAATAATTTTATTGACTATTTTGTATAATAAACCACGTGCATGTGTTGTCTGTATATAAAGTTTTTACCATGTTTATAAACGTAAGAGACCTTTGATGCAGAGAAAGGTCCACTGCAGAGTAGTTTTATTATAGTTGAGCTTATAAATATATACATATAAATATACGTAAACCTAGTGTACATTATTATATGTGTATATTTTTCATGCAATCATATTTTTTTTTATGATTTATTTGTTTATCAATTTTATTTAAAAATAATAATACCGAGTTATAAATTATGTTTACAAAATTCTACCATTTAATAATGAATTACAATTTTGTCAAATTGATAATTTAGACTGAACTTGATGTTAATATTTTACTGGTTTTGTTCATTATCAATATGACCATAGAAAAAAAATATGGGCATTCAATGATAACAAGCCTACACAAATACCAAAAGTTTTTTAAATGTTAAATCTTAAATAAATAAATATTTTTTTAATAATTCTTTTTTTAATAGCTGTTTTAAAAAATTACAGTTTAAATTTACAATTTTTTTTTCACATGCTTTGTAAAACACTAAAACTTTTTGTTTATGATTGATATGAATGATAGTTATGAAAGATGCATAATTAACTCGATTTGTTTTGATTTACAGAGTCTCAAAGACCCGCTAACAAAAGAAGAAAGAGAAAAGGAAGTGCGTCTGGACCAGGAAGCAATGCACCTCCAGCACCGAGTAAAAAAAGATCGCCAGGACCTAACTTTTCCTTAACTACCCAGGTAATTTTTTCCGTACTATTTTATGCTATTTTTACGAGTATTTGGCAAGCCCATATTAATCCATTCTGAAGTGAGTATATAGCTTTATGCTACATAAGTACGAATATTAACAGATTTCCTGTACTGTTCAGGATGTTATGGTCGTGGGTGAACCTTCCTTGATGGGTGGCGAATTCGGGGATGAGGACGAAAGACTGATAACGAGGCTAGAGAACACACAATATGATGCCTCAAACAGTTTAGATCCGCACAGTCATGAATCAACAGGAGGACCACCACCGCATCCGCATCAATTTCATTCGGAACCACAGCCAGGAAATTCTTGGCCTCCAGACAGAGGTCCAGGACCTCCGCAAGGCGGGCCTGGTAGCCAGGTAATGTATACATTTCTCAGACTTTTTTTATTCTCTGTTTGAAAAATTAAGAACTTTGAATGAACAAATTTTTTTCTAATGCAATCCAGGGGGTACCAGGAGGCCAGGGCGGTGCTGGAGCTGGCGTTCAAGGTCCACAAGACGCCAACCAGCAACAGCAAGACAAGAAGAGCCCCGCAGTGAGCCAGTGAGGCCAGGAGTCCCCGCGCCCCCCTACCAGGGGGCGACGGGGGCGCAGGCCCAAGAATGTGGCTCCCTAGCGGGGCGAGAATTCTCAACTCCCCTCAGCCGCTTACCTTGCCGGCGCCTCAGCAGCCACCGCCTCTTTACCCTCGACAGCGGCTCGTTATTCTCAAATTGGAACCCTGCCTTTGCCTCCAAATGCCCACCAAGTATCCATGGACTCGATACAACAGCAGGGCAATTTGAGTCAACTGTTGCAACAAGGCCAACAAGCTCTCGGTTCTACTCCAACTAACTCAGGACAAACTCCACTCCAGAGTATATTGCAACAAGTATTCTATCTTCAGCAAATTGAATATTTGCTTACTCAACATGGTCATATCTGAGAAGCTTATTAGTGCATCAAAAACCGAGGAGCATTTACCAACTCAATGTGCTAATTTATTGGTTGACTATTCTTTGTATGATAATATTTTTGTCCAAGGTCAGAGCATGGTTGTTTAAAAGACATTTTTTTATATCTAAAATAGTTAATATTTTCACTAAGACATTGTAAATATCTTTTTCAAATGAACTGTATCATTGCGGATTTTAGTTAATATGAGTTGGTAAATGATTAGTCTTTCGCTGCATAAGTACAATTCTTATTATTTTGAGAAGATTCATCAATTTTGTGCATCTTAATTAATTGAGAACAAAGAGAGACGGTTAACTCATAAGTTTCGTTTAGTGCATAAAAATGAACATTCAGCGTGTGATATATAATATGTGTACTTGTGACGTGGGTTTAAGGGAAATATACATATAGATTATTCATGCAAGAAGAAAATATTGATGGAAGTGAAAAACGTAGATGTGAAAAAAATTAACGAGAAAACTCAATTTTAAGATGCAGAAGTGTGACTATACTTGTAAACGAAATATACAAATCATAGAAGAGCATTGAAGATTTTCCACATTAAGAAGAAGTATTGTCATACGTGGCAAATAAACTTTCATCCGTAAATTTTGACGCGGAACTGTGAATGAATCTCTATCCGTCAACAGTATTGATATGATAATAGTATAAAGAATTATAATAATGTAAGAAGAACGTAGTATATAATAATGCGCAGAAGAATGTCAGTGGGGATTTTAAATTTTAATAAAGCAAGAGTGTCGGTTAAAGAGAAAAAATTTTGCATGCAAAACGTGTAAATCTGTACCCTCAGAAATTTCGAATGAGGAAGGATTTAATTTTAACGTAATTCTATATCTAAAACATTAAAATAAACACTGTTGATTTTACATGAATTTTTAATCTAAATGTAGTCTGTAACTAATCATAGTAATAATGATTTTGAATTTATCAAAACATTTTTATTTTCTACGATAAAATCATGATCAAAATGCAAAAATCATATCAATATATCAAATGGTTTATTTCACTTTTATAAATGAGTTGACTAATAAATTAATAATCAAATACTATCTTTCATGTCGACTGTAAAATACACGATGAGTTTTTGAAATGATCATTTGCATTGTTACTTTGTAAAACAAAGAAACCTTAGATTGTTTCAAAAATACATCGTGTTACCTTGAAGTGAAAGTATAGTAATAAAGAAATTTTAAGTTCTTTTTTATAAAAATTTTTTAAAGTTGTCATTATGCCATTTGGAAATGAATATAGTTCCTTGTTGTTTTTAAGTTAAGTATGGTAAATATATGTTTCTTGCTATATTTGTTCCTATTGTCTCAATATTTACTATCCATTGCAAAAACCTCTCAACTTCAAACAATTTTTCAACTTAGTCTTACCTTTATCAATAATTGAGGAAAGTTTTAAAATAGTAATTAAAAAAAAATTAAACAAAGTTCGCATTATTATATGATTACTGGTTATGTTTTTTAAATTTTCAGTCGAAAAATAACATGAAATTTTCAAAAGTTTTACTTTTATACTTTTATTATTTCAGTTTTATTAATTCAGTTCAATTAAAAATTTTATTAATTAGAATTTAAGTCCTTCCTCGTTATAAGACGTTCAATTGCTTGAATAATTTGTTGTCTTAGTCAAAGTTATGTCGAAGTCAGGGTAAAAATGCGATGTTAAAACTCGTTTTCTGAGACTTCTACTAAATAATTTTCTAAGCAGTACTGTGGTATTCTTAAGAAAATTGAACAAAAGACACTAATGAGTCACCAAGAAAAACATGTAGAAGAGAGTTTCGAAATACGAGATTCAAATTTTTCTGTTTTTCCATCGTCGACTTCAGAACTTCTTATTGTTAAAAAAAAAAAAAACCGTTTAACAGCTAATAGTACAAGAATTCAAATCACTTCGTTAAAAATAATTGCGTGCAAAAAATCTTTAAATGATGCAGATTTGTTCACATGCTTCGAACAGTAATCAGAATCCGTCAAAGTTCAAAAAATTGCATTAAACTTAAAACTACAGATGATTTAGAACTACATGCGAGGTAACCGATACAGTTCCAATGCGAAGTGCGTGCGTCAGAAATTATTCGTGGGTGCATAAATTGATATTCTACTTATGTGAATGAAACACGAAATGTATGAATTTTATGGAATGATCCATGGGGTTTAGAGTAAATGATCTATTGAGAAATGTTGTATATTATCACGAATTATATGACTATTATAATAAATTATTATTATCTAATGAGAATTGAATTAACAACAAAAAAAGTACATGAATGAAAAGAAATAGGAAATTTTTAATTGTTAGCAAAGCACCGAAGTCGCGAGGTAAATAGAAAAAAATGATAATCTTCTCGAAAGAATTGATACGTAGCATTAAATTGAATAAATTCGTCGATTAAATATCTGAGTTGACGACGAAAGCCAAACTCAAGGAAATTGTACATCGAGCGCCTAAATTATTATTTTCTATTTGTCTATATTGAGAGAAGTGCATTAGTAACAATCACTCGATGTAAAATAATTAATAGCGGAACATCGATTGTATATAAATATCTATGTAATAATTGTTCTTTCCTCGTGTATTCAATTTACATCAACAGCTTTTCTTTGAACTTTTTATTACAAACTTCGATAACGTTTTGAAACGTTGCAATTTTTATATCGAATGCTTAAGGAATTTGCTGTAATATTGAACACTTTTAATACGCAAAAACTAAAAATAATCTAAAATCATGTTAACAAATTTTTATGTATATCGTTCTACATGAATGATAAACAAATTCCTTGATTTATTCGAAACGAAAGTGTCGTTGTGTTTTTACTTATTAATTCATTATTGATTTATAATTCAATTGTAAAATACACGTAATATTATTTGGTGGAACGATTATTATTATGATTTCTGTAAAAAGACTATTTTGATATTTTTAAAGTTAAATTACTAGCTATGTATTTAGGTAGAAAGATAAGGAATCGATTGAAAATTTTTATCTTACAGCCATAGAATTTTTCTACTTTGGTAAGGGATAAAATAATGTATAAGTCTCTTGTTATAGCTCAGAAACTAGCTGGAAGGAAATGAAGATGTTTTTAAAATTTAATATATTCATGTTCAAATTTGAATTGTAAGATGAACCTAAACAGGCTGAAAAGCAGGTTGTATATAAAGCTAAAACCAAAACGAGTCTAGATATCTTAGTAGAATGATGACTTGAAAAGTCAATTGCTTAACCGTCGAAGACTTGTAGTTTTGGTTTTATTTTTAAGACACTGAAAGGGTGAATTTATCGCGGCTTTTAAATAACGTTTGACGAGTAGTTACTTGCAGCAAAAAAATCGTATAAGAATTCCATGTCTGTAGTCCAAGTTTTTATTTGTCAATCAATCAAAAAAAATCGATTTCGGTGACAATTTTTTTTTAAACAGAGACAAAAATCGATCGATGCGAAGGTGAATCGACGTAGTGTATAAAAAAAAAAATAAAAGTAAAAGAATACTAGCGAAATAGGAGCGATTATTGTGTGCAAGGATATAATATGTACCCTTCTAATGGAGGTGAGTTAGCTCGGTATATTATATTAATATACATTCAAAGTTGACTCATTGCCATGACCAATAAAGTAATAAGAAGAAAATGTCATCTAATAACATTTTTACGCACTCCCCCCAAAAAAACAAGTTTTATCCTTGTCACTTGTATTATAGCAACATGTGTTTAAAAAAGTCCACCATTATATGTATGTAATCAAAATTGTAACTGAAAAACGTTAATAAAAAACGATATTCCAAATATGCATTATATTTAACTTTCCTCTAGTTTTGAATGAGCTCAGTTTTTAATTTCAAATTGAATTAACTTGAAAATTTGCTACACGCTTCGATAAAAAAATTACTTTGAGTAATTCAAGCGGGAGATGTAAAGTTTAATTATCAATATCTTTTACTTGTTATGCGAATTAAAGAGTTAATTTACAAAATAAGTTGCATTGTGCAGGTATAACGAATTTCGCGCGCTTGGTAATGATAACCTCCGGTTTTAAAATGGCAAACTCGGCTCCCGGAGTTCGAACTCGACGCAATGACTGAAAGCACATTTTGGCATTGAAAATCGACGATTTTATGCTTCGAATCAGGGAAAAATTTAGCGGACCCATCAATATCATAAAAATCGAATTTTTGTTCGCCTACTCTTTTCTCGCGACGTTTTAATACGTCGATTATCTTATACAAGAATTGTAGACTGATGACGCGGTCGCGCGTATGAGTCGTGCAGTTGTTGCCGTAGAACATTCCGGAGCGAGAAGGTGCGCAAACTCGAGTTCGCTGGTCGTCGTTTCATCGCCAGCTATTGCGATTGCATCACAGAACTACACAGCACGTGAACTAAGCTGCAACTCGAGCACCGGGAACGAGATAGTCAATAACTTTTTTTTATAAAACGAAAGTTAAGGCGAAGAATTTATAAAAAAGTCAAAATGTTGAGCGCCGCTAGATTAATCAGCAAGAACATTTGCGCCCAGGGCTACGAGTCTTATGCCCAAAAACATCAATTTAGCACCATTGTTAAAAATGTGAGTACTCGTCTTTATTCATTGGGTGAATTACAGTCCGGCTACTAAGAATTTGCGATATTCAGCTCATTTATTAGTTATTTATTAGTCGGTTCCTTCCTCTAAGTTTATGACTAGCTGTCATCTAATTTCCGAGTTATTAAACATCTTAATTTTGTAAATTGTACCCGCTTAATTATGTCATGTTGATTTGGAGGTTATATGGGGCGAGGATGTTTCGGCAACGAAAGAGTGCACTTATCTGGATCTGTGTTGCATCGATTTTCACGGATAAAATTTATCGACTCTTCTCTAATTGACTGCTTCCTAAATCGAGTGTTAACTTATGATGTATTATTGCATCAGTAGCTAGTAACGTAACACTGACGATTCATTTCGCATTGAAACGTTTAGTCAAGTACTGGTGACTCACGAATGAAAAGGGCCAAGTTAATCTTGTCAAATCGGATGAATTTTGTAGAATTACTGTAAATTCATTGAACATTTTTATTTTATTTGCTCCTAGTTGCACACTTTATCTAATCTCATACTTGAGCAATCTTCCGAATAAGCGGCCAAGATACACCACACGTTGCACCATTTGCCGGCTTGGTCACGCTGTGGGGGCTTTCGAGTTGTTTCGTGAAATTTCGATGAGTTACACACTATTTTTTTCAGTTCGTTTTTACTATGTATATGCTAATGAACTTGTTTGCTCTGAACTTGTTTATAGTTTTAACTATTTTGGAACAAATATATTGTACTTCTTTCAATTGCGAAAAAGAAAGAAAATTTTAATTTCGGTCTACAACCCATCACCTTTACAAAGTATATGCATATTTTAAAATCGCGATGTATTATATAAATATTTTTTCAAACAATATTTTGTTTAAAAAATGTCAAATTGAAATAGCTTAATTTTTTAAAGTACTTAATGATTATATTTGTTACTTATAGGTTGCTGCCACACAAATCATCTCATCCAAACACCAAAATGGTTTTCAACAATATAGATATAAGTAAGTAACAAATTGTTTTTTTATACAAATTTTTTGAATCATAAATAAAAAAAAATTTGTCTATGTTCATCTATGTTACAATTGAAAATACTTCTTATTAAATATTACCATTTATTATGAATTATAGATCTGAAGGAGTCAAAGGAGCTGTTATTGGTATTGATCTTGGAACAACGTTTTCTTGTGTTGCGGTCATGGAAGGAAAGCAACCTAAGGTAATTGAAAATGCTGAAGGATCAAGAACCACACCTTCATATGTTGCATTTACCAAAGACGGAGAAAGGTTAGTTGGTATGCCAGCTAAACGCCAAGCTGTAACAAATTCAGCCAACACATTCTATGCTACCAAGCGTCTCATTGGCAGAAGATTTGAAGATGCCGAAGTAAAAAAAGACATGTAAGTTTTATTAAGGTTAAAATTTATCTCAACTTTTATTAACTTCAATTTCAAATATAACTAATGTGTAATTATTGTAAAATAGGCAAACAGTATCTTACAAAATTGTCAAAGCTTCAAATGGAGATGCTTGGGTCCAAGGAAGTGATGGAAAAATGTATTCTCCTAGCCAAATTGGAGCATTTGTCTTGATGAAAATGAAAGAAACTGCTGAAAGTTACTTGGGTACTCCAGTAAAAAATGCAGTTGTCACTGTTCCTGCATATTTTAATGACTCGCAGAGACAGGCCACCAAAGATGCTGGTCAAATTGCAGGATTAAATGTCTTAAGAGTAATCAATGAACCTACTGCTGCTGCTTTAGCGTACGGCATGGATAAAACTGAAGATAAAATGTAAATTATTATTTGAGACATATTTTAAATACTTTTTTGTTTTTTACAAATACTCTAACTTACAATTTCACTATTTCAGTATTGCTGTTTACGATTTGGGTGGTGGTACTTTTGATATTTCCATCTTGGAAATCCAAAAAGGTGTCTTTGAAGTAAAATCGACCAATGGTGACACATTCTTAGGTGGTGAAGATTTTGACAATGCTCTTGTCAACTATCTTGCCAATGAGTTCAAGAAAGACGTAAGTGTTATATTAATTTATTATTATTTGGGTCCTTCAGCACATTAATAGAAAGCTTACCTTTTCAGCAAGGTATTGATGTCCATAAGGATGCTATGGCTATGCAACGTTTGAAAGAAGCCGCTGAAAAGGCTAAAATAGAATTGTCAAGCTCCCAACAAACTGATATTAACTTACCCTACCTGACCATGGACGCCAGTGGTCCAAAACATTTGAATTTGAAATTGAGCCGAAGTAAATTTGAGTCTCTTGTCGCTGATTTAATTAAGCGTACAATTGCACCTTGCCAGAAAGCTCTTGGAGACGCAGAAGTCTCTAAATCCGATATTGGTGATGTACTTCTTGTTGGTGGAATGACTCGTGTACCCAAAGTACAACAAACTGTCCAAGAAATCTTTGGTAGACAACCATCAAGAGCAGTCAACCCTGATGAAGCTGTTGCTGTTGGTGCAGCTGTTCAAGGTGGCGTACTAGCTGGTGATGTTACTGATGTCCTTTTGCTTGATGTCACTCCACTTTCTCTAGGTATGTTTCACTATCATTTTGAATATTTGAGTTACTGAAATTATAATGATGTTTGACTAATCTTCTCTCTGAAAAATTGAGGTGGACAAATTTATTTCTGAAAATGAGTTATACATTCATTAATTTTTTTTATAGATATATAAAAACTTTAACATTATTAATTTTTTAGGTATTGAAACCTTGGGTGGTGTTTTCACAAGATTGATCACTCGTAACACTACCATTCCCACCAAAAAAAGCCAGGTGTTCTCTACTGCCGCTGATGGCCAAACTCAAGTTGAAATTAAAGTTCATCAAGGTGAACGTGAAATGGCCAGTGATAACAAACAACTGGGTCAATTCACCCTTGTTGGTATCCCACCAGCACCCCGAGGCGTCCCACAAATTGAAGTTACATTCGATATTGATGCTAACGGTATTGTTCACGTTTCGGCCAGAGATAAGGGAACTGGAAAAGAACAGCAAAGTAAGTCAACAAAATTATTGAACATTTTTTAGGCATGTATAATTTTTCAATGATGTTTATATTTTTCGTCTCTGAAAATTACATTTCAATGTAATATATGTGGTAAAATTAGCTGAGATTTTCGCTTAAAAAAAAATATATTCTCTAAAAATGGGTTACAATAATAAATAATAAATTCTACATTGTTTAGTTGTTATCCAATCCAGTGGTGGATTGAGCAAGGATGAAATCGAAAACATGGTTAAGAATGCCGAACAGTACGCCAAGGAAGACAGAATAAAGAAAGAACGAGTTGAAGCTGTCAATCAAGCCGAAGGAATCGTTCACGACACTGAAGCTAAAATGGAAGAATTCAAGGCTCAACTTCCTCAAGAAGAAGTATGTTTTTCATGAATCAAAGCTTATTCATTTCATTACTTATACTATGAATTCTAATTTATTTCATCATTTTAATTTTTTAGTGTGACAAATTGAGGGAATTGGTTGCCAAGATGAAAGAAACCTTGGCTAAAAAAGACGAGATGGACCCAGAAGAAATCAAAAAGCAAACTAATGAGCTTCAACAAGCCAGCTTGAAGCTTTTCGAAATGGCTTACAAAAAGGTACGTTATTTAACTTTATTCAATTATCATTTCTATTTATCATTTTGAAAATTCGTTTGTCAATACCGTGATGCTTCTATTTTTCGTCTCTCAAAATTACATTTAAATGATGTAATATATGTGGACTTATATGACTGAGTTAAATATTTAAATGCAGTATAATTTTAAGTTGAAATACATCTTTTAAATGTTTATTAATTAAATAATTTGTATTTCCAGATGGCTGCTGAACGCGAGGGAAACCAACAACAATCCACAGAAACCGAATCTGAAGAGAAGAAAAAAGAAGAGAAGAACTAAATATAAAATTATAGACCTGAACCTAAAATTGTTTACTTGCCATCAGACAAGAGGCTATTCGCTAATACTAGTTATTATAGCTTAAATATTCGATGCTTGGTAAATGAAAAAAAAATTACGAAGTATCGAAATGAATAGCAAGAAGCCAGGTTATTTTATACCAGGAATTTCTGACGATGTTTTGATTGAGACTGGATTCTTAATCTTTATAAATCTACGGAACGATTTTCTATACATCAAAAATGTTAAAATATGACATTAAAAATTAAGTTTGACAATTATGTCTGATGACTAGAATAATAATTAATTGTTTGTAAGTGGTTGAACAATTTAATCTAAAGTCAAAATTTTATTAGACGATTCCAACGAGAAGCATTCTGATTTATTTGCTCAATTTTTTTATAGCTCAGTTTTTAAAATATCTCGGTAAATGGAGTCTTGAAGTGAATTAGTAGATCACCTCCTGATAATTATTTCAAGCCTTCATTTTCCTACATCAATTAGAAACTCAGCTTTAAATTAATGCGCTTTGACAAGCACAATATGTACAAAATGGAAATCATTGTTAAAGTTTTAGTTTGTAATAATGTATATGTAAATAATCATTTTTTAATGATAAAAAGTTATTTAAAACTATTTTACATCTATTTTTTCATCCAAATTCAACGCCAAGTACAACTTTATTAAATTAATAAAATCAGTTTCGTGTATCGTCTATCTAATTTGATTAAAGTTGGTGAATCTTCATTTCGCATATGTAATCCGAAAAAACGATAACTTTTCTGAACACGTTTGAAATGATTAAACATATTGAGAAATTAGTTCTTCATACAATATACGATTTATAAACATCCAATTGATGTGTACGTACGAAAAATTACATGAATTATTCTTACATGAATAATAATGATTATTATTTTTACATGAATTAATTTTCTCGGAGATAATTGTTGAATGATAGTTATTTCTTCTGTAAAAATAGTGTTTGGTCTCATATTATTGGCTAATGGTGGCAAGTTAACTGCATTAACTGGTTCAATTTATGTTACAGTCGCATTATATGATACAAAAAATTTTGTAAATCGAGTTGGGGAATTTGTGATCAGTGCCTAAATTACATACTTATTTTAGCATTACTAAATTTATTCGATACCTATATATCATTCAATTACGTCGTTTTGAATTTTCAATAGAAACATTACTCAGATTTTATGAAATTTTTACGCAGTTTTTTACTTTTACACATATGAAATAAGTATGTAGTTTCAATTGAAGCTCTAAATTACAAGATTCCTGACTTGTAATCAAGGACATTTTTAAAGGGCTTGTTTTGAATGTAATACTATTTTAGAGTATATAGATGGATATAGAATGTTATGATATGTAAATTGTGTACATATTTAAATGCTTACGTGCTTCACAAATAATTTAGCGAGCTGTAAAGGCTTTTAAAAATCGGAAAAACATTTTTAGCATCGATTTATTGTTATCTAATGTCGGTAATTTTTTAAAATTTGAAATTACTTTCGGAATTGTCTTTACTTTAATTTTGAAGTATTTCGATTTTATTCGCTTTTTATCGCCAAAAGATGATTGAATAGTTACAAAGCGAGTGAGTATGAATGAAAAATAGTGAAAATGAAATGTAGTTTATCTTAGTAGTTAAATTGAAATTTTTAGATTATGTGAATTAAAAACTATGTGAAACATTCATTCAAGTACGGCTGTATCATTTGAATGTGACACTTACCTGACTCAAATTTTTTATCTTGAAAATCACCTACACTTATTATTTATGTTTTGTCTTGTTTGTTCAATAAAATACTTTGAAACCATTTTGAGATTTTTTTTACAAATCTACAAATGCATATTTTTTAACATGATAGTGAAAATACGAAAAGTCAAATATTTTATTTAAATCGAAGGTCTTATTCTTAATTTTCTTCATTTTTTGGGTTCATTTTTTCCATAACTTTAGCTTATAATTATTGATTCTTTTAAATAATTAATTAAGAAAACATAAACACCTTAAAATCAAAATTTTTTATCAGATTTTTGAGAAAGATTTTTCCTTTCCAATCCATTCTTTAGAACCCCTACATGTTGATTTTTCAATGAGATACCGCTGTTTCTTTGAGCCTTTTTCCTATAATTTACATGTAAAATGTTGCTTCCTCATTAACCCATTAACACGCAAAAATGCAATTTTGTGCATTAATTCTTCCATGCTAAAAAAAATCATAGATAAAATTAAAATCTTTTCTTGAAAATTCGTATCCAGGGGTTTTTGGGTATGTTCTTTCAGAATCTGGTGTTATTTTTGATTATGATGATTATTTTTAATGAACATTATCAAAAAAACGTGATTTTTTGACTTAAATTTTTTTTTCAAAGTCGATTTTCTACATTGCCCTGCTTTCGGAGGGTTCCCATAACACTATCAATCTAGCTCTTATATTGCTAAAAATGGCGGATTTATACCGAGCAGCGATGTAAAAATTCGCTCATTTTTTTTGGAAACTATTGATTTTATGAAAAAAGTCATGCAATAAAAAGTGTATTTCAAGTCAAAAAATCACATTTTTTTAATTGCAAAATAATCGGTGATAATGTTTATTTATCGCAAAAATGACACCGGATTCTGAAAGAACATATACATGCAGAGTGCTCTGCACGTATAGTTACGCGCACATTTTTTTTCATTTTACGTTATTTACCGAAATTTAAATCATAAAAGTACTGTTTGAGAGTGACCTATAAGTTCGATCATTCCTAAAGTGCTTGTGTTTGTAAGCATTGATGTTCTGAAGAATCAAGAAGTTTAGTACGCGACCCATGTTGCTAAAAATGCGTGGGTACTCTCTGAAAGTTACGACAGATGACCAAAAACACTACTTGACAAAAAATTTAATACTTAAAGTGTAGGAAAGAGGCCTACGGAAACAGCTGTATCTCAGTGCAAAATCAAAATTTTGGAATTTCGAAAAATGCAATTAAAAGAGAAGGAAACATCTCACTCAAAAATCCAACGAAAAATGTTGAGATAGAGGTGTATGTGTCTAGAAAAAAGGGTTATCTTTATGTTTACTTTGCAGAAACGCAAACATAGTATTACGATGCTTTCACATAATAAACGTTCAAAAACAAGTTACTTTAATTATGACTTTGTTCAATCGTTCGATCCTTTCAAGTGAACAAACTCGTTTTGACTTTTCACGCGCTCTATACGGAACTGAAGATTTTAGTAATATACCAGCACTAGGAAGTTATTTTGACCCTAGTCAATTATGACGTTTTTTCTAAATTAAAATCCTATGAATTTCGTTTCAATTTTTTCGATTGTTTCCTTATTGACTTGTTTACTTCAAACTAATTTAAGACTATTGAATGAATTGTCAATTTTTTTCGCGAATATGATAGACATATTACATGACATATAGATGATAATTATGAATTCTGATAAAATTTTAATGCATCAGCTTTATGCTCCATGACACATACATTTTATTCTCTCTCTTATCCTATTGATTTTTTTTTAATTTAATTTTTCCTATTTGAAATTTATAATTTTCTAATTTTAATTTTTCATTTTAAAAATTGTTTTAATTACAGGTCCCGATTCGATAAAATTTGAATTTCTAATAATTGTATACATCTTACGATTTTAATAAGTTAATCAGGGCCCAATAGGTTTTTAATTATAAGCATCTTTAATGTTTTGTAATTTTAGTGAGATTAAATTTTCGAGAAGTGAATTTGAATTATTTACTTTATTTTCACTTTTATACAAAGTGCTGCAGACCCTAAACTGCAGTAAAGCTAATTTCCAGTTGGCAATGGTCGAGCTAAGTCATACGTGCGAGCGATCAAAAAGCAAGCAAGTCAAAATTATTTTACGTTCGCAAAGTCTTGGTTGGTTGTGCGCATAATTTAAGCCTTTGAGTCGCTATGTTTCTCTCGGCGCACTTGCTCCTTTGCCACATCCAGCCCACATCATAATCTCTCGCATGAACGAGCTTTGATCGCTATATATATATATATATATATATAGACACATACATTATACATCCACTGCATACTCCTTTGCAGCAGTGCGACGATCTCTAGAGCTACGCGTAATAATCGACGACTCTCTACAAATATGTATCAATGAAATACTGCACTGCGTACTAGCCTTGCGACGAAGTTCATCGAACTCGAATTGGTTGATGGATCCACTTTATGGTGTCGTCAGTTACACGATCTCGTGTGCGAGCCAGACATCGATCTCGGAAGTAAATCGGTAAAAGTGTTTTCGTTTGCGCGTGATCATGCCTCTGAGCGAGAAAAAGGAGAGAATAGGCGCAGGAGGAAAGCCATCGCTATATAAGAGCTCGCTTTTCTGCCCGTCTTTTTCAGTTCAACACCGTCATACGTTCATTTGCTTTTAAGACCATTTATTTGCGCTAAAAGTGAGCCTCGACCGATTCAACCGGAAAAAAGGGAAGATGAAGCTGGAAGTAGTAAGATTTTTTAAAATAATCAATCGAGCGTTCATTCGATACACGTGTGTCTCTCGTATTTTTGTACAAGTCAGTAATGTAACGAGAAAGCTCGGGACAGAGAAAATACGATAACCGAGAGAATTAATCATTCGAACGAAAACGAAGTGTCGCGATCGAGCTCACAACCAAGCCCTCATCAATTTTCATATTAGACCTAATCAGCCATCTCGGCTAGACATCTCGCGAAACTCGATTCGCTGCGACGTCGCGTCGCGTCATCTCGTCTCGGGCTTATAATTTTACTATGTATGCAGCAACCTCGAGGGCTGTACCTTACATTGGGATGCGCGCCGGCTGTATGTATCAATTACAAAGGAAATCATAGACCAGAATCTTTCAAGCTTGGGCACGCGCGACCACTAGTCGATCTGTACAATGAGCTCGAGAGATAATGGTGATGTGTGTCGCGTTTTCAGCAGCTGATTCGGGCAGTCCTTGCGTCCTTGGCCTTGTCCACCGCTTCGAGTTCGGCTTCGGATTGGTTGCACGCTGCCGCTGTTGTGACCCATGGTCATGGCTCAGGAAACGAGCCGCTGTATCCGATTCACCCGAGGCTCATCTCGCAGTCGGTGTACTTGAAGGATCTTCCCGCAAAAATAATCAAGATAACGAGAACCGTCGCCGTCAAGGTTCCTGTACCTTATCCAGTTAAGGTCAGTGTCAGAAAAAATATTTTTTATATGCAACGCAAGCCGCGACTCTCTCTCTCTTCTTTTTCGCTTGCTCCAGTCGTCCGATTAATTACTTTAATTTCTTGATATACCGCTTGACTAAACTTTGCGATTACACGCCTCGTTAAATTCATTCAAGGATCGTCTATCCCTCGTGCGTGGCGGAGAATCGATGCGGTATTTCGATTATATTCCTACCTCGTTCGTCTTTCGTCGCGAGTCCACGAACTAGAAGATTTTGTACAGGCGCTCGCGTGTGCATATATCTCAGCCAATTAAAGCCAAGACTCGGCGCGTTCGATTGATCAAACGGCTGTCTGTCGCGCGCGCCAACGTTATAATTGAATATTATACTCGCAATTGAACGCGTGTGCGTGATTTTGCGCGCGTCTTCTGCGTACAGGTACCTCATCACATACCGATTCCGGTGCCGGTCAACCGTCCGATACCAGTACCAGTGCCGCATTACGTCAAAGTCGATCACCACGTGCCGGTGCCAGTGGCCAGGCCTGTAGCGATTCCTATACCCCACCAAGTGCCCGTTTACATAAGCAGGCCAGTGGCGGTGCCGCATCCAGTGCAAGTATCCAAACCGATTTATCTGCCATCTCTACTTCATCAAGACCATCATCATCATAATCATCATTTGGAGCAGCAACAACCGGTAAGTTACGAGATCGCGAAATATATCGAGGGCCGCGAGAAAGTGTGAAAAAAGCTGCTTTGATGCACACTCGTGCACACTTAGATCCACTGACGGCTGGGCGTTGGTCGGCCAGTTCCTGGAAGCCGATTTTGGTATAAGAGGAAATCGAGCACGAGCCGCCACGATAGAGCGCAAAAAATGTCGTTTGGCGCACATTCGCGACGAGGAAAAAGTGAGCGCGTGGCCGCGCGAGCGCTTCTTGTGCAAGTGTAGATTCCCTTGCATTACGAGCGCAACAAGATAATCGAGTTTCGCAATGTGAACCAGCGTCGTTTTGCGGAAACTTCTGAGCTCATTTAATTAAGCTCTATTTCTTAATTATAATTAAGTATCGTCGATCCGAGCAAATAAAGCACTGAGGCTTTAATTGACACCACTACGCGATCATACTCAACGCGCTAGATATATTTCATTGATTTCGCTCGTTTGCTAAGATTTTGTACATGTGTCAACTTATGCGTGTCGCAGCATTCGCACGAGTCTCTTTTTGCAAAATCGTCGGACTTCGAGACTCAGGAAAGCGAGACGAATCAAAGCTTCGCCGAAAACGACGGCAGCAACGACGATCATGCCAATTACCAACAAACTACAGCGGAAAGCCAGAACTACAACGACTACTTTCTGCCGTCTTCGTTGAATAATCAGCAAGTTATAGCAGCGAGTCAGAACTACTCTCCCAGGGACAGCAGCTTCCGACCGTCTCAACCGGATTACGATACTAACGACGAAGCTTAGCTATCTTTGCTTGGGAACGAGCTTTGCTTGCCCTCTACTCCAATTTTTCCATCAACAATGTTATTTATTATTAGTTTATTAATTCTATATAGTTTTATTGTCAATCTTAACTAGAATACGTGTTAGTCACTTTTTAATTTACATAATGTTAAAGCTTGCTTGTGTTAATCTCATAATTTAAGTATTAAAGTATTCAGTTTATTTATTCACTTTAGTGTAAAAAAATAAAATAAATTTATTTTTCTCTTTATAAAAGCACACACAGAAACTTTATCATTTAATTATTATATTAAGGTAATGTCGAAACCTCATTTTTTATAACCAAAAATTGAACTTATTCTATATTTTTTGTTTTCTGAATTTCAAAAAACGGCTCCATAGTGCCCTACGTTTTATTGCCTTGAACAACTGGTGCGAATTTCAACACTTTTCATCGAGTGGGTTTTCAGGAAAATGATCTTAAAAATTTCAACATTTTTCATTGAATAGAAATTTTGATACCGTTTTTCTGGGGGAATCACTCGAGGAAAAGTGTTGAAATTTGTACTAGTAGTTCATCGACACAAAACTAAGGGCACCATAGAGCTTTTTTCGAAAATTAGAATTTGAAAAAGATAGACTAAGTTCAATTTTTGGTGCTCTGTCGACAAAAAATGGAGCTTTGGCATCGCCTTAATATAATCTATAACACTTAAAGATTATTAATCACAATAATTAAGTTTATTTTCGATAATTTGAATAATTACTTAAGTTGTTATTGCTGCTGAAAAAAATGATTTGAATTGATTACCTATGTAAATATCGGATAATTTATCAAATAACAGGTGAATCAAGCAATTTTTTTTTTTAATAACGTGTTTATAATACGAGTGTCAACTTTGTGACTTTGATTTTGCAATGTTCGCGTGCATATTATGAATTTCTTATCGCGATGTAAGTTCAATTCAGAGGCACAAATGATCTAGCTCTATCATGAAATACGAAAGCCTTTCAGAAAATCGTCATGAATTTGAATCTGATCGAGTATTTAGTGCAACATTCAAAGGTATATCACGCGTACTGTGTACAAGAGTCGTATTTTCGAGGCACGACAAGTTTGTGAAGCCGCTCGAGCGAGTCTTTTTCAACAAAGGGTTCTAGTATGAGCAGCACATTACAATGAGACAATCGAGTTTTAAGTACCTATGTGCGCGTGTGCGCCTGTGGTATGTATCTGTAAAGCAGCTGTATACAGCCATAAAAAAGAACAATATCGTTGCACGAATCGAAATGTCGACTCACTCCCACGCATGCAAGCCATGAGCTCTTGCGACTCGAGAGAGCTATAGCGTGGCAGGTGAATTTCTGTATTAGCGATTCGCGAGCGCAGATAATATTTATTCATACTCGCGCGCGCGCACATATACAGAACTTAACACGGCAGCGGCGGCAGTGGTCGGATCGTTCGTACGGCTGACCAATTCGCATTTCTTCAATACGATATTGCGACACAACGCAAATAGAATTACGCGTATTTGATACTACCTATTTAACAATGCCTTGCTGTGTTTAAATGCGCATGCCCCATACTTCGTTACCTATTATTTCATCTAAATTTGGCTGTAGTTTGTTAGGGAAAAATTTCTATGAATTTTCGATTGTGTAATGTACGATATAAATGTAATACAAAGTATTCGAATAAACATATCGCTTATAGATACTTCATATAGACTTGAATTCAATAAATTTTATGAAATTAAACAAAGGCAAACCGAATTATTTCCAAATTTTCTATTACTTTTGTAAATAAAGTTGACGATTGGTTCAGTTATATTTTTAATTTTTTTAAATTCTCTGAAATTTTCAAACAGTTTTTTTAAACCGAAATTTATGTTTTCAACGGGTTATCGAGAGAAGTACTTGTCTTGGACTTAATATATTTTTTGCATCTGTCATCAAAAAAAGTTTTAATTTATGGGTGTACACTCATCTGTGTGGTCTTTGACGGTATCTGAGTAATGTCGATTTGATTGCTATATATCATTTACTCGTCGGATTTATGCGTGATGATAATGACGCTGGAAAATCTGCCGATTCCGCGTATGCTGAAAGAATAGATTTAATTTTGAAGTTATTATACACCATCAGTTTTAACTATCAATCATGATTTTTCTCGTTATTCTTTGGATTTCCATTAAAGAATATGAACAAGTGCGTGTTGTGCATAAGGGTAATATTATTATGCAAATCTGAATAAGTATGAGTAAAATTTAATGTTCAACTAAAATGTCCCAAGTCAATAAATCCTAGAAATTTAACAGTAACATTAAGTCACCCAGGATTTACTACGCCATTTATTTTTGTCTTATCGACAACTTATTGTAATCATGAACTTCATGTCGTGGAATCAGCATTTATAAGACGGATGCTCTGATAATAAAATGATGAAATCTTGTTGCAGAAGATGAGTGTATGCAATGAAAGTGTTACCGAAACCCACAAAGAATTTGAAATATCCAGAAAAAAAGAACGCTCAAGTTTGATAAATGTTTCATTTAACTTATATATTATCAAAGTACGCCATCATCGCTCAAATTTCTCTGTACTTTCTTATGATTTCGTTTGCACTTAACCAATAAAACACACGAATATTATCAGAAATAAATATTTTGTTGAATTCATTGGTTCATCCAAGAGTATAATTAATATACATAACGACAAAAGCTATGTATTAATAAAGGTTACAGATTATTTCTAGGAAAACCTAAGCGAATACTAATTGCAGCGCGCCATAACACTTTAATCACGTGCATTGACTATTGTTTGTGATACAATCGAATTTCAGTACGCAGTATAGTGTATGAGCTAAACTTTAGTTTTAATAGCTTAGTATTGATTAACGCTATATCTACTTGATGTATATTGCTTGTATATTTGCTTGATGTTGCAAAGCCGTGTGCTTTGGCCAAACTTGTACGTTATGGCGTACCCTTGCGGCTCTTTAATAGTTACGCTTCGTTCGAAACAACGTTTCCATTTGCTAACTATACACGTGTAGTGTAGACAGTACTTCGAAAAACCCACTTTCTCCAACAAACTTTGACTTATAGGATGCAAGTTTCATTCACTATAGTTACTTTAAAATCGCTTTCATAAGTTTATCTTCGATTTTTCATTCTATATCATCTTCATTCTTACATATTTTTTTAGATAAAACATTTATGCTAATCCATTATGATTTGTAAATAGTAATATAAAAACCTAAAGTTTTCTGTAGGAGCACAGAAAAAAAGATCGTGATGTGCACCAAAAAACGTGTTGTTGGAGACAATAAAAATTAATTTTGTTGAGTCAATATAATTTTTGGTTTAAGCAATAAAAAGCTACTTTCGTGGCAGCAAATTAAAATATTGCACAATATTTGTAGAACATCGAAGGTTAGTGAAAGAAGATGTTTATTAATATAATGGCATAGACTTTTATTTTATTTGAGAAAAACTACCATTTAAGTGGTCGATATAGATATAAATATTAATAGGTAAAGAGGATGGTTTCAATTAAATTGTGCTTAATTGAAAAGTTCCTTTTTTGATCTTTAATTTCAATGGTAAAATCATAACTCAATTGATTAATTAATTTTACGTTATTCACCATAAAACCAGCTGTGATAAGGCAAATAGATGATTTGGTTTATTGAAGATCGTCTCGGAGGGATAGTGAACTAAAACGTGTATGTACAAGAGATTAAAACATATCTAGTTGAATAACCGTAGATGATAGATAGTACGACACATAAAGAAAATTACAAAGTCAGAGATATAAAAAATAAAAGCATGAATATGATTAGGGCACGACAAACAAATCTTTCCTAACGATGATTCTCAAGGTGCGAGTCCGTGTCGCGAACCGTCAACGGTTGCTGGTTCCACATTCTTGCCTCCTCGACGGGAAAAGACCACCACTTCAACTCAAAGTCGGATTCCGGTACCATCAGTTGGAGCCAAAGACTGCGCCAAGTCTGCGTCGCACCTCCAATCTTCCTTCCATAAAACATATTGCCGAGGTATCGAGGAAGAATTGACGGTACAGTCTGGTACACTAGAACTCTGATGAAAAATTGTCTTATGCGTTTCGCTAGTCGATCGTCACGTTGCAGTCAGAAGACAAAGCTTACAGTCGCGTGCCAGAGATGCTGCAAATTGGTGGCTAGGCATTCGGGCAGTTCGAGCTACATACCACAGCTGTTGTCCATCAAGGGCAGCACAAGGTTCAGAACAACCTCTCTTCTCAGGGGGCAGCTATAAGCATACCCGATGGAGAACACCTTGGACTCATGAACACCCGCCAAGAATGTGCGAGGCTACGTGTAGTGAGATACAGCAGACATTGCAGACCTTGTTCTCGAACGGGCCTTGCCTACGATATGTGTCGGAACTTCCAAATCATTAAAGAATCGACGCAGCTGAGAGCTGGCGAACAGTATCGCCTTCGTCTTGGTCATGTTCAATCTGAGCTCATTTTGATCGGGCATATCTGGACAAAATACTTTCAAACGGGGCATTGAAAAGGGTTGTTATATGTGTTTTTCAAAAAAATAATTTTTTTAACTTTTACAGCTTAATGCTGTAAATGAAGACTGACATTTTAGAGACACGAGAGCTCGCATAAATGAACTTGAACGGTAACAAGCAGTGTATTTTGTTTGATTTCAGGAATGATGTTTTTTAATTATTCAGAGCATAACTTTGAAATTATTGTCTTTTCGGTCAATTTGAGAATTTTTAGAGACTTTACTTTCGATATTTATTAGACTATCGGGGCTGTTGACTGGCTTCATGTAATCTCGATGTTGGCTTTTCTGTTTAAACGCATACCCTGCCAATGTTATATTCAACTGGCTTATTAAATGGAATGACATTAGCATGGTATTGCAGCGGCCGCAGTCGTTATAAAACGAGAACTCCATGCGGCTCAACGAATAGAGCCCGGCTACTGGTTGCATCTGAATAACCACCTGTTCCATATAATTTGCAGTCCATAGTCGCGCGATCGCTTCATATACGGGGATGCTGCGGAGACTTTGTAAGCGCGCAAGAAAAGCAACAATCACCCGAGTACGTTGTATATGCATCGCGACTACACAGAGCACTGTGCAATATATATACTCGTTCTAGGCAGCTCATCTATTAATCTATCTCCAGGACACGGAGTGACTATATATCGCGCGCGAGAAGTCGTTTCGCGCGAGACAGCCCCAGCAGCAGCTAAATTCCTGCTGTTTTCTTCTCTCCGCATTCAGTACGTAAAAGGTCGCCCTTGTCGCGAGCGAGGAAGTGTCGAAACACCCTCTTGCTGCGAGCTATTATAATTGCCACTGTCCCTCTCGCCGTTCAGCCTGCCACAGCGCTTACTTATACGCGCAGAGAGCACGAGGAGCATTTCAAAATCCTCATTGGGAGTACGAGTGCATGCATATAAATATATAAACAATTGTATCTACGTATGTATGTACGTACGAGGCATTGCACGCGAGGCGCTCCTTACCGCGCGGCCGCGATGCCGATGCTGTTTCATCGATATCGATCGTTGCGAGCTGCACAGCCTAATGGATAGCGTGTATAATACTGCATACTCACACACACACACACACACACACACAAGGAGAGAGTCATGGCCTCGCGCGCTCGAGCAGTCGTCCTCTCGGTTCTGAAGCAAGTTGGGTTCGTGCGCTCGGTAAAATTTTTAGCGCTTGCATGTAGAAATACGTATAAAACAAGCACGATGCGATACTAGTACGGGCCTAGACCAGCACACTTCTGTACACTTTTTTGGCTTTTGAAATTTATTCAACTTATTTTTCTCTCAAAATTTTTTGGAGCTTTTGCCCGCAAATATTCCCTCGTAAGCTCTAGACTGTGTTATGCAAAATATGTTAATTAATTGAGCGTTGCCAACTCGTGTCCGTTATACGGTATTACCGATACGTACTACACTCTCCACAGGTACATCTAAACCGAGGTGATAAATCATTTGAACTTTAATTAATAGGTATTCGTGTCTCAATTAAAGTCAATCAGACGAATTTCGTAACGTATAGCAGTATACATGGACGTGTTTACGCGTGGCTCTTGTCTTGATATATTCAACTTATTTGCGAACAATAAATTCGACTTGACAAAAGAACCAATAAGCACATCTGTTCGTTTTGGACAGTTGATGTAATTTAAAACGACCGATTCACTTTTGTTATCAAAAAAACTTTACAAATTCAATGTACTTTTATTATTAAAATAAAAACTCTTTTACATATGTATGTATGTATAATAATAAAATATAAGTGATGAATTACACACATTATATTTGCAAAGATACATGCACATTAATATGAATATTTCAGTATAATGGCGCTATATATTTAATTACATTATCTGGTTTTTGTTTTGTTTTGTATCTCTGCAGTGGTAAACGTTTTGGTCGCGGTGCGTGGAGTATTCGACATTGATAGGCCGAGCTCCATCATCGGGACTCGTTCGTACTTTTTATGCATCAAAGAGATGTTTCTTTCATTTACAGATGAACGATAATCCTTGAAAGAAGTACGGCGAACCGTCGATGCATTGCCGATTTCAGTGGTAGTGGTCATTAGAGGGTGGCTGACGTCCGTCTTCGTCGAGTGATTGTCTCTGCTTGGCTGCGTGACGTACATAGGCGATAACTCGAGCCGCGCAAAAGCAAGTTAAGTTTAAGTTACAACTTAAAAGTAGTGCCCGTGAAGACCATGCAGACCATGGAGATGGCCATGATCATAGTGGTCGTGGTGATGATGGTCCTTGATGTAAACGGGGATTTTCTCCTTAACTACGACTGGATGGGGCACGTGGACCGGCACTGGCACGTGATGGTGGACTGGTACCTGCAAAATCGAGCACGCAACGACCATACGTGTAAGTATTATAAGCACAATCAAAATAACAATATTTAACTCGAGCTCATTAGCGAGAGTTTGAATTTTTTCGTTTCAAAATTTGCACATGATTGCGCAGTACATTTTGCAATAAATCATTATGGAGACAGTAAAACTGGCCTCACACAAGTTGAACATTGCAATTGTCGATTCAAGCGCTTGACTTTTTCGCTTAGAATTCGCGACTGTAATTATAGTCGTGTCCGAGAAATATCTGTTCTCCGGAATGCATATTATTACATCTATATGGGAACGTGTATAATGATCCTCGTTGTATATATATCGAGTTGTCGTACTACTGCGAAGCAGTTGCAGAAACAAACATACAAGCAAACAATAATAATCACCGATCGCTGGAACAATTATTATTTCTCGCGTCGAAGCTCGTGTTATTGTACATTTATAAGTGTATCGCGCCGAGAGCGAGTAAGCCAATCAAGACAATCATCTGGTGCACTGGCGAGCGAATGCAAAGGAGCACGAGCGAGTATTTTTCATTTATAAAGCAAGCTTGCACTAAATGAGCCCTTGAAATATGAAAAAGTGCGCAAAGCCGACACACAGTCGGTTGGCTGTTTCGAGCCGCGTGGCCGCGCGCGCGCACGAGAGAGAGAAAGAAGCAAGGAGCAATGCACGAGAGCAGAGCGCGCGCGCAGAAAGAAAGACAAAGGCTCATTCAGTCGCATCGGCGGCTGCGGCAGTAGCTATGGATATACACAGAGCACAAGCACACTTACACACGTATGCACATCTACTTGCTAGTACAAAAGCGCGCCCTTTCCTTATTATACATGCACATGGTAAGCGCGCGAGCGAGCCCAGGACTCGAACTCGCGCATTGTACATATCTATGAGTTTTTTCCCTCTGTTTGGCGCATAAAAAAAAAAAGAAAAAGAGAGACCGAGAGCATAAAGTAATGGTAGTTTGCTGACTCACCTTGACGGGATAAGGAGCTGGTACGTGAACCGGCACCTTGACCGGTACGTGGACCGGGTAGGGCTTCTCCACTGGCACGGCTACGTGTTTCGTGTGGATGACCGGGTAGGGCTGCGGTACCGGCACTGGCACCGGGTAGGGCTTTGGCACCTCAACTGGAACCTGCATTGAAACACACGAGACAAAATTCAAGAATGAAATTCGCCAAATTGCCCACATGTAGCACAGATTGGCTGCGCAACCTCCTATACTATATTATGTTGTATTATGTTGTAGTAAGAGTTTGCACTTATGGTAGGTACGCGCATAGCAGAGTCTAAATAATATATTGAATGATCAAGCGCGCATGAATTACGCCGCCCGGGGTAACCCGAGACTACTTCATACACACGGCTAATTCCGCATGAGGCGGGCGCACAGGTTTACGCATGGATGCCGTGCCCCGTGCGCTGCTTTGATTTTTTTCGCCATCTTTTCATCTTCTATATTTTCCCAAGAGAAAGAGAGTAAGAGAGAGAGAGAGAGAGCGAAACATCTTTTGTCTTAGCGTTCGTATATTTCGGCTTGTTGGGCGCATAGGATGCTCGTTCACATGGAATCGAGTGTAGAGCTCCGTTGCGGAGTTTTGTTTTTTGCTCGGGCGAGCGAGATATGCGGTTTGAAACGAGCCGCGCGCCGACAAAACCGACAACAGCTCCGAGGAGAGTCTATACGTATATACATTGTGTACCAGCATCGAGTACGCGCGTGCAGCTTACGTTTCGAGGATAGCGTAGAAAAAATCCGACGAAATAGTCATTACGTATAGTTGTAGTCGGTAATTACGACGAAGGGGCTCGATGGCTCCGACTTTGCAGCGAACAATTATTGCTTCACGCCGAGAAACAGTCCGATTAATCATACTACGCTCAGCACTCATGCGCACGGGAATAGATGCAGCCAGAGGCTATGCCACAAATCTATCCCTTTCATGGGCTCGAGTCCTCGTGCACACATGTGTACATTTCGTATCGGCAAAGTAGGCAGGTGATCGGTCGCGACTGGCGTCTTTGCTGAATAACGCACGAAGCGGCTTATCGGCCACCGCACCTTATGTACATATTGCACACGCGGCACTCGACGTACGTGGGAACGTTTAATAATAATCGGAGCGCTCGCGCCGCGATTACGAGGAATCGCGCTTTCGATTAGCCGGATTACAATGCGATCGACGTATCGAGCTCGCCTCTGCTAACGCAGCTCTCGATTGAACGCGATCGGCTGTGTAGCGTAGCGCGTGTCGGGGCTCGAAAAACAAAATACCGAACGTGTAAAGTGGTCAGCGCGAGAAAACAAGTGAAAAACGTCCGAGCTGAAATATGCTCGTATTCGTAGTCGTGCGACTCGCCAAGTTTACCTAATGAACAATGCCGAGTGCAGCAGCTTCTATTCTTCTCTCGGGCGCGCAAGGCGAGTACTCTCTGCGTGTATGTATGCGAGTCCTCGTGTTTAATACGCGAGCGCGAAACAACGACTTGTCGCAACAGGGCACGCAATAGGCCGTATAATATTGCAGCAAGTATTCCTTTTTCTTTTAAACGCGTGTGAACGAGAGGAAAATCAAGATGCAGGATCGCTGCATTTTCTCCCTTTTCTTTCCAGCCTCTAAATGTATTATTATATATATATTTAAGTGTGTGTTTATGGAGAGACTTTGTAAAGACGTAAACTACTGTATCTCGCGCGTGCTCCAAGTAAAGCGTCGTATCTGGCTCGAATTTTCGACGTTATACTACCGTCGCGGCTGCAGCTGCTGCTGTCTTTGAGCGGCAATTCAATGAAAAAGCTCCGAAGCGAAAATCTTGTGTTGAAAGCTGCAGAACGAGTTAAGGCTTTTCTTTAGCTATACGATAATGCCGAGTAATTTACGTCCTGATCGTCGCTTTATATACCCTCCAGCCTGTACGGCACATAATAATCTATAGATGCATTTGGTTGGGATCGAGTTTCGTAATTCAAAGTTACGTTGCCATATGTAACAGACCGAAAAAGTCAAAGTGATTTTATTTTGCTAGTCGCACTTCTTATTACTACGAGCGCTGCATATAACTGTCTTGGCGAGAGATTATTAAGAAACACGCTCGCGTGCGTGCATTTATTATTCGTCTAAGCACATTGTAACGAGGTAAAAGTCAGCTCGGTAAGATGCCAACTGGCTTTTACAACGTGCGGGAATGCATAGCTTTATTCTCGATCAAAGCTGTCCATTTCGAAAAAATTAACGGGCTATAAGCTTTTGAACGAAACTAAATTTTACCTACAACTTTTATAAAATTCATCAAGTCAATAATGTTTAAATATGATGATACTCTCAATAGAATTTCATTGATAAGTGTTGTATTTGTGGTTGCTAAAGTCTCATCAGCGCTGCGTAGAAGATATATCTCTTATTTTTTCTATCATACTTGTGAGAAGGAAAAATTAATAATACATTTTCATGCAAAGTCTAGTTCAAATAGTATATAGGCTGTGCTACGGCGTATACTATAGAATCTTGAAAGACAATGTTAATCACTAGTTTGTATTTTTATTCAGTTTCAAAGAGAACTCACCTTCACAGGGTAAGGCCGGTCAACGGGCACATGGACTGGATAGGGTTTGGGCACATGAATCGGGACGCCGACGTGTTTAACCACCGTGTGGTGAACTGGTACGTGCACTGGCACATGATGCACTGCTGGCACATGATGATGATGAAGATCGAGATGGTGGCCATGATGACCGAACAGGTCGTGTCCGTGGTAATCGCCCAGCAAAAGACCGCGTTTGTCTTTTTTCGTCTCGGTTGCAGCCGCTGCCTCGGGCTCGGCTGGCTTCTTTTCGTCAGCGGCGAAGGCCACCGCCACCACCATTGCTAATACCTTCAAAAATGCAGTTCAATGCTAATTAGCGCATCGAGTTAATAACTATTTATGCCATAAAAAATATTCAGCACAACGGATGCGGCACAAGGAGGCTTGCGAAGTCGCGATCGGTGGAAAAGGCGTATTACTCGAAGCGGCCGAGTCTACGTTTAAGTAATAGCGATGCCACTGTGTCCACACACGAATTTCCTTTCAAAGTATCGTTTCGAAAAGTAACACAACGTACAATTAGTGCTATCCGTCCGCCAAATAACATTCGCGCTTGCATTTGATAATAATCATACCGACATCGATCGGAAGAAAGTTCTAAGTTTCATACCACGACAACATACTTTAATCTCTTTATCAAATTAGTGAAAAGGACGCGGTGTGTGAGCATAATACTTCCGTTGATGCAATACTTTTTTTACAACTCGTTGTTCGTATCGACATTGACTTAAATCAAATATACTACACACATCCTCTCATCAGAACGAGCTTCGGAAAATTATACCTGTATCCCCTTTCATTAATCATTGGAATAGGCTATTGGAACAGCTGCGCGAAATTTTTTGCTGTAGGCTGTGCCTTTATATATTGTGTGAATGAGTCGAAGGTAAAAATTTTGCGCAACGATTATCAGAACATAGGTGCGCGCGCTGTCAAGGTATAAGTTCTTTTCTACTCCTCTAAACTTGAGATAATCAGCCGAGTCGAATCTGTTTTGGTCTTTGGAAGGCGATAACTATTATACACCTTACAATCGCGAACTTTTCACACGCGGTGCGTTAGCCGTGCAGGGCGCGTATGCGCAATATTCGCATATTGATTAACGTCCTGTGTGCGGCTCAAGCGACTCGTGTCGATGTCTGCGTGCGTGTAGTAACAACCATTACGTTGTGCGGCATACATATGTATTCGTATGCAGTGCACTGTGCGATCACGATGGGAACCGAAAGCTTTGATGCAAGCCAAGCATGCGTACGCATCGATTTAGCGACATGGACGTGTTGCGCCGCGCACACAATTGCCTGCTGCACGAGAGGCGACAACGAGGACGAGCACACCGCGTCCATTCATTCATGTGCAGCAAGTCGATCGCGCTTACATACTTATTCGATCGAAACTCGTCGTCGTCTCCCGTTTGATCGTTATAGATATAGATCGCAATACTTTCGTCGTAGCGTCATATAGGCACCAACTTTATATGAGCGCGATGCGCATTGTTGCGTTCTGACTTGTGTCGCGCGCTTATTATTACATACGGCGCTGCACGACACCTGCCGACTCGGGCTTATCCAACTGCTTCGTTTAATTTAATCGAAGCTCCTTCGCGATCGTGTGAATTCCGCGAGTCGTGGGACATTTTACAGCCGATACGCTTGCTACTTTGGCAAGCCCAAAGGAAAAAAATTAAATAAACGACTCGACTCGATAGAGGAAGATCCCGGTAGAAAGAGAACACGATGTTCCTGTGCTTTTGGGGAGTAAATTAAAGGGCCTCCAGAGCGCTACACCAGAGGAGGATAATCCGTGTCTTGTATTTTTGGATATGTATGCATATTCGGGAGAAGAGTAAATACGAGTTAATGATTAATTATCCGTCCATTATGGCCAATGGAAAGCACAGGGCGATCCTCGCAGACAAATTACCCTGGCGCCTGCCCATCGGAATGCGCACGCGCAGCCTGCTTGTAAAGACTTTTCTTTTTGTCTCTTTCAACTCTTTAACGCTACTTCGGTTTTGCCAAGATTTATGACTTCTGCCCAATTGGCGCAAGTTTATTTTACATTTTTTTACTCGTTCTTTTTTTTCTCTCTTTTATTGATCACACTGAAGAAAATTAACTACTCGGTTATGCCTTGTTATGATGAAATACGAAAACAATCTATGGTGAGTCGAATGAAACAAACATTTCTCAAATTCACATTTAAAAAACACACAATTTATAAATTACTACGTGGACATTCAATATCCAATCTCATATGTAGGTAGTGCGCGTTCAAAAATTCTGAATTGAGAATTCATTTGAAATAACTGATTTGACTAAATCAAGTTCAATTCAATAAAAATATTTTTGTTTTAAATTCTTTTTTGATGAGCCTAAATAATCAAAAATAAATAAAAGTGAGTTGAATAAAAAAAACTATTATAGTATGCAGGTAATCCATTGAGAACCTCTGCAAAATAAATCAAGTCTGATACCCCAAGAAACCTACATAATCCTATATAATCCGGGTAATTTGGAGTTTAATCATAGTAATATCGTGTAGCATAGTCAATATTATAATTTGTGTAAGCCTCTATTTAAATATATATTATATTCGATTAAAATTATTAGATATTTTTAATTATTAAAATGCTCTTTTTAAACAAAAATTTTTATTGTGAGCTTTGTCAGAATTTATTTATTTGCTCGAATTGATCAATTCATTCTTTCATTGTCAAAAACACAATCATTCAATGGAACATCAAATATGTTATTATTTACTAGTTTTAATAAAATTAAGAAAAAATTAAATTTTCATTTATTATGTTAAATTTTTAAAATATTTTTGGCTAAATTGAAATAACCAAAAGTAAAAATATATTTTAATATTTTACTACTATTTGCTATCAGAGCACGTACGAATTTTATCTCGAAACATAACTTTCAAGCCGTTCTTTGTATATGCGCTGCTTTCGCACATATAGACATATAAACGCGGTAAAATTATTTTACCGCGCAAAAGTCAAAGAAGGCAGACTACCGTGTATCATACAAAACTCGCTGGGCTAGTAGTCTTGGTGTTCTTTTACAGCTTTTTTTTTCAACTTCTTTCAAAGGATATGGTATACAACACTGAGGATGCACTTTTATACTCTGATCAGTACAAGCGATTACCCAATTTCGCGCTTCAAGCACACTACACAGAGCAAAAGAGAGGCGGACGACCGTATATAGGTAGCTGCTGCGTCTGTTGCTGCTGCTTGCACGGTGGTTCAGAGCGCTTCTCGAGCAGAAAATAGCCGAACTTCCGAGTATGACAAGTGTGCATAATTTTTTTTTCGTTACGTTTTGCGCACACAAATAGCAAACGAAAAGTTAAATGAAAAAACACCGATGCGCATTGAAAATGATGACACAGTGAAGTTCATGTTTATTTTCAATTAATCGATTATAAACAATAATTAATTTATAGAGAATTCACAACAAAAGATGAGGTTCAATTTTAAGCTATTTTTTACAAAACTCGCCGATGCAAGAAATCAAACTTATGAGCAGTTTACTTGAGTGATGCTAAAGAACTTTTTATCCGTTAAAATTGTGCAGTCTTTTAGCAAGTTCGATGTCTGAGAGGAAGAAAAAACTAGCTCGATCGCAAGTAAAATCACAATGACTCTTTAAGACGGTCGTCCAAGACGCGAGCGAGTGCATAAATTCACTGTGAAAATTCTATCGTGCTTCGTAATCTCGGCGGTGAACGAAAGCAAGAAAGGCCCGTGGAAAAAGACAGAAAACAAAAGAAAGAGAGAAGAATAAAAATTTGGTCGTAAAAAACACGTACCAGGACCCTCATGTCTTCCGGCTGTGTGGTACTCGCTCAATGTGCTTGTGCTCGTGCGAATAAAGCTATACACAGTTCTAATGTCGGCTATATTTGAACTTGCTCTGCGCGCGTAGAAGTGCAAAATTACCCTTTATATAGCCGATTCACTTTCATTTCGCGGGATTTGAAACCCCGCCGCTGCCGCGACGAGTCGCGACATAGACACGTACGCTGCGTATATGCACACTAGAATCGGAGGGAACGTTTGCTCACACATTCACACATACACATGGACGGAAAGCCGAGGTAGTGGGTCGTGCGCGAGTCGTCGCGGGGGAATTGTATTGGCGCCTAATGTCTCTCGGGCGCGCGAGCACACTACACGTTCGATGTATCACTTTCGTTTTCGTTTAGCATATCTGCACGCGCCTATAGCCTATATGTGCAGCAATGGCTTTTAATTGAGCTCGCGAGGCCAGAAATTAGACGAACCCTTATCTCCTTAACGAAGCTTCTTCGCATGAATATGCATGCGGGTGCTCGGGCCGATTGATAAGGCATTTATTTTGCCGTGGAGCGGGGAAAAAAGAAAAAGAAAAGACAAGCCGCGGACGGAGGGAGCTCGTGGCGCAGCCGAGATAGGAATATTTAAGCGCGGCTCATTTCGAATGCCACACCTTCGATCGCATGCGCCTGTAGCGAAGGAGCGCGCCGCTAAAGAGTCCGGGCACATGCACAATAGCGCATACTTAAAATAAAAAAGAGATGAAACTATCCGCGCGCACAGGGCATTATAATGCATAATGTATAGCTAGTACAGAGAAGCAGCTCCGCACGAGGATTGTATAACGAGCCACCCGATGCGATAGCGAGCGACGATCGCTCTCTATGGGTCACCTTTGTACTAGCTATTTACGCACACACGAGCGTCTACCTGCATATAAACTACGCTGCACCGAGTATCAACGTAATGCATATATACATACGTACATACTTACATAGGTATATATAAGTTAGTATCTAAACGGCGCTGCGTAAAGCCTAGAGTTGCACACGCGATCGCCAACTTGTACGTGCGGTACGCACTCGAGTACATTATATGCACGTACGGGCGACATTCGATACGGAATCGCGGAAATTCGTCGATCGCTTTTCTGCATACCTGATGATGAAGTAATATAAGATTGTGCTCGTGTGTTTGCTAGCGAGAGTTCATACGTAACGAGAGTCTAATTTTTCTCTCTACGACTTTTTACTTTTTTTTTGCTCATACATATAAACTTGTAGTTTCGGAGGATATATATGAATCGGCGGGTATTCGTCGAGCGTATAATATGTGTACTACGACTCTCGAGAGTACTGCATATAACCGCTGTCACCGAGGAATTATTATGGTACCAGTTAATGATGACGTACACACACACACATATACATACGCCTGTGCACGTAGCCGCGTTCAAGTATAATGTGACACACTCGTCGCATCCCATGGAGAAGCTATGCCAGACAAGGTTTCAGTTGTAGGCAGAAAACGCGTACGCATATTATCGGAGCGATTTCGCGTCGACTGAACAAGTTGTTACTCAATGCATTTGTGTGTTACATGCAATAAGGATACTTCCTTGATGAGTGTGAAAAATATACAAGATTATATCGAAACTGATCGAGTTACAGCTTCGTAATTAAAAACCATACATATATATAGCTAATTCGCGTAATATGCTGCCGAGCACTTTCCAACCTGCGCTGTAGCGAGCTCGCTCCTCTACTGATACGCTTTTAATTATTAAAACCCAAGCTCGGGCAATTGCGAGCCAAGAAACTACACCTGTATCATGTATTTATAACTTTTCAAGAGTGAGAGAAAAGGAGAAAAAATATCACTGGCCGTTCACACGCAATCTGCCCGAGCTCGGTCGCGAGTGACATTAGTGTGCGCTCGTATGCAGCATTATATGCGGCGTCGATCAATACCTCATCTCGCAATTTCATTCGCTTAATTATTCGTGGAAAATGAAACGCGTAAGTCGATTGATTTTACGAGACGCCGCGCGAGCATTATATTCGTGCATGCATTTAGTGGCTTAACGTCTTTGAGACTGTGTATATGTACGCATCGCGTCTACGAGCCTCTTGACTCGTGTTCATTTTTCATTTTACATGTGAAATTTTCTTATTTGCGAAAGGAATTTATTACGCCAGTGTTTCTTTATACGAACGAGTAATGCATGTCTGCATACAGACTAGGTTTATATCGCATGGGCGCCATAAGACTGCATTCATTTTTATATTGTATAAAAATGAAATATAATTAACATTTACAAAAAGAAAACTATATTTTACAATTGATTTAATTAAAGAAAAAATATTCCGTTCTTGCAATTTCCCTGACCTCATATAAATCGATCGCGATAAAAACGTTACCATAAACGTTCGAAAATGTATGCAATATTTATGTTAAAAAAAAATAACGATTTTATTTTGAAATCACATACATGAAACCTTTTAAAAAATAATTAACTTGCCCATCATAATATAATAACAATATTTAAGGTAAGTCGATAAACAAATATCCTCGACCCTCTCAATTTTTTTTCTGACGAGTCAATTTTCCTCTTGAAAATCCACATGACCAAAGTATGCTATTGATCGACATTTATATTAGTATTTATTTAACTTTATACGTGTGAAGTTTAAAATGCCTTTAAACATTTAAATTGGCTAAATTTTGTCGAAGCATTTTGCATAGAAAACGCATTGGCAAGTAAAAAAGCTCAAACTTTGTAATTATATCGAGGTTGGGTATATGATTATCATAATCTAATTAGCGCGAAATTTTCCCAACAAGTTGCTATGTATAATGACTACTTTAAAGTGGCGCATAAATATAGAACACATCAGGACCGAGATCAACGCTTTAACTGCCTTTAAGTAACCTGCAAAATCACGAACTCGTCGACACTCTACATTCGGGGTATATAATCTCAGATGATTTATCAGATAGTGAACAAATACTCGCGTGCACACCATAGAGATACATAGCAGGTGTTAATGATTACTCTGTCTATAAACTACCTTGTTACATCCATACACACACGCACTCACGTACATTGTATGTTACTTCTGTATATGAATCAAAATTGTTTACAAGTCTGCAGCCGAGCAATTACAATGAGTACGCGTCGATTATAGGTTATCGATAATGTGTATCGAGGGACGCGCTGCACCCGTAGATGTAAAATACTCGCTGTAATTATTCTCTTTTTCATTCAAGTGCTTGTGTTTGTCTCTCTAATTTTGTACAAATTTTATAATAGATGGTCGCATTTAAAGCACATAAGATACGCGTGAATAAGTGCGTGTTCACGCGTTATATTTATTGGTCATTTCAAAATTTCTTACACGTTCTAATCCAGTTAGGTTGGATATATATTTGCGTGCTTCGTAATGACTCGTTCCAACATTATATTAACCAAGAGCCCGTATAACGATCTCGCTTTAATTTACTTGACAATAATATACCGTGGCTCGGCGCTGAGACAATAAATGTAGCTTTTATAATCGTAAGATAATAGAACATGTCTGCTAGATCATGTTGACTGCTGCCGCCGTCGTCGCTGCTCACGTGCACATTTGAAAAAAGGGCATCGAACAATACCCTAGTGGCGTTAGGTATTTGTACTACATTTTTTTTTTGTAATTAAATCGAATTCAGAGGAGAGCCATAGTCCACAGTAATTTCATTCATTTATTAAGCATAATAGTAAATACATTTCTATTGTTACGAAATCGTCAAATGCATGATTTATTTATCGATGGGTTCTCGCGCGACGCTGCGGCCTTGCTGAACGTCGCCTCTCCCGCATCCCACTGTGTAAATTGAAGCGAGTCTGAAAAATAAAAGCACTCGAACTCGAGCTACAATCAATTCGATTGGAGAAAAATACCCTCGGAGCTGAGCGCGCCTGCGAGAGAGAAAGAGAGGGAGAGGAGAGACTTTGCTGCTTTCACGGGGGTACGTTCATCGCTATAAATATGCAAATATTCGCAGAGCCGTCCTTGTTCCGACGACTCATTGTGGCTCGTTAAAAGCACACCTAATTAATCAAGCCTGCACGATGTTACTCGCGAGGCTCGTCGAGATGACGACTATCACCGTCGCGCCGCGTCCAGAGAATTGATTAATTCTTAATTGAGACATCGGAAATGCGTGCCACGTATAAGAGCTTTTTTCATTTTTTTATACCCCCATCGCGACGCCGCAGCTATCCGACACTTTTTGCTTATAAATATATATATACATAAATATACATATACACACGTGTTCGGTGGCTATGCGAATTCATACATGTAATACGTGTGCAGCACTCGTCATTAAGTTTCGAGAGATGAGAATCGCCAATGTGGACTGGCAGACGCCATTTTTTTTCTCCAACCTCCTGATCGAGCCGAGCTATGTATATGTATGTGCATCGGAGCAGATGTTCGGTTTCTGTAGCACTCGAGAATGCATGATTATCGACGGACGCTTACACGCGCGCGCCTTATACACATAAGTAAGAAGAAGAGGATAATGATTGCTTTGTCATCATTACACTCTGCGTATATATACATCTTGATCTTCGGCCTATCTTTCTCGATTTCCGTTTGGCTACTTGTTCGGGCAAACATTTATGCTCGTTAAAACGTGCACATCTGTAAAAATGTGCAATAAATTAAGTATGCTTCGACAGGATGTATCAAAATGTAAAAATATGTTCCTTCGAGTCGCTTAATTTTTTGTACCAAAGCTCAGCGTATTTGTACAATATTTAGAGCCACTGTTTTCGGAAGATGTCTTGGAATTTTTTCATTCAAAGTTTGTTATTTCAGAAGAGAGAAGATCATTCAGAGATAATAGATTGTAAAGAAAACGGCGATTTCGAAAGATTTTCAGGGTGAACATGTCAGATTTGATTTGAGGGTTTATTGAACATACCTGAGATACCTATGAATTTTTGAGAAAAAGTAATTTTATTGAACTGTCTTACTTAGGTCAGGATAAGTATAATCGAGGTATCAGTCAAATTATATAAAAATATTAATATTTTAAATCAAAGGTTGACAGCAACGAGAAAACTAGTAAGACACACGCAAGACTGCCGAGTAAGTATTCCTATCATACAGACCTCAATAACGAAGAATTTTAATAACTACGATTGAAAAAATGTCGTTGCATTCGGAGGCATTATACGAAATCGACAGAATGTCCTCCGATGCAAATTTCCAAGAGAATAATTTTTTCTCGTCAAAAATTTCTCGAGCGCGCGAACGTTGATTCTCAATAATACGTGTCATATATGCGCGGCATGCACCTACACCGAGGTTTAATTTTCTGCTCGTTAAACTCTATGTAGCAGCTGCGAAATGTAATGGGCACGCGCCGCAGTCGGTGTACGTACGCGGCCCGCTCGGGGCGTTGCATCGACAATAGAAAGTCCACATACGAAAGTGACGATATGAATTTGCGTTTATTATCAAGATCTTCGCCTATTGAATACCGCATTGTCACCGGGCTACGTGACTTATTTCTTTTCCTTCGAGTCGATCTCGCGGCTTTAAATTCCGCGCGCGCTACAATTAAACTTCGGCCTAGCGCAGAGATCTCCGGTCCCGATCAATCGCCGTGCCGATATATGGTTAAATGGTTTATCTACCCGTCGAAATTGTCTCAGGCCGTTTGCGCTCGGTGCTTAGTGCAGCAGTTTTATTGGTATATTTAGCTTAGCGCGGCAAAGACAAAATAACGTGTACGGCGGTAGCTCGCGGATGATCGGCCGGCGATAAGCCGCAAAGGGTGAGGGGTTTCTTGCAAAACTCGCTTTTATCGAGATTACCTCGATCGCACTCGCGTACGTAAACACAGACACACATAGACAACACACATAAGTATACGGCTGCGGAGGCTATAATAGTGTCGCGGATTACGCCATTATTACGCCGTATAGCCTCGCCTATGTACATTGCATGCACATGTGCATTCGTAAAGTGCAGCGGCGGTGGCGGCGGCAGCAGCTGCAGCAGCAGCGCAGGCACAAAAGTAGACACTTCTTATCTGCTTGCCGTACGTACATACGTATATAGTAACTCGTGTGAGATCTACGCGCGGGCCGAAAAGGTTGCGCGTTCATCCTGTACATAAATATCATATGTATAAATGCACGCGCTTAGAATAGCCGAGGGTCCCCCTAATCATAAAGATACCCAAAGTTAAATATGAAAAAAGCTCGTAATGAGCTGCAGCCTGCGCGATCGTGTAACACGCGCTCACAAAGAAAAATATACATTTGCTATAAATGAATGTTCGTATGCGACGGGCCGGCAACGGAGTATTTATTCGTTATGAGTTATAACTGCAGCGCCGAATGTTTACGGGCGACGTATATGCGAGCATTACGCGCAGTCTTTAAAATCCAATTAAATTTCGGTTTGTAAACGATTATTAGTTTGCGTACAACATTCGGATATACATATACATGCGAGCGGAACGTACGTCGCTGGCCGTGTGTAAAGCATAATTGAATGACTTCGGAGCTTCTGCCGCGCGCATATGCTCGCCGCCGCTACCGTCGCTCGTGTAAATCTGTCGAAAAATTACGGGTCTTCGGCTTTTGCCATCGGCAGGCTCGCACAACGAATTTACGGTATTATGCGTACGTGTGCTGCTACTGCTGCTACGCTCGATATTTTCGCACTCGTGTACATGCGTTGTACAAGTTTTCGCATAGGTGACCGAGTTATGTTGCTTTTCTACGTATTCGTTCGCGTTATAGGCACTAGTCGCAGCCACTAAAAGCCTCGTTATTATTTTTTCTAGCGCTGCTTTCTTTCGTGACACATTAATTATTGCGCAATGACAAAATATACACTCATATGTATGTCTGCAAAACGGCACAAGCACCTTTTCTTGCATTATGAAGAATGTTTAAAATTTTATTCGTATATAAGTAAAAAAAGGAAGTAGAACATAATGTATCAATTACAGCGTGGCAATACTTGTATAGGTATCATTATATCACGGCTAAGCATTAATTCTTAGACGCCCGTACTGCCTGATGGCTGCAATATCCGAGCGACGACAGCCGTTGCATCGCGCGGCGTTGAGTACAAAAAAAAATACAAGAGGAATTTTTAATCGAATCCCTCTGCGCTCGCATATAAACGCATGCATATGCATATATATGTACAGGTAATATATTCGCTTACGCGTTCTTTGCAATTACATATCGAGCTTCGTAGCGGGCATTTGTGCCTGACGGTTGAAGTCTCACTCAAAGGGCTACCTTTGATTGAATATGTGTGTTTCGTCCGAACTGCATAAAGGAGAGTGCATGAGTCGATTTTTTCCTCTCCTTTCCGAGTAAATAATTTCGAGTCGAAGCTCGGCCGCAGAGAGGGCGGATATGCACGCACATCAGTTGGGCATAAATCTTCGATTTGCGACTTTTTGCCTGCTACGCTGTCCGAGAGTGCGCTTATCCTACGTACTACATGTTGTATGTATCAATGATTGTGTAATCGATGCCGAGCGTACAGTTAATGAGATAATTGCGAGCAATATGTAATGATTGGGTGTCTGAAAAAAGCCTCTACCTTTTCGTGAGTCGAGCTGTAACCCTATACGGTACTTTAATCGCAGTGAGTAAATATTTTCGATCCTCGAGCTGCAGACTCAGTGACTCGCGCATTACGCGAACTGCAGACTTTAATTTAAATATTTTTACATACTATTCCTCGATGCTCGGGCTGCATTGTTCTGCATTTTTCGTGTTCTCTGCAGCAGTAACTCGAGGTCATAACTCGCAGCCTCTTTCGTTCTTGTTGCATTGTAAAAGCGCGATCCCGGAAAAATGCTGTATTGAAAACTGTGTCGGTAAGTTGGTTATTTCACACGTAATAATGCGTAGTTCGTTGTATAATGATATCTATGGCTGACTCTTTCTATATGTATAAATTCAATTCACACGACTAGTTTTTCTACAAACAATATCGACGTGTAATCTTGAGGTTTCAGGGAACGTGTAGTAGTATCTTGCGACTGTTTAATCAAGCAAGTAACACAACGTAAACTTAGATCAAGTATTTTTACAAGAACGGTGGTTGCAACAAAAAAAAAGAAGAAAAAGAACAGAAATTATTTCACAATTTTTCAGCGAGTTACGCGCTTCGATGTACGAAATCAAAAGATACAAACTTTTAATAAAGTCGTTGGATCTGAGAAAATAAAAATCGATGAAAGTCAATGCGAATGAAAAAGCCATGAAAAAACGACTCCTTTTATTACTCAAGCCGATTAAGTTATTTTAAATGACTTGCTAAATTGATCGAGTCTGTTTACTCCCTGTAATGCATGGATATAATAAACCTCGTGAGTATGTGAGCTTTTTCTTCAGCTGTCGCATTTAGCTATTTGCGAATCAATTGCTATGGATTTTTAATTGATAAGTATACATTTATGTATTTTCATATATTACAGATGTAAGAATGGCATTGGATATGACACGAGTGTGAGAAAGAGGTAGCGCGTTTGGTTATGCGCACTTGAACTCGATGTATGGTACTACAAGGATTCTAAATGGAAGTTGAAATTCTGTAGATTTTTAGAGTAAACATTGCCCTCTATCAGTTTTTATGATGATTTTCAAAGTTTACATTTTGGTACTGATTCATCGGAGTCTAATAGATCTGTCAAATTAACACAGGGTATATTTACCTATTATTATGCCCATCCATATTACAGGATTTTTTTACCAAATCTAATGTTCAGTAATTAGGTTATTAGCGCCAGAAAATGATTAAATACGGGTTTTTGTGAAGTTATTGTAAAAATTTAATGATTTAGCATTTAATGTTCAGTTTATTAGAATTGCTCAGCATTCTGCAACTCGAGTTGCCACTAGTATAATTATCATCAGTACCACGTTAACTAAAAAACGATATAATTTTAAGCTAACACAATCATTTTTCTTTCAGTAATGTTACTCGAAACACGATATAATTATAAACAAACGCACTTACCGATACACAAGTAATACCGATTAAAATTCATAAAAAAATAAATAATATATAAAAATCCATACGAATTCATAGGAAAAATGCATACGAATTGCATAAAATTGCATTTCAATGCAAAACCTAAAAAAATAATACGACTAAAAGTATGTTTCATCTACCAAATGGTTTACAAAAAAATTCCCGTCGAATTTGACCGAAAAAATGCATTAAAACTGCTTAAACGTCCATTTCAATGCATAAACGAAAAAAATTATGCGACAAAAACCATATTTAAGCTTCGAAACGGATTTTAAAAAAGTTCTCGTCGAATTTGACCGAATTCTCGCAATTTTGGAAAAAAAAATGCATTAAAACTGCATAAAAGTGCATATAGTACTTTACGATGTTAGTGGCATAAGTAACACTTTTTGTCACGGCGTAGTTTAGTCCCCTATGTCACGAGTATCGTACAACATTTTATAGCACTGTGCTAAGTTCACATTTATTCCCCCTTTTCCGAGCCATGAGTCGCAGTTCTGGTAGCGCGAAGTGAGGTTAGCGCACGAGCGTATGCGAGTGTGATGCGAACGCAGCGGTGCCAGAATTCGCGACTTATGCCACCGAAAAGCGTGCCATAAATGTGAACTTATGCCACGCAGTGCTATAATAGTACATTATGAAACAGTGGCATAAGCAGCAGATTATGGCACGGCAGAGTAAAGCGCCCGAGCGCAGCGAGGGTGCTTCTGCCGTGCTCATAATGTGCTACTTATGACACGTGTACAATATACTTTTTTATAGCACTGTGCTAAGTTCACATTTATGCCCCCTTTTCCGAGTTATAAGTCGCACATTCTGGTACCGCGGAGTGAGGTTAGCGCACGAGCGCAGCGAGTGCGATAGGCGCGACGCGGTGCCAGAATGTGCGACTTATACCACCGAAAAGCGTGCCTTAAATGTGAACTTAAGACACGCAGTGCTATAAAAGCGTTAAGCAATCGAGATTATGAAAGTCATCGGAACTTCACCTAGCACTCCTTATCAACTCCCTAAATTTTCAAAACGATCGATCAAGCAGTATTGACGGTACCATACGTCACAAAAAACCATTGGAAATTCATGGGAGTTCATGCAGGTATGACTTCACTTCGCTCAGCATAATTATGGAGAAAATAGAAGGTTACAGCATGATATTTCATGTTTTAGTTTGAACCCCAATATTGCATTTCAAATTGATAAATAGAATCTCCTGTTCCTAAAATAACTCATTCTTGTACATTTTCATTTTTTCTAGGTAGGCTCAGAAATATGGTAAAGTTATTCGCATTGAACTATTGGCGTTCTCTGCGAGATCTGCGCATAAATCGTTATAAATCGCTTCAACTTGTAGAAGTTTGCATGCACATTACCAGTACTGAAAAAGGTTTGGTCTCAGAATGCTTAATATTATAGAACTATTATATGGCAAAGTATGAAGCTAGTTATGCTGAGCGAAGTGAAGTCATTCCTGCTGTGTGAATAATGGAGCCAGAACGATGTTTCTACGACTGTGTAATTATGCGGTAAGCATTTATTATCATATAATTTATTACAATATAAAAATTTAGTATAATATAAAAAAAGTAATATAAAAATACCCGAAACAGTGGTAGCCTTAGTGTATAGCACAGGAGCAATAATAACAATGATATACGTATACCGCATAGATCTCGCTTTCGCTGTATCAAACAATCAAACACCTTCCAGCGTACAAATTATTAAATATACAAATTATTAAATTTACAAATTGTTTATTAAATAATAAACATTCACTTTCATTTCTAGGATATTTTCGAGATTTCGAGGCAAGGTGGTTTGCATATCACCTTTACAAGAACTTGCAGTCGACGGAGAACTTCTCCGCTCGTTTTCGTTCGATGTTGTGAACAAGGCAGGACTACGAATACATTGCACGACAAAATATGAATTTGCCACCATATGTGCAAGAGTAATTAAGGAAAATTATTTATTATTTATAAATCCATTTCATAGTATAATTAACAAAATAATCAACTATACATTTTTACTTTCAATGAGAAACGTCTTTGTGCGATCGACAAAAAAATGGCACATTAAGGGTAATAGATACGATGCCGTAGTGGACGAAAACGCAAGATTAAGATATGTAGCTGTATTATAATTGTTTTTTAATTGTTTTTTATGTACAGGTACGTTATTTATTACTTACCCCGTTATGAATATTTATATATTATTGTGTATAATAAATAATATTATATCGTTTCATTATTGTGTAATTATGTTAATTATAAAGTATGAAGCTTGTGCCGTATAAAGTGTCGATTTAGTCAGTCACATAGAGATGTCACAAATCCATGTGTATGCTGCTCGTTGAAATATCACTCATATATAATGCAAAAACTTTGCTTTTTCTTTATGGGTTTCGAGAACTCGGCCATACGCCACCAAGCGGAAACTTGCGAACTATTGCGTACCTAAAAATAGACTCTTGATACATTTGTATTCGTATAAAGTTTTGTATGTATCAAATATAATGGGTTTCTAATACGAGTAATGTAATCAAATTTCATAAAATAACAGCAGTATTTTTTTGACAATTTATTCGTTGGTAAAGTAAATATGCAGTATATTTCCAATGATTTTAATATTGGTATTCATCTCATTTTTCACGTAAAAATTATTGATTTTCCAAAGTAACGTTTTTAATTAAAATAAAAATAATCTAAAAGGTCATCAAGTAATCGATAGGAGCGTAAATTCGTCAAATATGAGCAGCTTTTGACCAGTCTATAGACTTAAATTGACGAATGGTAATCAGTTTTCTGTAATCTTGATGTCTGAAGTGTCGTTTCTAGTCTATCATAGTGTATATTTGAGCTTTAAGGAAATAGTAAACTAACATATTCGGAAATTTGTGAACCAATTACAGTCAACGTAACTATCACAAAAATAAGTAATGCAAATGAAAAAGTAAAACTATTTTGAAGATTGAACGTATCACAAAGTAGAGCCAGCATGGGACGTATTAGCTGGTCAGTGGCATGGCACGGTCAAGTTCAGTTTGCGCAGGGAACGAGCAGCATCAGCATCATCAGCTGCAGCAGCAACAGCAGCGGCAATTGAACGCGGGGCGTCAATTACGGCGTCGAGCTCGAGCGCGAGAGCAAGCGAGAGAAAGAGTGGCCACGACGCGGATGACGATAAGATAAGCTCACGAGCTCTCTGGTAGAGAGGCAGCTCTCCGTGCAGCAACAGCAGTCAGGCGGACTTTTTTTTTTCTCTCTCTCTCTCTCTATCTCTTTCTCTCTTCTGCTGTCGAGGTGGGCTTGCGGTAGGTCGTGCCAGGCTATATACGCGCATTATATGCAAGTGTAGACGTGAAGCGAGAAAAAGAAAGAAAACGAAGAGGAACTCTATCGTCCGTAAGCGAGAGAGATGAAAATATCGCTGCGAGTGTTGCTGGCGCGCAGTGTATGTATGTAAAACGTCCTGGGATCGTAATTACGCCAGCCGGCTAAAAAGCTGACCGTCGCGCGGCAATAGGAAACTCGAACCGCACTCGGAGCTCGCATTAATATCTGCTTTGTCACATGCAGCTGCATATAATGTAGTGCGCCTCAATATATACCGGCAAATCGTTTCTCTTAAAAAACGTACAAATTATGCGGTACAGCGTGTACAAGTCGAATCGAAAAACAAGACCGATACGCACAGGTAGATTGCGTTTGCGCTGCTCTGATTGATGCGTTTATTTACGTCTCGTAAACAATTTCTCGTAAAAGCTGCAGCAGCCCGCGTATACGGTTCATGCGTGGCGCAGAGAGTTCTTTGCGATCGCAACTCCTTTGACGAAACTCGGGGCTCCATCGCCAATGCATATACTTAGTGGCGGATGACGCGTATTTTAAGCATCGACGTGCGTACTAATTATCCGCGAGGGACTGGGCAATCATCCTCTGCGCGCCCGTATTACCCGTATTATACGCTGCCTACGCCCCGCGCTCGCCCATATATACACACTGTAGCCAGCTAATGCAATTTATACTCTTTCGGTATTACAGTAGTCGGCCTTGTCCTAATGTCATATATGTACACGGCACACACGAGTATACGCATCGATGAATATTCATTTGTCCGACAAGGCATTAAATGAGTTAAAAAAATACGATGATTCAAAAAGAGGTCCTCGAGGAGAGAAAGAGAGAAAGAGAGAGAGAGAGAGAAAAAGAGAAAGAGGAGGTCCTCCGGGTAATTACCGATCGACTGCGAGTACACGCGTGTGTTTATATACGTTCTCGAACTTGGGAATTATACATCCTGGCCTGCAAGGTCTAAGAATCACAATATTATCCGAAACAGCGTCCTCGGAGCGTGTGCCAAAATACGCGCTTGCATGTGCACTGCACGCAGAGAAAAAGAGATACACTGGCAGTGCGCTCGAGCAGCAGTGTAGGCTGCTATAAACCTATCATTACGTATAAATACAAGCGCGTATTGCCGCGCGCGCGCTGCTCCTCGACCGAATTGCATGTGCGCAGTGTTTGCGCGGAGCTGCAAAAATCACGAAATCGTCGTCGTCGTCGTCGTCGTTGTGGCCTCCGAGCTGCGCGCGCGCGTAAGTCACGCTCCGTACGCATTCGCGCGAGTTTTAATACTGCATGTATGCTGCCGCTGATATGCTACTCTTATGTAGCTATATGATGCTGTTGGATCGCATGCGCGCACAAAAAAGGACAAAGCCAAATTTGGTGCAGGTATAGAAAGAGAGAGGGAGAGATAACTGCGAGCTCGACCAAAAATATTACAAGTGCCAAAACCTCGTGCAGCATCGGCAACTTGTGCTCAGGCACACTCTCATAGCCGCAGGTTCGTTAATCAAGCGGTGGTGCAGAATCGCATTCACGCTCCTCTTCCCTCTTCTTCTTCTTTCTCCGATGCTGCACTGCACTGAGAGAGAGAGCACCAAGCTCGCCTCGCGCGCTCTGCTTTGTCCTCTCTTCCTCAATTTATCTTTCAACTGTGCGAGAGCAGCTCAGCTCTCGCGAGCACTTTTTTGTTTTTCCATGCTCGCTGCTCGTGCTTTGCAGATGCTGCTGCTTCTGCTGTTGAAGTTGGGCCCTTCTTGGCCCCTTCCTCTCTCCCTCTCTCTTTTTCTCTCAAATGCAACTCGAACTCGCTTGCGTTCACGATGGGCTCATGCTGCCGCTGCTGCGTCTGTTGTAATGAGTCTTTGCTCTCTGTATATGCATGTACGTATGTTGATTGAATGAGTAAATCACCAAAGTGCTGTGGTCTGCCTGGATTCGTTCTCTTTTGTTTTTTGTTTTGTTTTCGCTTCCCCGATCCTTGACTGTTTTTGTTCGGTCTGGACCGAGCAACTGCAGCAGGCACGCGAGAGCACTCTTCTACCCCCAAGCACTACTTGGAGCCAAAAAAATTATTTGCATCCAGAATTTCAGCAAAATTGTCATCTGCTTTGTGCATAGTTGTCGTTGTTCTTGTTGTTTTCGGTATAAATGATGTCGAGCGCAGCAATCTACTGCGATGATTTGTGGAAAGATACATTTTTGCTCGATACACTCGTGCCTGCGTCCGCTTTTGATTTTTTTATAATTAAACGCAACATCGTAAGTGTTTTTAATATTGCGAGCCGGTGAAACTCGTGTAAAGGAAAGAACGATGAGAACAGCGAAAATAATTTTTGCCTCTCCCGGGCCTTTAAACGCGCAACTAATTTATTGTTTGTCGCGAGATGGCGCATTTAAGACAAATTAAAACCGTTATGATTTATAAACACATTATATGAGAGAACACGCGTGTTTATTTAGGTGTATGGGAACGCAGCGCGAGTTCATGGCATTCGATTATATATTGTTGCCTCAAATTTACAATCTGATTGCAATTATTATCTTACGAGCTCCGATTGTTTATCGCAGGGCACGATGCAACCGCCTCCCAGATTCATCAATTATGAGTGTACATTTTTCTCTGCAAAGACACTGTCTCGTTTCGTAAGTGTTTAATCAAAACTGTTGTATGCGCCTGCTAAGTGTGTATTTATCAAAAGAATGGTAACGTGAACTGTCTCGAACATGTTTAATAATTCAGTAAATGTTACAGAATAATGAAGCCCTCTTTTTTTCTCACCAACTTACAGCTGTAGATTTGTATGTAAAAGTTATAATTCACTGTAAGTCTTATTCAATAGTTGACGAAGATAAAACTTGCATCAAACCGCCAAATGGACTATTTTCTCTGCTACCAAATCACAAGTAGTGTTATACCATTCTAATAATGTATGTATGCAACTTATAGTAATAGTTGTCGGTTGCATAGTAAATGATACACGAGACCCAAAACTACAAGAAATAGAGAAAAAAAATTATGTATATAGACATACGATTCTATTCTGAGTAGTACTTATAGTCAACTCTTGTTTTGCATATACATTTAGTCCGTTTTATTAAGGGCGCAAGCTTTAAAAACAATTATGAGCCATCAACTGCATAGATAAGAGGGTGTAAAATAATAAGAATCAATGTAGAACACAAATTTTCTACTAACGTATTCTGAACGTTAATGGGACTAATATTTTTTTGTATAGTCACGTTTTAAGTTATCACTTGATTTTCCCGTTTTTTTGCTGAAAATGTTTGCATTACACAGATCGGTTAACAATGCGGTTGACAATCATACCATAAAATTTGCCCTTTCATTATTAATTTCTTACAAAATTTCCTTCAAATTGGTACATGATAATTGCTATTGCATGTAACTTTATTGCATCAAATAAGTTTACAAAATTTATCAAATCTATTAGATTTTGGCGGGTATTTGGGGAAATATATGGTTCAATAGTAAACAATAATTTTCGTTCAGTAAAGTTTACCGGTTGCCACTTTCTGCTATACCCATAAAATCTTGTTTTTATTTTTACGTAGAAAAAGTTTTAATCAGCGATTCGAATGATTAAAGAAAGCACGAATGAAAATGACATATTACTATTAGAAAAAAACGTTGTCTGCAATCTCAAAATTAAGATACTTGAAAGCATCGATCATTACCTATGCATGAACCGACACAGGAAATCGATGCCGTAAAGCGATCGTCAAAATAAGGTTGTAAAACGCAGTCCTTCGAATCGTTTTCGTGTCATTCAAATATATATATTTTTGAGTATTATTAGCAGAAAAATTGTTATTGGTTCTAAAATGACTTGTTTTTTTTTTTTTCTTAAAAACGGCCAAACGAACGCAAGCGTGTGCACAGGAGAGCGACTTTACGTGGCACCGTATATACTATAAATATAAAGGCGCATAAAAGTTGCTCGCAACTTGCGACATATTTATTTTTTCACTTCGCTGTAAAGACTGTCTTACGCGTTCAATACTTACACGTGGCTAAACACATACACACACAGATATAATATACAGCGCTACGAGTTTGTGTAGAGAGGCGTACATATACGTGCCTCACTGCAATGCATGTCGGTGTATACCCGTTGCAGAGCTATTATTTATATACTGCACAGGGAGTAAAGTACATAATATAATACAACGTCTGCCTTTTCCTGACTCGTGTCGCACAGCTAGTTTTCTCTCTCTCTCACGCGCTCTTTTATTCAGGCAGCTCTAACTCCTTTTTCTCGCTGCATATAAAATCCTAATGCATATTTACTTTGAGATTGTCCGAGAGCGGAATCTCTTGCTTATTAAGAGCTGGGCTGTATACGTGCACGGAGCTGCGTGTATATACACTCGTGCTTTTAAGTATTGTGCGCCATTCGAGCGTAGCTTGTCGCGGCAACTATATATCTTGGAAAAACACATGCTGTGCTAATATTACAGATTTACCGACACGTCGGGTAGTTTTTGAACGACGCGTTAATAATCGACTCAGATCTTTGTCTTGCTTGTTCTTTGTTATCGAAGGAAAATCGATTATCCGTATCTAGAAAATGTACAGCTGAACGAAACAATTACGCCTTTGACGTTAGAATTTTACAGTTTTCCGTTAACGCATAGATGGCGCACAACCAATGTCGTACCTGCCGTTGCAATTAATTAAAATATTCCGTATGTGAGCCATCGAAGTGAGTAGCTAGCTACTCGCAGCGAATTACGGCTGCACACATCCGCTTGCGCTACACGGCCGTGTAACATTGGTAAGACAAAAGTTGGTAATCGCAGCCGCGTAAGTATATGCATATGCTTAGTTAACAGAAAGTTGATAAACTACTGCGCGTCGCGGATCGTTCGTTCAGCGACGCGATCGTCGTCCGGGCGAGAGGATCAAGTTTATCGGCGTCAACGTTTGTTGGCTGCAGCAACGAGCCTCAACAAGCAGCCACCGGCGCAGCGCACTCGAGACTCGCAGGTAGTTTCTGTTTCTCTCGGCCGAGCCGCCAATAATATACACAAATATACATGCACTGTGTAGAGCGATGCATTATAACGTACAGATGAAAGGATCTGGCTGGATGTACCGCGAGATGTGGCGTCGGCTCACTCGCGCGAGCTTCCAGTAGCTCCGCGCTCTTAATGAGGATTGCGAAGCGGCAGCGGCGCAGCGAATACGTATACCCTTGATGCCGAGAGCGAACGGGCGAGAGGAGGTATTCGCGAGCTCGCTGCGCTGCACACAATACGCATATTCATTTAGACGTAGGAACCGACGGGCCCATTGTACCAGCAGCTATATTATGGATGTGTGCTCGAGAGAGCATTGTGTTTGCTCGCGCGTATACAGGACTCGGCGTCGCGAGTTTCGAGCTGCCGACGAGAGAAGCGGAGGAGCCGATCGATTCGCGCTCTCTATACCTATATAATGTACATTATGTATAGCCACCGCACGAAAAAAGGAGCAAAACAATAATCCGTGCCGCAGAAGATGTATGTAACTATTACGTGAGTATCGGCATATAATACTTATAATAGCGTGTAGCTGTGAGGAGCCCCGGCAATCGAGCCAGATCGTCGAGCCGAGTACGTATAAACGATCGTTACTGTGGTTAGAATATCGCTGCTTGGAGCTCGCGGTCTCTTGCAGCCACCGCCACCTTCCTGCCACTCGGTCAAGAAGTAATCAATTTTTTACCTCGCTTATTTGCAGTGCTATAAAGGTACAGCAGCACTTCCTATATATATACATGGCCTCGCACAAAGCCATTGCAACACGAATTATCGTTCGGAGAGCCGAGTTGGAGCCGGAGATAGCTGCGCGCGTAAAGCAGCGACCGCACGATGCGCGAGTTTTATTTACACTCAGGGGCAACGTATACTGCTCCTCGATCAGTGTCTGATATGCGGTTTGCCTTTCGATCAGTGTTTGCTGAACAATATCTACCCCTGCTTCGATTTTTGATTATAGCTGCGCATCGATTTGCATTTTTCATTTCGATATGACTTACGATCGAACTTACTAAGGCGTTTTATTGCAATCAAAATGGAAATATTTTACTTTTCTCATTATGGCTTGTAAAAATAACGCTTGTAGCGTTTTTACATTGTCTATAAATCCAATTAGTCATACTAGAGGAAATATAGGACTCGTCGCTCAAAAACTGAAAATAATGATAGCCAAAAGCGAGAATGATTCTTGGGGAAAGTAGGAAAAGATGAATAAAAAGGAATGGTCTCGGTCGAATCGTCACACGAGATCAAATTGTATTTTTCAATGGTTTTTCGTGTCGAAAATAATTCCAAGTAGTCAATCTAAGTTCGAGTAATTTAATTGTTCTTTATCATAGGCCATAGCTCAATTAGACATGAAATATTGCCTTTTTTCTCTTTCTTATTTTTACATGTGATATAGGAACATTATAGCGAGGGATCTCACGTAAGTTGTTATCTATTTTGACAAAAAATGAGACGGCAGATCTGCGCTCCCCTCGCACACACGCGTGTCCAATCAGAGAGAAAAAGAACTCCCTGCGTAAACGTGAACGTGCGTACATATATATCGCGTGTAGCTACGGTTGACAATAAGTCCTGCTGCCACACGTGCATGACTCACATACTCACGTGTGTACGCGTAAATACACGGCTGCGCGCGCTATAATATGTATATGAGTGTGTATATGATATTAACTGTGCCGTGCCTCGAGTTAATGCTAGTCACTTAGTCATTGTCGCACTTGCCACGCGCGCAGCATACCCGAAATCTTTTCTCGGATCTCACTTAACGCGCTCCGGGATGTATTTATATATATTAAACTGGCCGAGCGATGCTAACGCATTGCTTCTTCTTTTCTTTTTTTTCTTATTCTTCGTCATCATTATTATTACGCGTAATCGGGCCAAAGGGCAAGATAAAAGACTCTCATGGCCGATTGATTCTCTTTTCTTCTCCCTTTCGTATGCGCGTATACACGCATTGCTGCTGCTGTATGATATATATCTTTTTTCTTTCATCCCTTTGCGTTTGAGCACGAGGTAGAACAAGCACTGTATCTAAAGACTGCTATGTGTACGCTTGTCCGAGCTGTCTAAACGAGATGGACGCTTATGCAATTACGCAATCTGAAAATACCGTACGCTACACATACATGGCCGAGAAAACAAGCGATCGAGGGAAAAAAAGACTTGGCTTCGGTCAAGTGGAAGGTATAATATTTGTTGGGGGCTATACATGTATAGCATGCATATGCTCGATGCGCATCTATGTGCTTCCTTACCAAGGGATATTCTCGGAGAAGAACTTTTTTTCCCCGATGGATGCACCCTATACGTACGATATGGCCTGGCTGAGATTTATCTCACTGAGAAAGTGCGGCTAACATGGAGCCGCCCCGCGCACTACGTTTCTATACTCTTTCACTCGCTCAGCGCGCACCGCGAGGAAGTAGAAAACGAAGCAAATCCCGGCCAATATTTGCCGAAAGAGGCGAGCACCCTCTCTTGCGCTCGCACGAATGATTCCTACACCGTACACCGACCTGCACATGTGTGTGCGGAGAATTCGTGAAAGGGTTGCTTCGCTTGCGTCTTCTTCTATTTTCGTCTTTTTTCGCTCTTTCTTCTCTTTATTCTTAGATCTCCTGGCAGAAGTTTGAATAGAAACACGCAGAAAGTTAGGTTTGCGAAAGGGCGCGCGCCTGTATACTAGTTTGCTTTGTGATGTTTTTCTTTTGTTCAAAGTCTACATATTGAGAGAAGTTGTGCGCTTCTATTTGGACTTGTTGTAAAAATTTGATGCTCGCAGGCGTCGCCATTAGCCGCCAATGTTGCTGCCACTGCTGTCCCGTTATATGATTTAGCTTTTGTGTACACGCCATTATATTGGAAAAGTACACTTTGGCTAGAACAATTGTGTTTACCTTTTTCCCTTCGGGATATTCACGAATTTTTCTGATCTACGACACTTTTTATCCTCGGGTCAAAGTGGACGAGAAACTTCGCCTTTGCTTGTCTATTTGACGTCGCAGATGTATATTGTAATCTTGCAGGCGCGACTTATGCCTAGCATATTTTGGTGATTGTATCTTCTTCATGCTCATGGCACCCATGGGAATGTTAAATATTGAAAAATTATGCAACATTTCGTCGTAGACATATGATTTTAACTTATTATTTATCACTGCAAGTTGTATCCCACGAATGGTTCCACATATTTTCCTAGAACTATTAGCGTATGAATAGAGGCTTCAAAACAATTCTTTATGACTTATTACAAATATCGGTAATTTTTTTTCGAAACAATTATTAAAATAAAGAAAAATGAAACATGTTATCATTTTCCTACTTTTATATCTTTAAATTTAGTCTTAGCACCACACATGGATGACAAATATATTCCACAGTATTTTTTGATAGAAAATGGTTTATTAAGTAAAAATATTTATTTGCGGAAAAAAACTTGGATAATCATACTCTTTAGTTTTGAGTTTCTGCGGAAACCTCTTACATATTCATCACATAAAATTGAAAATAAATCTGACATATTTAATTTGAAAAGAGTCTATCACGCTTGGATATTTCTATTTTTCTGACTTCCTGCAGAGAGCTGCTAAACTACAATAAGACGGGTCTTAGTGCAGCGGGTGATTTTCTGCGGTTAGTAATAAGCTACATTGTACGTAGTTATTGTTTGTTTGAACTTTAAATCCATCTTTTTTCTAAAAAAAATTTCACAGAAAACCTCAACTCTTCAGGAAGACGTTTGAATCCATCCAGTACGTCAAGAATACTTTATTTTTAAAATTTGAGTCGTATAAAATTTTTTATAGCAGCGAACAAAATGAAATACTGTGAAAGAATATCTGTTCATGTTATAATCCTTCGACTCTTGGATTATTTTCCAAAAAAATACAATCAGAATATAATAAATTGTAAAAGCCATTTTTTTCATTTTCATCAGTTTTATCAAAATTTGAAGTTTGTGCTGCAAAATAAAGATAAACGATAAAAATGCCGCTTTCAAATACTATTGAATCATTCGAATCAATATTTTTTCGGAGATCAAAATAATTGAAAACGACCATTATGCATGCCAAACACAACAAAAAAGAAACTAAGCTTAAATTAAGATGTCATTGAAAGAGCTATTGTCTGTTTAAATTATAAGGATCTGCCATTTTTTATCCTTTTCGTTGTAGCTAGGTAAGGTTCACAGAAAAAATTTATTATAGTCAATTTTAATGTAACTTTTAGTAATTAATCGTACACTTTTAAATAAATTATATTTCTTTTATAAATCCAACAATAAATTTGGTTTGCACCTAATTTTAAGCTGATATTTGAATTAATATTCAAACTCACAATTGCATAGGACTATTCAAAATGACGAGATTATGGTCAAACACCTCGATGAATTTTATTTATCTGACAGTTTAAGCCGAAAGGTGAGTAAGACTCTCTAAATGTAGATCAATAAAACACTGGTTTGACTTTTTGAAATTTATCGGTTACGCTGTTGCATGCACTTTCGAGCTTTGTATGCAAATTTCAAACTTGTAAAGAACAGTATTTTGTGAAAAAGTTGGTCATTTGAAATTTTACGAAGGCTATCAACAACATTTTTGTACTTTGAAACAATATCATAATTCACAATAATGCTACCCACTTTAAGTATCTCATAAATGTAATACGAATATGAGGAAAAAACAAGGTTTTCTGTTGTATTAAAATTTGCATTCGATCGTACAAATTTATGACACACTTTTAAGTTATTGAATTATGGTAAATATACCATTACGCTGATAAAACTTGAGCCTGAGTAACCGATTCTCGTATCGTGTCTTCGCGTTCGGCCAAAAAATTATTGTATACTGTATTTTGATGTCGAGGAATGCTTTTAAGAGAGGCGTTCATTACCATTATTCTAAGCATAATATTTATAGTGATGCTATATATTTAAGCTCTATCCTTTAGTAGTTTGACCTTTTGCTGAATGGTTGTTATAAGATTCTCAAGTCATTCATGTTCTTAGTTTATTAAATTATAGAGTAACAATGGCCGTTATAATTATAAAAGTTCCATGCATAATATACTAATTTAAGATTGAATTGGTTTTCGGAGAAAAAAATTATTAGTTAGTTTGTTAATGGAGCCTTGACGACAACCGGTCCTAAGGCTCGTCTCGAAAGCGAGTCAGACAGAAGAGGAAATGTTTGATGAGCGAATAGCGCCCGAAGAGTGTGTGTATGAGATAAGAACACTTAAAAAGATAAGCTGGAGTTTATATAGACGAACGGGATGAGGCGGCTCGAGAAGGCGGCTAATAAAGTTCGTTTTATAGTATATAGACCTTATTGATGTGCTCGAGAGCAATACTCTGGCACATAATGTCTGGCCATTAATACAGAAACAGCTGGTGATAACGAGCTGACATTTGTGCTGCCTGTGTGCTTCGGGTCGATGCCTCGACACGGCGGCCTATCTTCCCTGAGCGATTACAATTATTACGTGATTTTTTGCATGCCAGACTAATTATTTGCTTGAGCGCGTTGAGATTTTTCTCTCCTGAGTCTTCAAGGATTTTAACTTATTGTCAGTTTTATGTAAACCGTACTCGTAGTTGTTTCCATCAAAACTGGATAAAAGCGCTACGGGCAGTTGAAATTAAAATAAAAATTTTTTTCGCTCAGATCATCTTAGAAGAAGTACATCGTTACATTTTATACACAGACTAATTCGTTTCCGTTCCGTGTGTAATCACCTTTTTTGTCAAAGGAATTAATCCTTTTGGACGAGAACTTTCGAACTTTTCTTCCTGTATGATCCTCTTTTGAAAAAAAATGTAATCTGCTAGAGGATTTTTTTATAATTCCGTTACTGGTTTCCAACGAAAGTTCAAGCAAAAGTGGAAACGAAAAAGTTTATAAAACTTGCGGATTCAATTACTGAAAAACTTAATTAGCCTTTGGTATTTTAATATCAAGTTCTAATAAAAGCATAAATATGTAAAATATTAATTGCAGTATTATTTTTTGATGCACGAAAAGTAATATAAGTCATGACAATGACTTTTTATATATTGTTTTTTATTATATATTTTTAAATCCAAATTTGTTGTATAGCTTGTAGCTGATTTCTCTCGTAAATTGTCGTACGATTTTCTGTATTCAGATCAAATTCAATTGAAAATGCTAATAAAACTTTTTTTTTTAAGGAAAAATTGATAATTTTGCAATGATTTATTATACTTATTTGGATGATTCTTTTACAACCATAGTTTTTTTACAATTAATCATTATACCTAGCCATAACAAACGATTCTAACACACTTCATAAATTTTTCATTCATCAGTCTCAAATTTAAAATCTTGCAACACAAGTCATAATACTTACGTATCAACAAATAGAACTTAACTAACTTGAAAATATACAATAATTACAAAATAGTTAATGTGTTACTGGAAAAATATGCTACGAGTTACAATGCCGATTTTACAGAAGTAATCGCAAAACTTCAAGTTTCGTTATCAGCGTCGCTCTGATTGAGTGGTGAGTCAGTCACCGGTTCAGGCGGCCACTTGCCGGCGGTTTGCGGTGGTTCCACCGGCGGATCTGTGATGAAGATGTGCTCCAATGGTTCGGCCGTTATCTCGGTGGTTGAAATCGGTGCAGCAGTCGTCTCATTATTGACACTGTTTGTCTCAATTGATGTTGTTGTTGTTGTTGTCGTCATCGTCGTCGTCTCGTCCAATAACGGAATCACTGGCTTAGGTGGCATGAGATCCATTGCCGGAATCTCGGTTTCTTTTTCACACTGACGGCCGTAAAAGCCAAGAGGACATAAGCATCTGCAGGATAGAGTGAATAATTAGATTGTTATTGACGTTATTAATGTATTTAAATCTGTCGATTATCGTTAAACTTTGACGATCGTATAATATGAAACTTCTTGAGCAATCGACAAGCTGAAATATACTTTTATCCCGATATTACTGTTAGATTGATGGATGTTAAAACTGATCAGAGATCGACGAAACGGATATTACAAGTAATCTAATTTTATAACTCAGCTTATGCTCGATTGATCACGTTGAAGAAGTTACTTCAGTACAGTTGAGCTGTAATTTTTTTTCTCAAAATTTTTCTAGTTTGAATTAACTCATTCATTAGATTTTAATGAACTTCGGGGTCTATTGTGAAGAGAATAATTTTTTTATGCGGAAACTGTATTGTTTTTGGGTTGAAAACTACAACAAAATCATGAATGATTTTAAACTGATAAAGCGGAAGACAGCCGAACGAAAAACATTATCCTACGGGTCGCGGATTAGTAGACTGCGGATGACAGACGTGATCGAGCGGGGTCACCAACCTGTAATTGCCGAATTCGGGCGTCACACTGACGCAAGTGGCATTATTGCGGCAAGTGTCCGGATGATCGTCGCAGTAGGTGAGCTTGACTTCGCAGAGGTCGCCGGTCCAGCCCGCGTCGCAGCGGCACTCCCAGGGCTTCCTGCAGCTGCCGTGCTGACAGCCCGGATACGGCACGCACTCGGTGCAATTTGGTCCGGTGTAGCCGACTCGACAGCGACAGGTATTTGGCCGCCGACAGCCGCCGTGCTCGCGACTGCAGCCAGCCGAGCAAATAGCTGCGAATGACATACGGACACAATTTCAACGTTAACAGCTATATAATGGAGTAATTACATTTTTTCTCTACAGATTCCAGCTGTAAAACGTGTAATTTGATATGTTTATTCGGGTACACTAGATTGACGCTGTTTCTTTGATTAGAGTGAACGGGTTATTCGTGACACAGAACATAATAAATATTTCATAGGGAAATGAACTCGATTTCTTGCGGTGTTTTCCTGCATGCTAAATTTAATGCACTGTAGATCAATCTTTTGTCTCGCTTTTGTCAACGTCAACTAAAATTTTCATTGTGAACAGATAATCAATTTACCTACTAAAAAAATTGCATTTTCTGCCTTCACATTTCAGCCTCGATACAGATGAAAAAGTTACAAACTTGATGCAAAGATTTACGTAGTATTAATAAATTGAACACACATTTTCATTTTTTTGCTAAACAAAATTTTCGCAGTCATTGAATCGAATAAGTATATAAAAAATGTATTAGCAATTGTTTTTTGGAATATAATTAAAATTCGAAATTGTTGACTTAAATTTTTTAATATCTTAAATAATAGCATTTAATTTTAAATTAATTAAAGGCTTCTAACCCAGCTGAATAGGATTCTTAGATTAAAATAAATTGAGAATTGTAATTCTTCTTCGCTTCACTTGAGTATCAAAATTCCTCACAATGCGATTGTGACGCCGATGAAAGTGGCCAATATGAGCTATTACGAAAGAGGATGAGGAGGTACGCTCGATTGAGCGCAAAAGAATAGCGGATGCGATGACAGAAGGCAGCTCTTTGAAGAATATAAAACAGAGAACTTGATAGTTACGCATAAAAGGGTGATTATACTCAAAAGAAGTGCAATCGAGCGAAATACGGGTTGAATTTTTGTCATACCGACCGAGAGATGTCTTTTTATTGTGATTCAGATTTATAATCGTAATCCTTGTTTTTTAATTGGAAAACGACATGAATATTCGTATATTGTTTGACTAATTTTTGGTTACGAGAAAAACTGCATGATAAGAGTGTAGTGACTAATGAAAAGCTTCAAGTTACATCTAGCATATGGAAAAAATCGAAAAAGTCACTCAGCCTAGTTGATTTTATTTCTAGTTACAGGTTCTAGATTATGAAGTGCGTTTATGCGCGTGTGTGTCAGCTGTGCAGTAAAATGTGTAATTATTTCTGCCGCTTGCACTTTATCTGATATAATTAATTGATGCGTTACGTACTCTCTCGCGTGAGAAAGCAATACGAGATCTAAGACATTTTATCACGCTCATATTCGCTCGACGAAGAGAGAGAGAGAGAGAGACAGAGAGGGAGAGAGAGAGAGATTAATCAAAAGATCTACTGTTTTTGATAAAGTAACGCGATACAATAGCTTTAGCAGCGCAGTAATCATCTTTCCGAGACCGGAGCACATTTGGCGCGTTCCGAGAAAGATTTTGCAGCTCTCGTATGCGTTAGGCATACCTATATAAGCAGCAGATATTCGCCCTGCGTAAACAGACGAGAAAGAGAGAGAGACGCGATACGAAAAAAAGAGAGATAAAAATCAAGCACGTTCGAGGACAGCGTATATATAGCGATCGAACCGCTCTGGGATATATACGTAAGCGCAGCGATGATGGGTGACGTGTTGCTGCTGCTCGAATAAAAATCGCTCGATCCTTTTTTTTTCAACGAGCTTCCATGCATTTACGCGCTCGTATAATTTATCCATGCAAATGTACTCGCTCCGTGTCAGCGAGTATCAACGTATACCGCGCATGTGTTCCGAGCGCGCGTAATAACAATAACTAGGGTTTTATGTAACAACGTTTATATCCCTTTTTCACAAAGTTCATTTCCGTGCAAGCTCTTATGCAAAGCTTTAAAAGCCGAGCTTGCGCGCACCCGAGTGGCTGTGTTGGCTGCCGATGTTTTTCGATAATGCGCGCGGTTCGTAATATACTCACGCGTCGAGCACAAAAATCCAGTCCATCCAGGATCGCAGCGGCACTCGAGCGGTCCTTGGCAGCTACCGTGCACGCAGCCCGGCAGCACCGAGCACTGTTTGCACATCGCGCCTTGCCATCCAAGTCGACACCTTCGGCCAAGAGAAAACAAAAATGAGCGTCGAAAATCAGTGCTTTTTTCGCTGCGTACGCGAGCAGTGCGCGTTACGAACATTAATCATTGCAAAACATTTCTCGCTGGCGCGTAGGGCGCAGCGAATACAGACTGTATTTGTACGTACAGATCAAAGGGATGCGATAATTACGAGGACGCGAGCTGCGTCGGAGCTCTCGACTCACCTGCATTCGCCGGGCTTTTCACAATAGCCCTGGCTCGGGTTGCAATCGGAGTGACAGACCGGCTCGTTGCAGAACAAGCCCTTCCAGCCGGGATCGCAGGCGCACTCGAAGCTCACGTTACACCTGCAAACGAGCGTTGCCATATTTATATATAATACAATATTTTCCACTACCTGACGTGCGAGTTCGTGCGAGTTCGGAGCCGATAATATAGCTCTCGAAACTGCCCGTGCATATGTATACCGTCGTGCAGTGCCAGAAAAAAATGAATCAATCATCGTTACACGAGCAGGCCGTATTATAGCTATAATATGAGAGTAGCGGCCGCGTGCTTGAATTTACGTATAGCAGTTTTTGCCACATGTTCCGCGATCGCTACCAAGTCACGAAACTCATCCGCGCTCGGCTCAAAGTCACGTTATATATTCCCTCGCCAAGGGTCATTTACATGATCTTATTATTGTTCCTACTGCACATTGTGTGTGTGTATGTATTTCTAGCTGTTACATTTTTTCCGTTTCGCGAAGCTATCCACGCGTACACTGCGCTCGCCGCAGTGATCCTGTCCCGTTACTCCTAGCTGGATTATTCAGACTGCATCAGCTATTATTTATTGCTGAACAAGGAGCGCGTGACGACGCTGCAACAGTACTACCATATACATATCTAAACGCGATTATGATTGCCGCATGCCGTTGCCGCCATCGCTGCCACTGCTGCTGTTGTTGTTAGGCGGTCTCTGTGTCGAGTGCTCTGCGGTGTCGGAAGCTGTTCCAAGTGTATCGCCACCAAACGCCACGCTGTATAAGCGATATATCGCATGCATCATCGTCGCGCAACTTGGCTCGATTCGACGATCCACGAGTGCGCTTTGAGCCAAGTGCACTAATTTTTCCCTCAAGCGAACTGTAATAATGTTCCTATCTCGATTACACGCAGATTTTTACATCATCTCTCGATTTTTTTCCTCCTCGAAATTGCAGCGTATACCTTTTTGAAGACGCGTAATCCATCTGCATTGTCAATTTATTCCGGCACACTTGGAGCGCTAAACTACTTTTGAAAATATATATCGACTCTGCGCGACCAGCGTGCAATGAAAAATCGGAAACTCTGTCGCGAGCGTCGTTCATCGATGTATGCAAAGTTGATGGGAAAAAATGCAAAAGCATCGAAATCGCTTGCCCTATATATATCTATACATCGGTACATCCTATATATTTATGCAATGTGCATGCACCGAGCGTACATAATGCAAAGCAGCTCTCTCGACCGAGTACGGCAATTTTTGAATCGATAAAGCATTAAAAGTCCACTTTAACTTGCGAGTACATAAGGAGAATAAAGAAATAGATGATGCACCACTGCTGTCCAGTGCTCTCTACGCGTCGAGGACGAAAAATTTGCTCGCGAGCTCACCGATGTACGACGATGAGGTTTTTACACTCGGTTAACGCGATCGTGACATTTATATACGTTTAAGCAAACAACTGAATCACTCGCTCACAATACACAGATACATTAAACGTGTATATACGAAGTTTGGAGGCGCGAGAAAGTTTTCTAGCTTTACTTGGCGGGTAATTTATATTTAGCAACGGCAGCTACTTTATCACGCCTATATTTTCTTTGCGGTGACTATAACTTTCTAGCTTTATAACAACAATAATCGCGCGCGAACGAGCTGCAAAAGTATGAAGATGCTGTAAAAACTTAGCCAGCTATATAGCCAAGCGAGCAAGAGAGAGAGAGAGAGAGAGAGAGACGACCCTCTATGCGACTAAAACTCGTTTTCACGATCTTGCTGCAGTGCTCATGAGCAGGCGCGCTCTATACACACTACTGCAACGCCTGCACCGAACACGTATATATGTACACTGTGCTCTGCTCTGGCTGTATGTCTGTGTGTGTGAGTGTGTATTGTAGAAAGAGATTAATGAAGTCTGTGAATGTTTTTTGCCTTTGAAGAGGAATCGAAAAATACCTGCCATGCTGACAGCCGGGTAGAGCGACGCATTTGTCGCATAAGTCGCCGTAGAAGCCGAGTTTGCAGCGACATTCGCCGGGTCTGCGACAGTAGCCTTGAAGAGGGTCGCAGCCTTTGCGACAAATTGGCACGTCACACAGGTCGCCCGTCCAGCCTTGTTGTGTCCAAGAGCAACGGAGAGAAAGACAGTAATTCAATATATGAGATTTCACGTCGGAGAAAATAATATACTAATTGATTGCCGTGGCAGCGTATAAAACGTTCGTAGCTATAATAAGCGCCAAATTACATGTACGCGTGTTGAGCGCCAATCAAAAAGTATACAGTATACATTCGCGTGTGCAGTTGGCACTCGCGCGACAGTCTTAATTACCTGGTATACACTTGAGTTCGCCGGCTTCGTCGCAGACGTAGTGCGAATTCGGATGCTGCGTCGCTGGTACCTCGCACGCCTGCTTCTTCCATTTCGGTACGTACCTATAAAAGCCAAGTTTAAGGAGGGCGAGTTAAAAAAATCTTCCAAGCAACATGTATCGACCGATGCTTAATTAATGGACTTGTACAGAGGTTGGCCTGCGCTCGTTGCACGAGCCGAGCGCTGCGCTTTGTACCGGGCAATTGCGTTTTTTGCCCTCGCTCGCGCAACTACGCTCAGCATCGCCGGCTGCTCGGCACTCGGACGACGGATAATAATATTACGAGACTCGAGGATCGTACGGATCGTTTTTTATAACCAACAAATCAAAAGTAAAACCCACAGGACGTCAAATTTTATCTTTTCCCTTGCGAGTCGTCATTCTCGACATTTCATCGTGAGTAGCCGCGCGCGCTCGAATCGAATTCAAAGTCGTGCGCGTCTGTGCGATCCGGCTGCATTATGTGCGTGTGTTGGCGTTTTCGGCGCTTTCATTATACCTGCTCCAGTGTGCGTGCATACGCCACACGTACCTTCTTATATTCCTCTTCTCCTTCTTCCTCTACGTCTGGCCGTTTGCGAGTATAAAGTGCGTTTTTTGGCGGGAGACACGGCCCCTCCGGACAAAACCGGTCCTACTGTCCGATCCTTGGGCTGCTGCGGCTGCGGCTCTTGCCGCAGCATAATACATTTAAACACGCACTCGATCACGCACGCATACGTACACGACTCGAGCCCGAGAGTTGCGTATTCGCGCGTATCGTACGTGCCTCGCAGATATCTCGTGAAATTGAAAAACCGCGTAGGTTTCTCTCGCTGCATTACGCGAGGTCCGCGTGCGACAAACGCCTGTGATTTCGTCGACTTTCCTGGACGATCGACGCATCTTACTATCGAATTACGAGCTGGTCCCCAAAAATGAGCGATGCCAGACTTATGGCGTTAACCGTTGTCGTGATTAAATTCATATGTAAACGTATACGGTCGCGATCCACGGGGATTAATGGCCAAATTGCAAGGTGTCTCGGCTGCGAGCTCGTTGACGAAAATTCGAGGATACCTCGTTAAAACTGCGACTCGTGCAGTGCAGACGACTCGTGTCAAGACGTCTCACGATACATTATATACCCAAGCAATATTCGCTGTGAAGCGTTAACCGATCCTTTTGGTATACTTTTCGATATTAACGCCATCCCACGTTTGCGAATCGTCATCGTTAACGTACGCTTCGATTATATAGCTCCGATGAATAATGAGAGTGATTCGTTGTTTACTCAGACATGCCATTAAAAGAATACCGAAGGACCTCTTCTTACGTACTTTATCAAGCGGCTGCGAGTAAGCGATGAGTCTCGCGAAGGAAATAAAAACAACAACAAGTGGATTCAACGCGCATACAAATGTGGAGCGCGTTAAAAAAGACGCGGATGTCGATTCACGAGCTCACGAGCTAAAAGCCACCGATAATGTGTATACTATGTGCAAGCGCGTACTTGACTAAATGAGAGGTCGGGAGCTGCGCGCGGGAACCGCAAAAACAGCTCGGCAGCCTTTTCCTATTTAGCCTTCACCTTGACTCTGCGCGAGCTGCACCGTACTACGCCATGCTGTATTGAGCAATGTATAGATATACGTTATACACTCGAAGTACTCGTTCGCGCGACTCGCTTTATAGAACTCTCGCGAGCACGAAAGAGAGAAAGAGAGAGAGAGAGCAGCGCAGGGTCAAGGGACTCGGCTAACCTTTTTCTGGCGCAACTCCGCAACGACTAAAAAAGCAATTTACAAACAAACGTACGACAACGACGACGACAAATACGGTCCTTTTAAACAACTGTCACGGCATACCGAGGAAAAGAAGAGAAAAGAAGATGCGCTATACGTTATGGAAAAGTCACGTTGCTACGTATACACAAGGATGAGGGTAATTATTCGGACGTACCTGTTGGGCGCGAGAGCCGAGACCCCTCGGGGCAGTAGATGGAGTTGAGAGGCGATGAGCAGAGCGAGGAGCAGCCGTCGAGGATGCGGTTGCTGCTGGAGTCGCTGCGGCACCACGAGGATGCTGGCGAGCATGACGCCTGTTCTTGGCTTACGACGGAGAGAGAGAGAGGGACGGCTTTCCTAGTTTACGTTGCTGCCAAGTATCGTAGCTAACAACAACACTGATCCGCTGGACTGGCAGCGACCAAGTGGCGCGCGTGTGTGTATACCTACATACGCTCTCGCGAAGCTTCTCTCCGTCTCTTTCTCTCTCTCTCTCTCTCTCTCTCTCTCTCTGTCTTTCTCTCGTTCTCGGTTGGCTCGGAGTTGCCTCTAACGGGATCCGCGGCTCGCTTTCGAGGTCACGGCATACTTACTCCTCCCCGCGAACAGCTAGCGCACGTAGTAACGCTGTACAGTGTTGGCGAGCGCCCCAGCTAGCCTCAACCTAGCGAGTATTTATGTACGACGGAGCTCGAGTATAGACGAATATCGACGTGCGCGACTATAATGCATTTTTGCTCTCGAGCTCTCTCCTCGCGCACTCGCGAGCATTTCGCAGAAACCTAAGCTTTTTATTCGCCTTGGCCATGGATCGGCCAAGGTTCAACGATCCCGCGTGTATTAACAGGGACTGCTCTCGATGGATTTTGGTAGATACGGGTGCGAAAGCGTCATCGTTATCGGCTGCGACGACGATCTGCCACTCGAGGATGTATACGAACTGCGAGATTCGTCGGTCGGCAGCTCGAGCATGTGCGAGTCGCGATCTTTCTCAGCTCGACAAGAGTATATATAAGCAGCAGCAACAGCGACGCTCGTAACGCCTGACAAAAAAGTCAAGGTGCGAGGAAGAAGAAGAAGCAGTAGCAGCATCGGCATCGTGATGCGCATCGTTTAAATACAAGTCGCGCCCAAACTTCCAACGCACTCATGTTTATGTATACGTATATATGTAATTCTCAGCTCTTCTCTCTCTTTCCCTCGCTTGATGCAACCCGGCTGCTTTTTTTCTCCCTTTTGTGCATACTGCATCGGCACCTCGGCCGCCTGCATACATATACACGCATCGAGGCGCTCGCGACGACAAGTACTACGCGCGTGGCTTGTCGTCGTCTTTGCTTTGAACCGGAGGGCGATAATGGAGAGTGCATGCTCTTCTCGAATGACACGTATACTCGCGTACACACAGACTCGGCTGCTCGCATACATCGCTGCATCGCAGTGCGCGTATCTGCACCGAAGGACCATTTTACTCGCAGTGCTTATTCTCCACCTCCTCCTCCTCCTCCGGCTCTCGTCTCGGGGGGCTAATCCTGAGTCACCGAGCCCCTGTACTTCCTCGGCTCTTTCGTCGCATTTTATACTCGCGATTCGAGCTCGTCGCAGCGAGGCCAATGAGAGATTCGAACGAATCACGGCCTGCGAACACTCGCCAGCTTGTACACTATACTCGGAGTGCAGCTGTGCAGGGGTATGTGCAAGTCAACGCACGTACGTTCGCTGAATAGCAATTGGCATTCGGCTTGGGCCGCGCCATAGGCTGAACTTGACTATTATGAATGCGCATAATTATTGCGCGTGCCTCGAGCACACATGCATCCATCCAGCTGCGATGGCCGAGGCATCATGACGCACCGAGCAACGGCGAATCACGATGATCGCGATCTGCACACGATGCGCAGCATCGCGAACGGCTGCGGAATAATCGCCGATTACCTTCTTATACGCTCATTGCCCTCGAACAACATAATGATATAATATAATCGTGCGCGTAATCGCATTATGTCACAGGGGCGCGCGCGTTCCTGTAATTTCGCTCGGCTCAAAATTCTTCCGAGGATTATTATATCTATATATGGATAGGCCGAGGCGCGAGGAAAAGAGCGCGTACAGAGTTTTGCATGGCACAGATATAGCTACTGAAGTTGCGCGCGCACTCGCGTCCGGCCGAAGACTCATTCGCTCGATGTGCACATTCGACGCTGTTTTGTTGGCACTCGATCCATCTCCGGTGCATATATTGGCTGCTAACTGCGCTTCATTTTATGCACGTAACTACGCTCGAGAGTGTAGTCGCTATGCATGGCAAGCGAAACTCTGGCTACTATTTTCCGCGCTCGCATTTATAGGGCGTTATTGGTTGGATTATGTGGTTGTTGCTCGAGTTGTGAATAACCATTTGTCTAGTGCGTATATAGCGACGCGTGTGTGCGTTTGTGTTTGTATACGCGGACGAGTTACTTTATCACCTAAGTACACATGCATGTAGCAGCTTATCGCCCGTAGCGCGCAGATCCTCTTATGTATTTATACGCGGGCGCGTATGCAGATATGTACGAAATTTAAAGACCCGCTGATTTATGACGCGTAATATAATCAAGTGTAAGTAGCTTGTGACGAGCTGCGCGTCTTTTCTTTTCAGCTTTTTTTTAGCTCCTTTCAATTTTATCGAGTATTTAGTTCGCCAGAGCCTGAGATTTTTAACGGATCGCAGCCCTGGAAACTGTTCGCACTCGATGCAATTGTAAAAGCTCCATTGCCTGCCGTCAAGCCGCACTTGTATAGCCCGGGGGAAGTTGCAGCAGCGCTAAATACCGAGAGACGTGGCCAATCGCTACCTCGCTCGTGCAGCTGTCACGACCACGACGAGATTTTTTGCAAAATTTAATGCAACTAATCTACCGAGATATCGGGCATTGGCGCGCGCGGAGCCTCGTCAAGGCACTTTTATCGCTTCCTGGTGTACGCTAGTAATATCTTTAATGTCGACTTTTGTATATACTATAAACGCGAGGACACATGGATGGATCCTACACTTGTGATCAGATTTTTCTTGGCCGACATCGTCCATTATAATGATTTGATATGAAAATATATTTAGCTTGATTCTATGCAAATTGAGCGGGTAAATAACAGTAAAGGTCGAGAGATTTGGTTTTACCGAGCTTTGATGCAACATACATCAAGTATTTCAAATTCAATACAAGTTATGCCATCCTACTAATAGATTACACAGCGAGATCTGCATTACCACAAGTATATGAATGTATGAAAACTTCGTCACTAAAGAGAGTAAAATATATATAAGTCAAAAAGACTCGTATAGCATCGCTATGAATGTATTTATGCTGCATAGTGTAGGTTGCGCTGGACGAATTTCCCGTTGCTGCATCGAGTCTAAAACCGCAATCATCTCGCCAGTGCCGCCACTCGTTTGGAAACTAGCGTCATGATCATCTAGATGCTGGCTCGCTTTTTCTCTCTTGTATAGCCTCTCTTCACCATCTATGCATTATATCTATCGCCATTGTTGTCTTCGGCCTTAAATCTATGCAGCTCGCCTCGAAGAATCGAGAAAAAAAAGTAGAGGAGCTTTAAATTGACTGCAGATAGCTATATATTTATCTAATAAGCCTCATCGCGTATATGATTGTTATTTTTAAACGAGGCAAACGTTCGATTCAGTACATACACGATGTTACGGAATGATAGGGTTTATGGGAAAGAGTCGAAAAGTTGTAGTTTTGCGGCCTCCTATACAGCTATACAATTACTTATAAATGCAAATGGCAATCTTCCTCAGAAAAATACAGAACCTTTTTCTTTCTTTCTCTCTCTTGAGCGCGCTCCTCTCTATGATATACATATGGGTAAAGTGCAGACGCGTAGCGGTCTAGAAGCGCCTCGGGGATTACGAGCTACGCTTCTACCATGGCTGTGTTGCAGGCTGCGCGCGTGTAGGTGAAAGAAGAGAGGAAGCAGCAACTGTACACACACACACACACACTCACACATACACACGTGTACTGTGCATCATGCGGATATACATAGACGTAATACATGTAACAAGCCGTGTGATTGACGCTAATGCGATCGGGCAATTACTCGTGCGACGCTGCTGCGCTTATACGTACGGCCGCATAGCTGCTGCAGTTGACGGCCGCTACGATCAGTGAGAGAGAGAGAGAGAGAGAATGTATGGATGTGTGGCGTACGTGTGCGGATGCTGCTGCGAGATCGCGCGTCAAAAGTCCAAGCGCGTCCGGCCTGCCGAGGACATTGCCAGGGAGGGAGAATTGCCGAAGGTTTTAGCTTCGATCGCTCGCGCTTCGACGGACAAAGTACGAGCCGAGCAAGTTCGTACTATAAAATACGAATATGTACGAGCGATCGCGGCTTCAATTTCGACCTTTCTTTTATTAGCACCTACTGACAAAGTAGTGCTAAAACCCTATAGATTATTTTCCCGAACGGTCCAAAGAAATTGAAACGCGCGCCACACCAAGGGTTCAGCCGAGCGAAGAAGCTTTTGCTCGTTCCTCGTTTTTTCGACCAAACAAAAACGGCATTCAACTTTTTTCGAGGAAAAATCGACACACGTGGACTCGCAATTGCGAGTCAAAAGAAAGAGAAAAGAGAAAAAAAGGAGTAATGCCCCTTACAACTCTATCAACGCACGTATGCAGGCGATGTTGCAGCCTGCTGAGCTCCCTGCACAACTTTCATCGACGGAAATTAAAATACCTCCTTTCAGCGAGTCTGCTACTCGCCCGCACGAGTTTTTCAGGGGGCAATAATTCAGTGCTCCGCAGCACGCTCTCTGTCTCTCGAGTCGAGAGGCCCGCACTACCCAGCGCCGCGCGAATCCCATTGTTTTCGACCAAAAAACCGAGGAAAAAGAGCGAGAAAGGCGGAAAGAACAACAATTTGTTGATTAAGAAAGTGCAAACGTGCAACAACGGCTCGCATCGGAATTTCTCTGGGCTGTATTTATAAGTCGACCGAGGCCATACATAAAGTATGCGGCGAACGTAGGAGCGACGCGACCACGACAATAGGCAATCGGAAAGCTCAGCTTTCACTGTTGCTTCCGATAGCTGCGCACGGCAGGCAAACGAGAGGTGAATTAACAAAAAAAAAAAAAAAAAGCCAGTCGAAAGAGGAAGAATTTTTGGAAGTTAAACGCCAAAATTTTCAGCGTCTGCCGTAGCAGCTTCGGTACGAGTCGTGTACGGCGTAGTTATATATTCGATTTCATCGTCGAATAAATATAATTCTCACTTTGGCTCGCTTGGCAATGCGAAATTGTTCCCACCGATCGCGAAGCTATTTTCTTCGCCCGCAGTGGCTTAATTTTACCGTTAAGCCTTAAATTTGCTCGAGAGCATGAGCGCAGGCTCAAGCACGAATTCCCTTTTAACCCTCGACATATGCGGTAGAGCTCGCGCATTATATAGATGTGCAGCGTACGAATAGTATAAACGCGCAGCAAAATCGATACGTGCATAAATTAACACTTTCACCCGGCACTCAGCAGCTCGCGCTCGCTCGGTAAACAGTCACCTGCGACGACTAATTCTGCTTTATTCCTCTGCACACACGCACACCTCACCTCAGCTACTCCTTTTTCTTCTCTTTTTTCCTTCTTTCTGTTTGTGCCTGGCAAAAAACGGAAGTTCGCGAATTCGAACACACGTGTGAAAAGACTATACAAATAATAAACAGGTCAATGAGCATCTTGGGCTTTGTAGATTTACAACAGACGGCATGTGCGCGTCGGAATTGGCTTTCACGGAGAGGTGCGAACAAATTCTCGGAGGGTGCGAAGGTAGAAAACGAATATTTAGACGGAACGTTGTTTTTTTCTTTTTTTTCTTCTTTCGTTGCTCGACGAGATATCAAGCCTCGAGATCGCACAGGACGACGTTACATTCGCTGCAAAAACGCTGTGTCAAATTAGCGCGGGCGAGCGTGGGTAACTCAATTCCATCGGCGATTTAGGTGTCGAACGTTTTTCGTCCAAGCTTTGCTTGCCTATATAAACGCGATATAAATCGTCATTAATCGATACGCCAAAGGCCGACTCGAGATAGCCGCGCGTATGGTATAGGTATAATTTCGAGTTTGTTTAGCCGCAGCTCGTTCTTTCCATTGCTCGCCGAAATTCGATTCTCGAATCGTCTTCGGATAATAATATGTATGAGTTTTTTTCGTGGATGCTTTGTCCTCGATAAACGATCGTGTTGCGGACCGTCTGCGAAAATCGAGCGAGTCATCTGAATCATTTGGAGCAATAAACGTCACGCTCTGCCGCTCAGCCTCGACTGCGCTGTGACATCTGAAGTGGCTGGCCGGGCTTTTCAAAATACTGTTAGTCATCTTTGACAGGCTCGCGCGCAACTGCAGTCGCTGTAAACTAGCTTCTATTTATTTATACACGATCGATCGTGAGTCGCATCGTGAGTGCATATAGAAAAGAAAGTTGCCTCAGAGGCGCTGCGATCGCGACGAGTATCATATAGCCTGGATGATTTGTTTATTTTAATCACGCCGGTAATTTTTTTTAATCGTAGGTAAATAGTCGAGATTCGTGCGTGTGTATTATTATGTTCTCGAAGCCGCCGTGCGATGACTCTATAAGCGAGCGGTGCTCGGGCTGTATAATTCTTCGAGGCAAATTACGCGCAAGAAATCATGGCGTGAGGCGCGTGTGGCGTCCCTCGAGTGCTACGTAAAAAGAGTAATTTCCACTTACAAGAGGAATTACACAAATAACATATTTATCAAACAATATACGCTCGCTGGCGCGCAGGCAAGTCGGCATAATGAAAAGCAACAGTTAAGCTCGTCGACGATGTATAATATAACTTTGCTTTATATATATACATTATGGATCATGCGCTTGCAACAAATTGCAATTTCTTATAGCAGGGCGAATAATAAAAACGCGAGCATTGAAAAGCCATTGTGAAACGAGCTGCGCTACACGCCCCTTAATAGCGCGAGCAGTCGATTCCGTTGGCCGCGCGCGCGTGCACTCGCGATATTCCAAATGCCATATAGATATAATACTTGCAGGTATACTCTACATTGTAGTTGCAAACGTGCTCGGCTATATATACATTCCCCGGCGCTGCTCCGCTGTTGCAGACTTCAGCACAATAGATCAGACTTCCTTTTATGATGGAAAAGTCTCATTTCACCTTCGCCAGTGGCAGCGCGCGCGGCAGCGATTCCAGGCATTATATACATATAATAGCTTTTCATAGCGGCCCAGAGCGGCTCGAGGTGTGTGTGTGTGTATATATACAGCGAAATATACGCTCTACAATCGGAATAGGACGAGAGAGCTGCCATATAGGTATTTCGAAAAAAAGCAGCGGCTTCCATCGGCGGCCCTGAGCTAATCCGTACGTAACTATATGGGGGCGCGCAGAGAGAAAAATGACAGAGATTAATATTCCATAACATGTATGGAGATGAATGTAAGAGTCGAATGTGAATACGTATGAATATGGCTTCGATATCCTCGTGCGGCCTATGTATTACTATAGGCACGCTAACGATCGCTTATATTATATATATTGACTGCGCCAGAGAAAGGCTTGTGTGTGTTTGTATGTCATATATTCCACGAATCGATCGGCGATGGCAAAAGCGTTAGACGAGCTCGTTGCTGAAATATTTACCGTCTAGTTATTCATATTTGAAGACAACTCGATTGAAACGTCTGCGTCACTTTACTAGTGCCACAGTACAGCTATTTGCGCTTCGTTTCAAATACTTTTAACAATTTCGCTGATTTTCGGGAATCCACGAGAAGCGATGAGAGTTAGGACTGATTGACCTCGAATATGACGAATATGCAATTCCATTGACCGTCGATTCAGATTGTTATGCGTACGTGAGGTGTGGTACACAGCTACGATTCCCTTGAATTCCAGAGTTTTTTTGGAAAATTTGTCGAATTAAATTTGCTGAGCTACGGTTCTTGATTTAATTTGCATTTTAACATTATATATCATGCATACGTTTTTATTGCTTGAGAGTATACTTATTGAATGCAAAGACTTTATAATCCTGAAAAAGTTTTCAAGTATTGCTTTAAAATATGTACTTATATTTTTAAAAGTATGTATGACTCGAATTAAGTCATGAACATTATGCTGTGGTTTTAGTTGATTAGACGTCAATCACGTTTGTCAATTATAGAAACGGATGTACCAATAAACGTCCACACTTAAGTAGACATTAAAGTATAATTAAAATTAATTACTATATTAAATGGTCACGGCAAAAAAATGTACTTCCCAGTAACTGAAACTTTGTGTGTTCCAGGTGAAAAAGTCAAGCATCCTCAAAATTTTGTAGTACGTAAAAAGTGGATAATGAGTTTGGCTCTCGTCAATTTTCTCACTGAAAGTATACGTCAAGCTCTACGTGCCGAAAATGAAAATATAGAAAATTATGACAAGTGTATGTAAGTAAACTAACGTTACAATAGCCACCTATGTCGTAAGATCATTTTTTTTTCGAGTACCTTTTTACGTAGGTACTTTTAGTCAAGAGTATATTATTTCCCACAAGCTGCGTTTGACAGTTATTAAGGAACCGACAAGTTAAGATACACAATTTTTTTTTTCATTTTTTGCCACACCGAAAATAGCTTGAAGGACCTCTTTCTCTCCTGATCTATGTACTCACACACATTGTCTTTCAATCAATTACCCAAGCAACTTTCTCTGGATCCCTGGAAAAGCAGGCCATTGTTTGAACAGGTTCTCTCGAGTGGATGAGGAAAAGGGAAAGCAAATCGGTGGGTTTATATATAGTACTTATAGCATATCGTGCAAGTAGTGACCAATGATGGGGGTGGCCGCGGCCCCGAAGACAGGTAGCTATCACGCGTGCTTTGTCGCTCTTCGAGCTGCTCCGATGATTAGACACGCTTTATGGGTCTTCGGGCCATGAGGCGTGGCTGGTATTATAATACCTTATATATATCCCAACTCTCAAGGATTATTCACGTGCGGCTCAAACTCGGCTTTATCTTAGTTTTGTGATCTCCGTGCACGCTTCGTTTTTTTGATTCTTATTGCAGATTATTCGTGCGGAATGGCAGTTACATTAGCCAAACTGCTGGATTTAATTATTTATTTCTATATGCGAAAACGAGATTAGAACGATTTTTTTCACACATCGAAACATCCACGAGTTTTCTATTGAATTCTCTTTGTGAAAGGATTTGCTATATCGTAATTTATATGTAGCTTTTATGGTATATTTTGATTTCCTTTTAGGGCCGAAGTTGCACGATTCAGTTGAGATACTAAAGCTGCCAATTTCACTCAAGCAAATACGAATTTTTTTTCAACGTTAAGTTTATGTGAAAACGATTTTAAACAGATTAAAACTAAAACTCAAGAGTTTGTTATTAAACTTATTAATAGGTCGAAGTCATTTCGTCTGAATGGCAACTAATAATGCTAAAGATCATTTATACATCTTGTCAAAATTTACGAGCCGTCGAAGCGTACAGGCAAACTCCAAGTGATGAATGTATGTATATGTAAGTAAGACGAATATATAGCCACTTCTTCGGGAAGCAGTTTCGGAGTTGTGTCGCTATTTCAACTTGGAATAGGGTCAGCTAGCTCGTGCATTTTAATTACGCCATCGAGTCTAATGGAGAGAAAAAAACAACTCGAGCTCGAAAAGAAATGAGCCGAATTTTAACGAGCCTCTGGCTTCGGAAGGCCTCTCGTTCCAACATTTTAGCTAATTCGAGCGAGAAATAATTGTAAATTTCTTTATTAGAGCTTTTAAGTCATATGTTTTCAGAATTAATGTTCGCTTCAATCTTGCGTTATTGAAGTAATTTATTCGACAGTTTTTCATCTCATTGGATGTTGTGTAGGATTTGGTATAGTTAGGTAAGGCGAGAAAAAATTATTGCAAGTTTTTTCTATTCACATAGTAATACTAAGTATTTTATTAATTCACCTAGATTGATAGTTATTTACAGATGGCTGATCGGTGCAGCGTAGCAGCGCCGAAGCCACATTTTCTATGTACAAAATATAGATACAGCAAAAAAGAAAGAACATGTTTGGGGCGCGCGACTACAAGATATCCGACGAGAGAGTATCCTTGCGTCGCTTTGCGCACTCATCCTTACCAATAGGAACTCTCGTACAGTCTGTTTTCGTTGCGCAATTGTCGCACACGTTCGATATCATTATTTATTTATTTATTTATTTATATATGTATATCATTATTTAATATAATATATATATACTTTTTTTATTTATATATTTGTATATGTATATGCACGGATACACATATTGTGTGTAAAATATTAATTACAAAAATATCATACAAAAATCAGCAATTCACATATATTATGTTCGATTCGTTAGAAAACTAAGCTCAGCGATCTGTTTTTAATATAAATGTTTGTTTATGCACATCCACGTAATATTTTGTTCATGTACTCGCCTTATTCGTACATACGGGGCGAAAGTTAATTTTATTTAATTTTTTTTCTTGTTCCATAGATACGTAATTTTGATGAGAAATATTTTTACTACACACATCACACGGATCGACAATGTTATACATATATGTTTGCTGCCGCGATTCATTCATATCCTAACAATACATGTGTATGATACAATACAATTTACAAGGAGCCGTCGTGGTCTCCGTCTGTTTTTCTATATATCATGTAGCATTACGTCGAAAATAATTCTAGACAATTTGTACAGGGGGATTCGTTATGTATAGCTACATCGCTCTGAAAAGGAATAGCGACTTTTTGTTATCGATAAGCGGGTCGGTTGCCTTAACGTCGAGATTCGAATTCAGACGAGCTTACACCTCGCGCGCTCCGAGCGGCCTCGGGAGCTTATCGGTCAGTCTTGATAAAAAATCGTCTGGTGCAGTCTCGACAGAAGCGGATGATGACTCGAGGAGGTGGAGGAGGAGTTAGACGCCGTGTCGCATTGGTATCATCAGACGACCTCGAGCGGCTCGATCTCCTTGGCCGTGCGCCGGCAGAGCTTTACTATGATGGCGATGCAGACGATGATGGCAGCGCACATGCTGGCCGCCAGCACGGCCCACGGATACACCATCGCGTCGACGAAGTTTTTTTTTAGCTGAAACACCTGTATCGAGCTCGGCCTCGTGTCCACCTCGATCGGGAAGCTGCCGGGGCCCTCGTTCGAGGCTATTCGCACGAGGTACTTGGTGCCTGGAAGAAGGCTGATCTGCGCAAAGTTCGAGTCAGCCACCTGGTTACCCATGAGGCCACCGGTCTCGGGCTCCCAGGAGACGACGAACGACTCCTTGCCGACTTGGCTCTGGTTGCGCTCGTCCTCCGAGTCCAGGGTGGACGGCTCGGGATTGTCCGTGTCGTCGAGTCTCTTACCCGACTCGTCCTGATCTCGTCTGCGGAAGAAGAATCGCCGGAAAACTTCCTCGGGAATGGCCGTGTCTTCGTCCTGGTTCCTCCACTCGAGCACTTTCTCGCCGTACTTTTCCAGGAAGAACTGGCGAACTCGGTCGTTGAAGCGCTTCTGCTCCAGGAGCGTCTGACGCTTGAGTTGGATGTCGACGTCGCGCCACGAGATCGTGGCTTCGAACAGTGGACCTTCCTTCAGCGAGTCGAGGGTAGGCAGCCACTCCTCCCACGAGAAATGGACCACGCCACCGTCCTCGACGACGGCCACGATCCATTCGTCGTGGCGGAGGCTCGATGGGGCTCGGGTGCCGGGGTAGTATCCAAAGACCCTCCACTCGTTGCGTACCTTGTGCATGAGTACGGCTACGTCGTTTTTAGCCAGGTTGACCGGTGCTCGGTGCGGCGCTGGGAGCATCGATGGCAGGTACTGCTCGACCACTTGACTCTTGCGATACTCGCATGCCGTGCGACAGCTCGGACACTGTTGACAGAAAAGAAAAATTTCTTTGGTTATTTATACAATTTCGCACTTGTCTCGAGTCATTAGGTTACATTCGAAGAGATGCTTATTATTATACACACGCACGGATCTATGAGTACACACACACACACACACACACACACACACACACACACACATACTACGTGTAATGGTTTTTAAAAGGCAAACTAAACAGTGTGACTGTGCGCTTTTACGAATCACAGCTGTTGTCCGATGATTTGTTACTTTTGTATATGTGTGAACCTGTTTGTGCGACTCCGTGGATGCTCTCGCTGACTTTGGGATCAGGCGTCTCGCGAAGGTGCAGGCATATAGCGTTGCGGTGAAAAAATTCAGAGCACCTCTCAAGATTCCAGGCAAAGAGAAGATAGAGAAAGAGAAAAAGAGGATAAGGCTTAATATTGCGGCAAATGGGCCACTCGATTTCGGCTGTTTACTTTATTCGTGACGGCAGTGGCGACGATGTCGGTGCAGCAGCGGCAACGCGGCAACGGCGGTGCAGTGCACGCGCCTCCTGTGCAGCTCAAAAAGGAGAGGGTGAATAATTAGCCCCGCCGAAGAAGCTCTTATCACTGGTGCAGGCCAAGCACGCGATATACATATACCGCAAAATGCAATTAAATGGCCGGTCGAAAAGAGCCAGAATGAGAGAGAAAGAGAGAGAAGTTTTCGCGTGACGCGAAAGTGACGCGCGAGCGAGCCGCGAGAAATCGACCGAAAAGATACTTATCTGAGGCTTCCGTGTAGGTAGGAGAGCCGAGCGAGCCACGAAGGTAGCTATATGTGCGCGGATAATATATACGCGCTTAAGTGCCGCGAGGGGTTCCTTCGTTCCTTCTCTCTGCTTTTCTCAATTTTTTTTCCCTTTTTTTTTTTTTTTTTACACAAAAAGCCGCTTGCTTGTACACAAACACACTCACACAGACACGCAGGTATACGAGCCAGCTATATTTTCGACACGGAGTATTGTACAAGTGATGCTGCCACTACTGCACAAGCTTTGTTGCTGCAACGCTATTATATAGAGCGCGAGAGAAGAAAGAATCATGATTCTGGTTTGCGATATATAAAATATGGAACAAAAAAATCAAAGAGAGAGAGAGAGAAGGATTTTTCGGGGGCAACATTGAATGCGAACAGGCGCACGCAAGAGAGAGCCTGGATTAAGTAATGTCCGTTGCTGTTTTGCTTTTTTTTTCTTTCGTCCTTTACGTGAGCGTATATACTGCGTGCGTGTTACGTCGTACCGCGAGTAATGTGTCTACATTATGTGGCCGATGCTGCTTGTTGCTAGAAAGTCTACATGATGTATCACGGCCGGTGTGATTTAGATTTTTGACTTTTTGAAACAAAGATTAATTTGCCGGATACGCGCTGCAATAATGTGATCAAAGTCTTTTTTATACTTCCACGGGGCGATCGTACATTAATCTTAGCGACGATCCGAGTACCGCGAAGTCGAAAAACAAGGCGCGGAACGAGCACTCGATTATAAATAGCGACGTCTCTGGGCTTTGGCGAAGAATAGTTATCAAAATTTCATCTAGCCCAAAGACAAAGTTATAAGATGAGTCAATCGCAAAGCGTCAGAGGAAGTGATCGGTCCTGAGACGATACTAATCAGAAAGTTGATTCGAGCGCGTCGATCTGCCTTATTTTTCCATGTTTTTTTCTTTGATCGAGCGGGCTTCAGACAAATTGGAAGTTGTTCCTATCGAAGCTCGAATGCGTACAGCTACATCGTGTATGTATGGAGCATTATGCGGAAAAATAGCCACGTACGATGGTAGTGTCGGCGATACGACCGCTCGATAAACACATAAATTATAATATATGTGCCTCGTTTGGAGCCGAGCGAATATATATAGGGTATACGATATGTGAGACAAGATGCTCCGATCGCATGTATCGCTAGCGTACTTGCACACACACACACACACACACATACAATAGAAGCAAGGCCTGTGTACTGGTCCCAGTAATTACCCCCCGACAAAGACGACCGGGACAACAACGAGATAGAGAGAGAGAGAGAGAGAGAGAGAAGCTCGCGAGCATAAGGTCCCATAGCGATAAATTTTTCAGCGTCAAGCAGTAGCATTGTGCACTCACGCATACGTTACCACCACGTGCTGCTGCTGATGCTACTCTGTAAGCGTACGTGTATGTGTGTGCATTCAAGGTAAGCACACGCGGAGAAAAGATCAATATCGTGAACTGCTGATGCAGACAAACGCAGAGCAAGAGAGAGAGAGAGAGAAAGAGAGCGACGCAAGAAGAGAAGAAAAAAATCGGCCGTTAAAGAAGGCAGAAGAAGAAGAAGAAAAAGAAGTAGATTCGGCGAGGATCGTCTAGGGATCAATATATAGAGTAGAAGCGAATTTGTGTACACAAAAGAGGGCGCGTACAATGTGCGTGAATACGTGGGAGTCCGAAATATTCTCTCGCTTCGAGTCGCGACACAAAGTATTATGTGCGCGCAGTTTTTCATTGTCAACGGCACATCGGAAGAAAGTGGAAAAAAGTAGAAGCTATCGCGACGAGGCTCAAAAAAAGTGTGGGATTTTCGTTCTCGTAATGCGGGAATTACACGCCGGGCCTTACAGCGCGTCGCATAATCGATTGACATGGCGTATATATTTTTTGATCGCATTATAAAGTCTACGCAGAGCTCGGCGCGGCCTGAGCGCCTTATCGAACGTCTCCGAGGCAGCTCTCGCGGCGATTGCGCACTAGTGAGCTCGCAGCACATCTCGAACTCGTGCACTTGCGAATAATATCGCAGGAACTTGTCGCGATTCGCTCGATCGGCTGTATGTTTTTCTTCGTACGGCTCGTCAAAAAAAGCGTGTGCGCCGAATAAAATACTCGTGAGTCGAACACATGATCGAGCAATAGTCTGCGGAGCATACATCATGATTTCCAATATGTATTTATGTTATGGGTATGTGCGGCTTTTGAAGAGTTATAAGCTTGCACGGCCCGAGCAGTGTTTCGCAGCTCCTCGAGAACTGTCTATCTTTAGTCGAGTTTGCAGTAAAAACAACTTATGAAATGCGCCCAAAGTCTATACCGACAAGAACTCGAGACTGTATACGAGCTACATTCATACATGCACATTGCACGTATATGTACACAGGAGTACGAGAGAGAGCAAATCGCACAACGGCCCCGCGTGCGAGATCGCTCGAGAATTGCAGAGCTTCGATTGGCGTTTCGAAAACAACGTCGAATTGCACTGCTACGGACAGCTCCGGCGTCTAGCGCGCTCCAGACTCGCGAATATTTATCGATCGCTCGAATCGCTCTCGTGCTCTATGCACATACACGCTGCCGTGGCTGCAACGGCTCTCGCGGCGCTCCATAGGCCGCGAAAAATGGGAAAAATCGATTAATCGCGCGAGAGAGAGCCGCAACTTTTCTATTATGTAGCATTCGCGCGTGCTTTTACCTCACTTGTACTTTTATAAAAGCCTACGTTGTTTATGCCCACTTTTCTCTCTGCGCTATGATGAATAATACAGCGAAAGTCTCGAGTAACCCGAGAAGTCGTTGCGTATAAATACGTATAAACGTCGGTTCGCGGCGATCGAATTGCTGCACGCACGAGTTCATTCCCTTTGCGCTTAGTGCGCCATCGCGAATTAGGACTATTTCACTCTCGGATATCGCGTATAGATCGCGATCACTGCAGCAGCTCGGAAAGAGACGATCGCGCAGTGCTGCGCTGAAAATTCCATTTGGAAATCGCTTCGACCCCGATTAATTCGGACTCGCTCTCGCTTGATGCAATTGCGATATAAATCTTATTTTGCTCCGCTTCGCAAATCGACCACTATACATGTATGCGTCGGTACGAGCCCCCCGTAATACACTCGGCTGGGCTTGCGCGACGCCAAGTCACGTGTACGTGTGCAGTCGGTAAATCATGCGTAAAAATAAGTCACATATTATTAATAAAAGCCGCAGTTGCATGTCAATCGATGGGCTCTGCTCGTGCGTATTATATATATTATGCAGTAGATGCAGTCAAGGGCCCTGTTCATATAATATATAGAGATATGTAATATGCGTTGTGCGCGTTGCACGCTTATCCGCATCGGAGCGTTAACGCGCAGCAGGTGCTATGCTGTGGGTGTATAGCGCGTTGCATAGCGTGTGCGACGTTAAAATCTCGCCTCTGGCATTTTAACACGTACGCGCCTAAGTGCCCTCGACTCTATCGTGTCGGCGACCTATTATCGACAGCAGTTTGGCCCGTAAAACTAATTCGGTCGAACGAAACGGGGCGAATGGATTTGTGCCGAGCGCGCGTATTTATTAAGCGTACGTGTATATAACAAGGAATGTACACCGGAGCGCGAATACCTACAAAAACGCACATGGAGACGTCTTGTACAATGTGTATTCGTTGCAAGATGAGAAAAGTTCGTTTCCGCGAAGGAAATATAAAAGAAAGCTCGACTCTCGCGTAAGTGTACGCGTAGGAGCTCGGTGTACAAGATCCAATTGCCTCCCTTTTGTCGGAGCAGCGTAAGCGGAATACGTGCACTGCGCTGCCTGCCTGCCTGCCGAAAGAATAAGAACCTTTTTGGCTGCGGCTCTTTTCTCTCTCTCTTTCTTTCGGCAAAACTGCGCAGCGAAGCGAGGATCGCGGCTATGCACACCCGCACTTTAGCTACATACACGCGACATGCACTACGGATGAGTTTGTGTACGTGCTGCAGCTTTCGCACTTACGGAGCACTCGCTCCCGCGAAGAAAATGAGAAACAACAATAATAATACACGAGCGAAGAAATGGTTGCGCATTTTTACCTGCTTGTACTCGTCGTCGTCGCAGCTAGCTCGCTGCTGCTGCTGATTTTGTAGAGAGCCGTTGCTCGAAGACGCGCTAGCCGAGGCCGGGGCTGCTGCCTTCGGACTGCCCCATTGCTTCTCCAGAGTCTCGCATTGCTGCCAACACTGAAACAAGAAAAAGAAACACACATCGACTCTTTAGTATGCATATAACATCCAAGCGCGATTATGATTGTATTTTCTTATAATATAATATGCGCGCGTATGAGTTGTATGTATTTATGTTTTGAACACAATGCCGCATTGAATGCTCCGAGCGGCTACTGTACGCTCGCTTTTGAGCCCAGCACCATGCAGCACGTCAGATGCATGCGCGTGTATATGTGTGCAGTAGGGCAGCTCGCAACATTCGACGCGGGAGTAAGAAGGCGAGGATACATGCACGCGCATGCATAAAAGCTTTGAATCAAAAGAAAGGAAGAGCAAGTATATATGCTGCATATGCCCGCGAGAGGATTTATGTAAGGTGCGTAACTTGCGCGTACATATCCACACACACACACACACACACTTGAGAGAGCGAGAAAGAGAAAGACGAAAGCCGAGAGCACGTATTTTACCCAGAGATCGGGTATACGTATGCATGTACCTGCGCGTATATATATGGGTATACATCGTTAATCAGATTACGCGCGCGAGCGCATTCGAGATTGCGTAAGGGTTGATCGACGCTCGGCCTCGGATACGTGTATTATACACCGTACCGATAATTTGTTTCGCTCTTTGTTTTCCGCGCGATGAGTACATTCACGGATAAACTCTCCGTGTCGGTACGGATCGACGGGGGAAAAAAGCATTACGCCAATCGCAAAATTTGCTATAATAATTATTTTTCATAAATCCAATTGTCTGGTGCGCATCAACGCAATGAACTGAATGCGCTCTCGCAAAAAGTTGCATCGAGCCTATGTTATGGTATAAGACTTGTGTATAAACCTGCAAAGACGAACTCTGCGAGCGAGCATGTTGAAATTTCCAGTTCAAGAGAGAGAGAGAGAGAGAGAGAGAGAGAGAAAGTGAGTCTCGGCGTGCGTCGAAGCAACAAAAAAGAAAAGGAATAAAAAAAAGGTAAGCGCGCGAGTGCAAAAAAACCGCATACACGTAAGCGTATACGCTACATTTGAGCGAGTCCAGCGTGCGTCTGTGTATGAGTGCGTTGTAGCGAGCGACTCCAGGCGAATAAGCTAGTGAGCGCAGAATGTAAACGGCCGAGCGACCGAAGGAACATTGAATGCTCCACGCGCGCTCAAAAGAGAACCGAGGAGAAACAGGTTGGAGGCTAATTCGAATCCTTCTCCCCATAGTGCCCGAGTACTGCATATAGCCTATATGTACTGCGCGCCTCGACCGTCTCTTTCGAGTCATCGTCGTCGCTGCCGCCGCTGATGCTGCTGCTGCTGCTGCTGCTGTTGTTTTCATATATATTTATTGGCCTGGCACGCATTACCAGTCAGCGGTCTATCCCGGTATATTTCATGATTTCCTCGTGTCGTCCTTTTTAATTTCCTTTTTTTCTTTCCCCCCGCAACGAGTGTCCGCCTCGCATAGAAAATCCGTCCGTTGTATACAATATATAGCCACAGGGCCAGCAGCAGAAGTAGCCAGCACAACATTGATGTTAATGACGCAGTACAGTGGATATCAAAAGGCGACGGCTGTTTAATAAATTCATAAATTACCGAAGCGCATACTTTTGCTGCTGCTGCTGCGCACACCCAGAGATGCTCTTTTTAACATACTTGATTTACCGCAATTATAATCCTTGTGTGCAGCAACAGCAGCAGCATCTCAGGGACGGTTTGTCTTTCTTTTATTTTTCTCTCTCTCTCTCTCTCTCCCTGACTCGGCGCTCACTCGGCCGACCAAGGTCTTTTCTGTTCGCTGCGCTCTGCAGTACTGCCCTTTTTGTCGCTTACTTTTTACTCCGTGCTCGCTTACATCTTACGGCCGCGTATATACCTACACGCCGTATAAAACTCCGACTCGAGCAACGAGTGTTTGAGCGCAGCTTTTTCTTTCGATTCGCGAGCTCTCGCTGCTCCGACTCGGGGGAATTATTTCGCCAACACTGACTCGTCGTCGTCGTCGTCGCCGCCGCCGCCAATGTGCGTCGTCGTTGTAAGATTTTACGCGCGACAGGAAAAATTTAGCGCGTGATTATTCCGAAGATGCGATGCGATGCAAGTTTTTACGATCGCCTTCGGTATATATTACGCGGCTCGACGAAAGTCGAGATGCTGCGGGATACATGCGCCTTTCCACGCTCGACGATCATCAAAGCTCGCGTATATAGTGAAAAGGTCGTCGGCCTAATTGTTTATCGACTTCGCGCTTGCCTCCGCGCACGTATGCTACACACACTCGTACGTGTGACGAGGAATTTCAAACTATGTGTACGTGTGCCTTACTTCGCGTGCTCGAACCGTCGTATAACGTTACGATCGCAGCGCGTTTGTAATTTGATTCTCTGCGTTGCTGCGAACCCAACTACTACTAATACAACTACGAGCGGGGCTTTGCATTAAAAGACGGAATAATTATCCTGCGTACGTTTACATACATGTCTGCAGTCCGAAAATTTATGTTACGATCGCAGCGGCGCGCGCGACGAGCTTGACTCTCGCGATAATCGATCGATCTCGCGCCAGCCTGATTTTTAAGGCGTCTTGAAAAAACCGAGGATGAGTCTTTTATTTTTCAACTTTTAATTTTTAAAGCCATTCCGGAAACTTTGCGAGCAAAAGCGAGCTCGTAAAGTTTATTTTTTTGAAAATTTACGCGCGCACGCTCGATTGTCGGCTGTATACGGGTAATCCTCGTAAAGCTACGCCAGCTTCGAATAAATGAAAAAAGGAAAAAAAAGGAAGGTGGAAAAAAGCAAAAATGGAACACTCGGCAGACGATGTCGACGAGTTTGGACCATTAACGAACTGCTTCTACTGCTGCTGTACATTTATTTTTCCAAAGTGTGACGCTCGCGCGAAAAAAAGTTGGGAATGAAAAGAGCACGAGCGGCGTAAGTCGAATTTATCGCGCGTATGAAAAGCACATCGCAAGAGCACGTATACGTCTAATCATCGTTAATATTTTTCGCAACTAAATCGCAAACTCAGATTCGGCTCCAGGTCGGTCCCTGTAATATTTCACTCGAAGCTAGGTGGTTATTATCGATCGAAAAAAGCAGGAACGCACGCGGAATACTCTACTAATACACGCGTTGTTTAATGAGAAAATTTGGAGCCAGATGTATCGGTAATTAATGTTGCGCTCTTTAATACGGGCGTAGGCTGCGCGTCGTTCGAACCGGTATTCACGGCCTCCGACGCGCACGTTTACACGCCTTGCAGCCCATACAGAAGAGCTGCCTTGGTATAATTTGCGAGAAAGATAAATGAAAAGGAAAAAGAAGACTCGTCAAAATCATCGTTTGACTTTGCTTTTTCTTTCTTCTAAGTATACGTAGCAGCTTGCGCAGCGCACACACATATAATACATACATATTACAGCTACCCTACAAGCAGAAATAAGCAGAATTATAAAAGGAGAGCCGAGCCGGAGAAAAAAATGTCTTTGAGCGAGGGTGTGAGTCGAGTCTGCGCGAGGAAAGATTTACGAGGCGCGATATCGGGAGACGACGACGAGGACGACGACTCGATAGTCATCGGATTAACGACGTGTGCAGTGCCCGAATAATTACATGCCATATATACTTAGGGGAGGTAGTTTTGGATACAGAGGGAGAAATGGGAGAGAGAGAGAGAGAGAGAGAGAGAGAGAGAGAGAGAGAGAAAAGAGAGAGCTGCTGTTGCCGCAGTGGCGTACGCTCGTTATGCACTGGGTGGCAAAAGTTTCGAAAAAAGGGCGACAAATTTCACGCCCTCGAAGCCGAGAGAGAGAGAGAGAGAGAGAGAGTTGCACTCGCTGCCGAGCTCGAGTTAATCGACCGCACGCACGCGATTTCTTTTTTTGTCCCCGGCTGGCTTGCTCCGTCGCGCAGCTATGTAGCAGCTCGGGCGCAGTTCTGCAGCTAAAGTCGTCGTCTAATTATATGTATATATCGTGGCTCTGTCTGCGCTTAGCAACTCGGGCAATGAGCATTGTCTCTTGTTAATTATGTAGCCGCGCGCAGACTCGCATCGAGTCGGGCAAAAGCCTATTGTCGCGTACATAGAAGGCGGTCGAGTCCGTTTTTTTCTCCGCTCGCCATTCATCATCGTCAACATCCTCCGATCTGGCAAAACGCTCACTCTCGCTCTCCAAGTGTATTATTCTACGCATCCCACGCATGAATAATGCGCCCGTTTCTCATACATGGCCGCGCACACGAATATATCCAAGTTTTGCGCGCGGGCACGATGCAAAACACCGTGTGTCTCGTGCGCATTAGACATAGCTCGGTGACGGGGTCGTAAAAGCAATATTTCGTGCACGATCGTGTCCTATAACTACTCGTAGCGCGCCATATTGTGTGTGTATCTGTACGACACGGCGATGTTTAGACGGTATTTCTTCGATCTACTTTGAAAATCGACATAGAAACTATTGCGGTTGCAATTGATATTGGCCGATACATAAAACGTGTGTGCGCGCATATTGCAATAGCACGAAGGAGTACATATATGCATAAAAGGCCAGATAAAGCGATTAACTTTCACTTTGCTAATTGGCTTCTCTCTCATTCTTTCTACGATTCGATATATAGATGAAAGTCGCAGACAAAATTCGTATCCGAAAGTGTAATCCAAGTGCGAGCAGATATAAGTATATGAGGTACGGCAAAAGTTTGAGATCTTCATAGTGGAGCGGGCTCGAACGAGTGCTACGATATATACTCGCGTCTCTTGTATATATTGGCACGGGTATCGGGAGCCTGTATTTGCAGATAGTGCATAAATTTGCAGACACGAGCTCTCTCTCTCTCTCTCGATCGCTCCTCATCCCTGGCATCAATTTCCCCGCATCGGGATTATTGCAGAATGAGCTCCCTGCGAGGCCAACGCACAGAGCACGGCACGACGGCAAATGAGCAACGCCCCATCTGTCCATTTACTACGACTCGTAGCGCGTGCAGCAGTGTATACGCGTATTGGTAAGTTGTGCGAGCAGGGGGATACGTAGGATGGATGATGCAGCAGCAGCCACTATATATACGCGCGGCAACTGCGTCAGTGTTTTTCTTCATTGTGTGCTTGCAATGTGCTGCGCGCCAATTCGCCATGCAGCATGGGTTTATAAGCGAGAGAGAGAGCCTCGAAGCAGCATCGTAGTCTCGCATCGTTGGCGCGTTCGGCATTTTTCGTTCGATTCGATTTTTCTGACTGTGCAAGGGAGCAAGGGACATAGCTGCTACGCCTGCCTGCCTGCCTGCGGTCCATTGTCTCGTCTGCCAACCGCTAGCTTTCGACATATATTTGACGTTATTAACAATCGGCCTGCATGCGGCATTGGAGCGGTGCGCACACGTGTGCGTATATATGTATGTGCGAGTTCCATGCAGCTCGCTGCATAATGTATAGGCGCGATGTAGCAGCGGAATCGAAAGTAAAAGTTGCATACGCAGGAACGAGCATCGAGCTTATAATTCATCGGCCTGCTAAAGCGTCTCTCGAATGTAGCGGCGAAATTTCGCCTCTTACGCTTCGTTATCTGCCTCTCTCTCTCTCTCGCCGAGCTTAAACGTAATGTACGCACTCGTTGGTATTAGGATAAGAGTGCAAATACTCGTAACTGCGCCTGCGAGGAATGCAGATCGAGATCCGAAAGTTGCCTCTATTTGCGCTAGCTGCCCCAGTCGGTTAACGCACGCACACAAATATACCCAGACATTGCCTCGCTCTCAACGTATCTATACGGATATATAATTGCGAAGCTCCGACGTTGGGCTACTAAGCGCGGCCAAGCAGATACGGCCGAAAGTCAATTTATTTACGCGCGCGTTTCCTTCGTCTTGGCGCTGCAAAAGCGAACCTTTTCATCTATATAGAGAGCTGCACTCTTGCTGCAGACGAGAGCTGGCAAAAAACGCGCCAGTGTCGGCGAACATTATAAAACGCATCACGCGCCGCTGCTGCTACACATACAAACACACACTGCAGTGCAGTGGATTGTGCTGCTCTCCTGCGCAAGGCAGCAAATTGTACAAAAAACTCGTGTTCGGTCCATAAAGTCGAGCTACGGCATAGAAAGGAGGCCCCAAAGGACGCATTAAAAGTCGCAAACGCGCGAACATGCGCCGCTCGATGCTATAGCTATATACGTACATAATACAGTCGAGCCGCGCTTGCGACTTTTCGTTATGATCGTCGTCGTATTCTCTCGTTCGTACACGGGGAGGCACACGTACGTACACACAGTCAAGCGCGCATATTATAGCAAAAGAGCGAGAGAGAGAGAAAGAGCAAAGCTGTCGGTTATGCCCCCAGAGTGACATTATTAAGCCCCCGTGTGCCGTGAGCGCGCGCGAGAGCTTCTAATAAACGAGTGTAGTGCGAGAGCTCCGATGTAATGAAAGAAAAGACGATACAGTCGGCGCAGTCGGCTCGGGCTATATAACCTGAATGTTGGCGCAGTAATTGCAAAAGAGCAGCAATGGCAGTTGGTGTTATCGGCAAAGCGAGAAAGAGAGAGAGAGAGAGAGAGAGAGAGAGAGAGAGAGATAGAGAGAGCCAGAGAGAAAGAGAAAAAGAGAAACAGGATGAGAGAAATTTATATCTATCTTGATCGTCGTCATTGTCGTCGTTGTACTGCTAGCTACATTATACGAGTCGTATTTTTTCTCGCTCGCTCTCCTTTCCTCTCTAAAAAGGCAGCATATCGCATGGCACGCATGCATGTGTATATACGCGCCGTACGAGCATCAGCAAGAGCGATAATGACTCGGCGGCGCTCGCACGAGAGCCTAGTACAGAGCAGGCGGGGGAGGCGTCGTATCGAGCGCGTCCGCCATCTATGCAAAGGGATGAGTTTAGACTTGACGAGCTTTTGTGCGCTACAGCGAGCGTCGAGCGATGATTTAGTGGGCTATTGTGTATATGCTGCAGACTCGTCGACGTATATACGTATATACACGTAGCGTCTATTGCGTAATGGTTGGGGCTGGAGCCCGAATTGAAATGCAGATTACATATACGACTACTCGGTGGATTTGCGTGAATAATTGTGTAACCCACGTGCACCGAATCCACAATTTACCCTATCGCGCCTTTCTTTCTCGCTCTTTCTCTCTCGATCTCGACTCTTCAGTTCTCTCTCTCTCTTTTTCTCGTGCGAGGCGCTTTCTTCGCTAGCTTTTTATGCTCTTACATGCATACCTGCGCGTCTCCGTGAGCTGACTATGTATATTTATACCATTTTATACATATAATATTGTCGCGTAACCGTTAAAACTTTAGAAATTTTGCAAACGTGATGTTGCGTACACGAATAGAAAACAAAAGCAGAATATCCAGCTGCACGTATACGAATGTACATTTACACGAATTCTCTATACGTTTATTGCGCAATCGATTTATATATGCACGCGGCGTTTCTCTCGATGTGTGTACGAGACGCAAAACGCGATGCGCCAGATCTGCAACGAGCACGACCGTAACTCGTTTCGTCCTTTTCAAAATCTACCTGTGTGTCTGGCCCTGCTCGTTCGTGTGTGACTGTGTAAATGTATATCGAAAATCAGCTACACTGCCGAGAGAGAGAGAGAGAGAGAGAGAGCGACTTTGTAATACACCGCGCCGAGATATCTCTTTCGTCGAGTCGTAATGTAAATTTTGTCGCAGTGCACCGTCGATTGTTGTGTGTATGGGATCGTTAAATTGCCCCGAGGGTTCCTTCTCGCGTGCATAATAGCCCGATACAACGCGTGCACACTGCACTCGACTGCAGCTCGCATGTACAATGTATTACCGACGTTGATTGAGCGATTTGTTCGCGAGCGACGACGAGCTTTTCGCTAAATTTTCGCCGTTCGCCCGTACGTACGCGTGCTTGTGCGCAACACACGAGCACGGAGAGAAAGCCTCTCGCGAGTTACATACGCACAGCTCGCACACGAGAGCGTTTCTCGTTGGGCTTTTTTCGGCCTCGCCGATGCCGAATGTGTAATCGCACTCCGTTATTATATACGAAGCTCGCGCACAGCTATAAGGATATCGAAAGGCCGTTATTATCGCGGAAAAGAGCCGAGAAGAGATCGTACGGACACACACGGCCGAAAGAGCTGTCATTATATAAGAATGAGCCGAAAGGAGTGCGAGCTCGGCCACAGCGAGGAGCGTACAACGTAGCGTTCGACACAATGCGAGGTGCGCGTGGAAAGAGCAGATATTGTCACCTCGCGACACAAGTTGGTCGAGTCGAGATCAAAAGTCTATATAATTCGCTGCTTCCGGTGTGCGTGCGTGTGTACGAGCAGAGAGAGCTACGGGGCCAGCCGCGAGTTGCGCAACCTTTTTACGATCGCGTCTTCGCCGAAAATCTAAGCGAGCTCGGGCTGTAGCCATCTCGAGTCTCGACGGCGCTCTGTAATAATGACGGGGCTCCGAAAAAGCACAACCAGTCCTGCCTATATCCATATACCCGTAGGTATATACGCACGTGTGCTCCGGCCGCGCGCTCTTTAATTACCGAGCACGAGTTCTCGTAGCTGTGTACACTGCTCCGATGTGCCGCTGTCTGTTTGTAGGGGGGCTGCCTGCACCAAGAGAGGAGCAAGAAAATCAATGAGAAGAAGACGAAGAAGAAGAAGAAGAAGAAGCGCAAGGACAAGAAACCAAGGAAGCTATATAACGCCGCGATCCCGTCTCTCACTTTTATTCTTTCTCTAGGCCGATCATAAATCTTTTTTTGCTCGTCCGTCTAATGATCGCGAGCGAGCTATTAGTGCTTCGCGGCGTACTCTTCGTGTTATTCTCCTCGCTCGCCATCTCTCTCTCTCTCTCTCTCTCTTTTCACCTCGCGTAGTCCACCAAAAAGAAACCTACGTGTGTTTGCGTACTGCTACGTCCATGCGCGCATCCGTAAAGCTTGAAACTTGGCCCCGCTCGAACTGTGCGAGTCGAATGTTTGGACTCGCACTGTAATGTTTGTTTTAGTCAACGCTTGCGACGAAATAGACAGAAAAAGAGAGAGAGAGAGAGAGAGTTTAAGCATATAGGACATGTATGTACAGTAACGGTGTACATATTCTCCATATATATAATATGCGGCTGTAGTGCGGCCGCGTGCGTACGCTTGGATTAATAAATACTCGCATATTCGTGTTTATCACTCACGTTGCGAATAGCTCTACGTATAATACGGCTTCGCGAGCATAACTTTATCTTTAAAGCTTTCGGTACGAGGTGGGCTGCGGAGCGGCGCAATGAATGTAGCATATGCATGGCAGCATCGACTACCTACGGCCTGCATACATGTACGCTTCAAAACGAGCCTTTTACATTGGTCATTACGATTGCAATTACACGTGGTATTATGCGTAATACAAATAAACACATTCGCGCATCATATTATAGACTCGTTTTTGCAGCTGAGCAAATGCGCCAGCGGCACTCGTAACTTTGCGCTCTTTCTCGTGCTCTTTTTTTGGAGCTCTGCAAATACGATCGGTTTTGTTTTGTTTCGTTTTATTTTTTTTTTTTTCAATAATATAAAACCCGCTTATGTGTGTGTATACAACAGCTCTACGTAGGCGCGCGCGCGTGTGTGTGTGGCCGAAAAGCTTTTAGAAAGTCCGCACACGTTCGTAGAGTACCTAGAGTACAGTACACGACATTGAAAAATTAACTTATTTAGCGGTGGCGGCAACAGCAAGCAAACGCCGCGCGTAACGTAAGAACATAATATACATTTTTTCGAGTTTACGCCTTAGCTCTTTCTCTCTCTCTCTCTCTTTTGCTGCTGTTGCTGCTGCTGCTACATGCGCTACATTCCGTGATTGATGCTGAATAGAACATTGGGATTTATGATGAATATAACGTCGAGAAAAGAATAATGGAATACGTGCGTATGTACGCACGAGTGGGAGAGTTATATTATTATAATATAACGTAAGTCTGGGCCGTGCGGACATAGGTCTCTGTATAAATAAACCATACGCCCAACGTGAAAGAGAATGAAAAAAAGGGCTATTTAATAATACGGACAGCGCATTCGAGTTCGCGCGCGCCGCGGCTATGTTTTTGCGAACAATGGTAATAACCTTACGAGTGTGTGCATAATATAGCCAGCACATGGTTATTAGCGAGCGTTATACAGCTCGTGATTCGAATGCGAGCTGCGTATAAAAATCTTTATTGCGTATAAACGAATTCTTTACTGTTTCCCGATGCTAAACACATTACGCTTGGCTATTACATTCTCGCAATTACGAAGCATCGGTCGAACGAAACGATGCACTAGTTACGTGCTACAGGAGCCACTGTCCGTCTGTCGTACGTGAGAGTTCGTACACATATTTCGTGACAATTTTTTTTACCTAGAAAACGTAAAAAGAAAAAAGGAAAAGAAGATATCACGAGGTACGAGACTCTTTATCTATGTGTACAGTCAAAAAGTCAAAGTTCCTTCTGCACGTAAATTACGAATGTACGGTTTATATACGTACAGATAGTACGTATAAGACATACATGTTCACAATTCTCCGGGCTAGGTCTATATCTCGTCTCTCTTTCTCTCTCGAACAACCGCTAGGTAAAGTATATAAGAAAAACCTTCTCTCTCTCTCTCTTGGTATAGACCATACTTCCTAACTAACGAACACGTAGAGCAAGAGAAAGAGAAAGAAAAAGATAGAGCAAAAGAGCAAAATCGTCTTCTCTCTCACTCTTGGTCTTGTGGAGCAATAGCAACAGCAGCCGCAGATCACGAAAGGGCGTCCAGCTCGAGAAGAAGAAGCAAAATAAGAAGAAACAGCACACACATTCATACACACGTACAAACACTGAAAGCGAGTGAGAGAAAGAGAGACGGACACTATATAGTTGCAAAAAACCCCATACAAACTTGTGCAGATAGCTTCGTGCAAGTGTCTGTGTGTTGTTTGTGTGTGTGTGTGTGTGTGTATACGCGAACTCGCGCGTGTTCGCTGCGCCCGTTTCTTTGTCGCTATATATACATATAAATAGAGAGCCCAGAGAGCTCCAGAGAAGAAGAAGTAGAGAGAAGAAGAAGAAGAAGAAGAAGAAGAAGAAGAAGAAGAAGAAGAAACAAGAAGGGGAAGAAGAAGAAAAAAATATTGGTACGGGTATATAGGTGCAGTGAATATACTGTATATATAGGAGCTATATAGGAGTTATATAGGAGCAAAGGAGCGAGGAAAGATCGCGCGCGCAAAAGAACATAGTGCAGCAGGCACACTATGCAGCATGTAAAGGTAGCTACAGAGGTAGCTGTAGAAAGTTGCAGTTGGCTTGGCCGAGATACGTACCTCGTTGCAGCCGGTCTCGCCGTGCCGCCACCACTCGCAGGAGCCGTCGAGGCTGTGCCTCTTCAAGCACTGCGATCTGCACTGGGCGACTCTCACGATCGGACCAAGGTCGAGACTGGACACGGCTTCGGCGCACAATAGGAGCGCGAGGGCCAGCGTCGCGACCAGCCACGAGCAGCCCCAAGTGCCTTGCCGCCGCCGGCAGCTCGTTCCGTTGCCAAAATTCAGATGCATTTCTCGTCGAGTAACGAGGATGGCTCGAAACTGGACTTCTTTATTCGTCCCTGGGAATGGATTCGATCGACCAAAAGCTCCAAGCCTCGAGCGATTGTTCGTCTCTCCGCTTAGCTCAAGCTTTCCTCACAGAGGTCGCAAGCACAGAAAGCAGCATCCGTTGCAGCGACAAACAGAGAGAACTTGTTGCTTTTTAAAAGCGCCTCTCACACACGCACATTTGTATATATCACGCAAACACTTCTTCTACTATTATATCTCAGCTAGTTTTAGGACTGGAGGAATGCCCGCACTCTGATATTCGATGCTGCATCGAGCGCAATAAGCTCGCTTACAGCATGAGTCGCACACGTTCGTAAATCGAATCGACGCACACGCACAGAAATGGAGAACACAGAAATCGATCAAGAGATGCAAGAGACTCTTTTCTCTCTCTGTACTTCGTTGCTATATCCCGTATGCACCAGGATGCACTGCACCTGCGATCGCGCACCAACGAAATTGAAATCGAACGCAATGCCGTGTGTCAACGTCAACGTTTGCCTCGATAACGATAACAATAAATAGGTACACTCGGCTGCGTAAACACAAACTGCGCGAGGACGGGGCTGCTCTGTATACAGGGGGTAAGAGAGGTGGGAGACACAGACTTGGATGCGCGCACTTTGCCAGTGGGCCGAGCGAAGACGCGAGCGACGCGGACTCGCTCCGAAAGCAAGGAGTCGACTGTAGGCGCTCTCGCTGTCGGGGTTCCTCTTATAGACGCGCCTACCCCCACCGCGGCCGGCATCGAGCGCTCGTTTCTCGTCCCACTACCTACGCCGCGCACGTATAGTCGAGCGCGCGCTCTACAATATCCTATACGTGTGTGTGTGTGATCGCCTGTGCTAGCTCTGCGGCTGCAACCCATGTACCCCTGCACCTTGTAACGCTGCTGCCGTATACCTATACAACGACTGCAAATGCGACCAAAGCAGCACATATACACACACTCGGGCTCTCTCGCTGCGAATCCGTTCGTATCCATAGGTATATACTCGTATAGGATGGATCGCAGGGCACGTCGTCGCTACACCGGTGGATGCAGCTTATACGAGAGTACGAGAGATGCTGTATATTGCACGTCGAGTCGAGCCCGATTTGCACCCGTGGTGGTCCCCGGCACTGCACTTGGCTACTCGCAGCGAGCAGTACGAGGATGCAACGGTTCGAGCCAATGAGAGAGAGAAACTGCATCCCTGCCCGTGTGTTGGTGTGTGTTGGCTATGCCGCAGTGTGCATCGCTATACTCTCTCGAGAGCTGTAATTGCCCTGCACATCTCTCTCTCTCTCTGTGGACGTACGAGAGGCTGCACGAATGCGCCAGTCGCGATGATCACGCGAGCGACACGGACCGAATGATTTTTAATTGACGAAAAATCCGTCCGTCGAAAGTCCGTCGAGGCAGCTGTACAGCACTGCATATAATCTGCATAGCACGAGCTATCGAGCTGCAAAGTTTGTGTCGAGTGTCGGGCTCTCCCGGCGCTGCTACAGCTCCTACGCCTCCACGGGCAGCTTCTTCTTATTTTTCTTCTTCTACTTCTAGTTCTTCCTCGACTTTTGAACACGTCGCGCGCAACTCGCGACCTTATGGTGGCGCGACCCGGCCTTTGGATACGCGACAAAGATGCAAATCGGCTACCTCGAATAGATACTGTTCACGCCTACGGCTGAGGAGAGGACGGTACGTACACTCTGGGATCGAGCTGGTCTCTGCAGGCCGAGGTGCAGCTTGTACGTATATTATATGCAGCTCCTAGTCGACCAGCTATCGCAGCTACAGATATGCTCGATGCAACTTACGCGCGAATGCACTTCTCGGAACATCTTTTGTCATCTCTCTTTGGAGCGAACTGCTGCTGCTGCTCGAAGAATCGCGCACCTATTGCCACACTGCAGCAGCCTCCGTGCATGATGTGTACCGGCTATACTTTGTATGTACGTATACGTATCGCGTGCACAAGTCTGCAGGCTATTGTTAGCCTGCTGCAGCGAAGATGAAAAGAAAAAAGAGCAAGAAGAAAAAAAAAAGGCCGCGGGAGAGAAAATTCAATGAGTCGCGAGCGCGGCAGCTCGCAGCCGACGCGTTTTCCGAGAACATTTTCCAATTACGCGATCGATTATTCTTTTTTCCCTGCAACGGAGCGCGTACGTGTGCGTCGTCGCAGGCAGAGGTCCGCGACGAGCCTCGACTTATTATCTCGCTATGCGCTACGATCCGCAGCTGCCAGCTCGAGTACGAACAATTTTCTGCCGCGCGCCAGCTCAAATGTTTGCCTGAGCATCGACGTGCGCTCGACAATACGCGCGTATAGTACTTACTCGCTCGCCCGAGCATTCGTCGAATTGTTATGTCTGTTTTATACGCGTATGAAGTATTTGCAACTGCTGTTGCGCGCGCGAGCTCCTGATTTATGCATATCTATTATGACTACAGTTAGATAAATCCGCGCAGATTTGTTAACGATATATTTATACGCGCTTAAAAAGCTCATTCGCGTACATAAGCTAGAGCGCGTAAATATATAAATGGCCAAGGTATGCCAAGGATCGAGCAGCTTAAAATGCGCCGCGTGCATATATATATGTACAAGCATCTCTCATTAAACGCAAACTCTCGGCAACATGCTAATGCAGTCATTCTCAAAGGCACCATCAGCCGTATTACAAAATTGCCCATAAACGACGACTTGAATATACGTATTATCGTACATTTATAAGCTCGATGTGCGGCAGCTCGATCGAGCGCGCGCCACACTTACCTTATGTATGCGCGCGACTCCTTATCTCAATGTATAGCTGCGCTGCACTGCGACGCAGCCGTATTCGTTCCGTCGTATTCGCGTATACTTGCGAGGGATACATATTCATACATTATACATGTGTGCCTATAATAACATCACACATAAACAGAGAGAGGTAGAGAGAGAGAAGCGAGCCGCACTGATTTCAAACGTAACGTTCGATGATCGTCGATGATGTTCTCTCCCGCAGTCAAGTGCATATGTGTTCGAGCGTGCATGCGTATATCGCTTGTACGCATACCTCGGCTTTGACTCACAATCGTCGTTGTCGAGGAGTCATTAAGAGAGCGACGACGAGCCCCATTACACGCACGCATTAACGTATTTGCGGATTTTAATTCTCGCATTTTGTCGTAAAAAAGATTAACCGAATTATACGCAAGTATATTTTAACTCGAAGAATACAGAGCGAATTTCCAAATCCTCTTATCGAATGTGCCCGCCGTGCATTGAGTGACCGAATTCGACGAGTATGGCCATTCGAGAAGCGGAGCATTTGTAAAACGAAACTTTCAAAATATCGCATGCATTGTCTGGTCGTTCGGCATGTCAATTAACGCGTATCGTTTGTAAGACGAGGAGAGATTTTCGAGATTGTGGTTGCATCGAGTTCCGCGCAATGCAGATATGCAGGTTATTATTATAAAAGCTCGACCTTTTCTACGAATTACCGTAAAGTAGCGTACGGCGCTGGTAATTATTAAATTTGCCTAGCCGCGATCCGCGTGAATAATCGCGTCGATGTGCGCGAGTCGCGCCGCAACTGCACTTAGTAATGCAGCTGTATCTATGAACGCGCAATGATCGCTTGTAGCATTATAAGTAAATATGTATACATCCGAGAGTCACTTTGCGATATTATTATGTGCCCAAGCGGATCTCGTTTATCTCGGTCAGACGAATCAACCCAAGGAATTCTCGCGTATTGGTCGGGAAAAATGTACGTTTATGTATATAATATACAAGTAAATAAATGGCTTGGCGGCGTTTCGCGCGAATATATAAGCTGTTATTCGTCTTCTCCGTGCCGCAATGCTACGATGGCGCGTACTTGCTAGCGGCGAACTTAATCAATGCAATAAGTATGTTGCGAATCAGTCGCGCTGCTCAAAGATCAGCTCCTGTCATTCGATGCTAAATTGCGTTTACACTATATATATCGACGCATTCACGATCGATTACCGACTTTCCGCGCAAGCGTAAGACGACTTTGTCCCGATCAACCAATAAACAGTGTAAAAACGTCGAGGCTGCGATGCAGTTACACAGACGGGCTGCGCGTGCTTCGGCGATGACACGTTTATTGTGTAAATCATATAAGCCCTCAATAATGCTGATCGTACACTTCATAATTCGCTCGAGCGCGCGCGTGATGATGCATATATTTTGCGAATTAACGGGATACGTGTATATATTTTCAACCATTTTCGCGCACCTTAATTATGTAAAATGAGATAAGCAGGTAGAGCGTCATGTGTGTCTGTGTACGTGTGTGTACGCGTCGATAGATTGTCGAGCGATCAGTCGATGCACCCGAGGAGTGTGGAATAAAAAAGAAGAAGGACCTGAAAAAGAGATGAAAAGATCGATTAAGACGTTTAACGGAAGACTAATTATTTATAAATTGCACGGCCCAGAGAGTCGTATCTGCACAGTACTCTTGACTCTGCAGCGCCAAAGGCTCGAGTCGAGTAATTATTTTGCTTTTATCAATTTTAAGAGCGATAAAAAAATTTCAGCTTTTTCGGCTTCGTCAAGAGATCGTTCGGCTTCGCGCTCGACTCTGACCCCGTAGCCACGCGAACGCACATAGTATTCAATTATTTGTTTGAATTTCCTCGTGCGCCACAGTGCAAACAATGAGTTTTACTCTATACTTGGTGCGCGCATCCCTCTGTAATTACCCCACGCCAGGCAAGATTTTTTTTCACTTTAATTACGAGGCTTTACGCACGGCGCCGAAATTTCGATAATTCCGCTTTTGTGCGAATGTGTGCGAAAAAATACATAAAGCCAGACGCGATCAGCGAGGATCCAAGCCTCTTTTTTGTCTCTCGCTCTTTTATAATATACATAACGCAGCGACGCGACCGACCCAATGCCGAATAATAATATCATGTCAGAAAATCGTTTAAGAATCCAATTATGACGGACGGAGGGGGGCACATTGCGGCGGCAGCGTAGAGCCCGTGACGAGGCTCCGCATTCGTCGGCCCTAGAGTTAGAAATCCCATGAAAAAGAAGAAAGAAAATCGCGCAAGCGGAAATACACAATGTGCTCATTCGTCGCGTGTATATACTCGGCCGCAAGGAGAGGCTTCTATATATATACATGCGAGTTGCGACCGCAAGAAAATCCTATCCCTTATTACCTACACTTTTTTCTTTTTTATTTTATTACAGTAGAAACGAGCGGAGGGACGACGCGCGGCTGCACGAGGATCAGGCCAGCTCGGCCGAGCGAGATGGCACCGATACACTTACAGACAATTTCACGTGATTCGCCGGCAACCGTTGGTTTAGCTTTAGGCCAGAGGGAATGTTTATTCTAAAAGCCTATACGTATATAAGCTGAGAGCCCCCGTTAGAGCGAGGCAAGCGAGCGTCGCGCGTCCTGCCAGCGAGGCTGCGGCCACGAGATTTTCTTTCGCAGTCGAGCAACGGCACGTTAAATATACTCGAAGGAAATTAGTTTTTCATTTGGCTTTCCGTGTGGGTGGTGCTGGCCTATGCTGCGGAGCTCGCGCGCAGTCATCGGCCAACGTAGGCGAGCACGCCACTTCGTAATTGAGTTTTGAAGGGTAGCGAGGCAGCGAGTTTCTGCGTGCTATCGTCTTGGGGGACAGACACCAGCAGCAACAGCAGCAGTAGCGTTAACCGTCGCTACTAAGAGCAGCACTGGTACAAGCACTTCTCTAGATGCTTGTTTTTGTCTTATACCTACCTACGTGCGCTACAAGATCTAAACGATGAGTCGCAGGGAGCGAGAGCAAGAGAAGCTGAAAGAGCTAGTCTATGTATCTGCAAAGGAAAATTGTAGCTTCGCGTCTAAAGCACTGCTGTAAGAGCAAGAGCCAAGAGTACTACTACGAAATGCGCTATGAGGGCTAATTGGATTCGCGAGAATTTAATTATTGTAATTGAAATGAATGTACCTTTATGTTAATTAGTCGCACGGACTTTATTCAATATAAAATTATTCTTGGGAGTCGCCTCGAGACTCGAGTTTTGTACTCGTGAGAGCGAGAAGAAAGAAAGAGAGAGAACTGTTTTATTACATTTATATATGTACCTATAGAAGAGGATATCGCACGCGTATTACATGCTGCACTTTGTTATTCGTATACGTGGCTGCTTCCGGGCGCAAAACAGCTCGATGTCGAAGAAATGATAATTTCTATTATTGGTTCCGTCCATTGATATTTCTGCCTGAACTTTAGCTTTTTCCTTTAGCTGTCTTTATCCTTATTAGTTTATTGTACTACAAACAGAGTCAGATATATAATATACAGAGGTATAATAATAATTTCAGGGTATAATTCAACTGGTCCGTGAGTCAATATTTGAAACAGAAGGTCGGATATGCACTTTGAAAAGTTTTCGAGTGCTCGAGTGTACACGCGATAAATACACGGAGCCATGTACGTAGCTGGCGAAAGAGAGAGAGAGAGCACCCGTATGCACGATATTTTACGAGTTTTCACATATGTTTTACACGAATTCATAAACTTTTGACAATTGGGAAAGCCAAAGTTCAGCTCGAAACTTCCTTTCCCAAATTTACGTATGTAGAGGATCTTTTATTCGCGCTTTACACGCAATACCGCACATAAATATAAAGTGTGTATAATCGTCGAGGCCCGCCACGTACGAATGTAACACATTGATAATTCCGACCAAGGCAGGCCACCGCGCGTACATGTACGCGAGTGTAGGAAGTAGCGCAGCCGCGATTACGAGTACATGCATGCGAGGCCGCGAGAACAGCGGCCAACTGCTGCAGTATGTACCTACCGGATAATGAAGTTTCCACGCGCGCGCAGTCCCTGCCCATCTTTTCTTCACGAAAAACATTGAAAAAGAAGAAAAAGAAGACGAAGAAACGATTCGGTCGAGCGTAGCGTGCGCCGAGTTGCATACACCTCGAGCGCGATTTATTTCCGGTGCACAAAAGCAGCGGCTCGAGTGTATACGTACGCTTACGCGTACAGGTGGTGCTGCATATGCGCCATAATAAAAGACGAAGGGATGATGCCCTCCCGGATACATCCTTTTTCTTGTCTTTGATATTTTCACGAGTTCTGGGGCGGGCCGTACACACGAGCGAGCGGCAAAAAGCAGCAAAAGAAAAAGATGATACGCTGGATCCACCCCGTGCGTACGGAGCGCGCCAGTACCAAAAATACAACGTAAAATGTAACGTCGAAGCCGGAAACTCGTTTTTCTCGCGCTGTGCGCATAGAAAAAAAAATCTCTCTTGTCGTCGATTAGAGTATATATAAGGTATATGTACAAGGCCACTCCGCCTTCTTCCAAGTTCAATCTCGCTCTGCAACCCTCTTTGCAACGAGTCTCCACGTGAGAATAGCATCCAGTGTATCGTAGACTTTTTATTCGAACGAACGTCCAAATTCAATATCTCGTGAATTGTTGGGGAGGCTGTCTATTACGATCGTGTACATGTGTATCTACAACTGTTAGCCATATAGGTACTACTTATAGATACTCAGGCGCCTGTTTTTGTCGAGCTTGAATACGAGAAAGATACTCTCGCTGGTACATGTAATACGTGCTTGGGATCGGTACACGAGAATTGTACATTTTCTAGCGTGGAGCCGTGGGCGTGTGTGACGAGATGCGCGCGAGAGATGCTTCACTTACGCGCCTCGTGCATACTTATATGTATCGGAAACTCTCACACGTCGATTTCCATTGGTGTTGTTACACACACACACACATATGTATATACGATCGCGATCTGCTCGACGTGTAGAGTACAAATCTTGATAGATGCCTTTGCGTGCTTTGTGTATGGGAAAACGTCGTTTCGCCTCGCTCGTACAAATCACAGAAAACTCGCATTCTGTGTAAACTCGTCAACTTTTCCCTTGGCATTCCGTTGAGATCGGGACAGTTACATGCATTTGGGCGAGTATTTTTTGGCAAAAGCGTCAGCAGGAGCTCTATTACGAGGCCAGAGCTCGAGAACAGCTCATTGATTTTTTTGGATAACATTATTGCGAGCACATAATGACGTTCTACTGCGGCGTAAAAAATGATACAGTATGTTCTTGACAAAAATTTATGAGAATAATATACAAAACACGGATAAAAAGCCTTGTCGCTCTCTTTCTCGGCAAACCGAAGCGGCAGATCGCGCTCATCTATCAAAAAGTTGAGTTTCATAATTTTTTATCGTTTGTGTACACGCCCGACGGATCATTACTTACGATTGCTCGCGGACTAATAGCTGCGACTAATTAATACACGTTCAGCGTCCAAGCGAACGAACGAGCTCGAGGCAAAGGAACCGCGGCGTCAGCGATGATAATTTTTTTCTTTTCTCGAAAAACGTCCCTAATGTACATATGTAGCATATAGTACAGGCGAGTATAATCAAGCGTTCACACGAAACGGAAGCGCGTCTGTTGTGCCTGTATATACGCGCGTGTACATTGCAGGAGCCGAGGCCGTGCAGCTCTCCATCCAGCGAGCCGAACTACGCCGAGATATGCTGTATATATGCTGCCAGCGCACATGTGTTGTATGTAAAACCGATGATCGCTGCAAGTCGCATAGCTTATTTTATATCGTCGTTGCCGAAGCTGCTGCGGGATGACGTTTCCTTTAGCTCGCGGACGGTAATGATACACCCAAAGAACTTCATTTTCTCGACAAAGTATATATTGTGTTGTCGCGCGAGGTTAGCCGCTACAAGAACGACACCGATTCGCCTTATACTCGGCATAAACTGAGAGGTAGCTCGGCGTTCCGCAGCGCACGACAAACGCGCGTGTAATCGTCCTGCGATGCCCGAGCTACCTATACCTGTGTCTGTGTACGCTATAATAGCGCACGAGTAGGTGTGGCTTACATTATGTATATGTTTCTTTTACTCGGCTACACATAGGAGCGTTACATATACGTCGTGCCAAATACACCAGGCTACTTATATCCTTTGCAATTTAGCCTCGTTGTAACGCGTGCAGTCTCTCGTGTACATGTATACTTTGTATAAAACAAAACCTCCGCACGTTGAAGGCCTGCCCGATCCGTACCTAAAGTACGTACGCGAAGAAAAAGGAGGGTAATATCGTGGCACATAGAAAACGATAACGAGCAGCTATTTTTTCTTCTCTTGTATTACCGTCGACCTACGAATTACCGGGCGCGCGCGCGAGTCTTCTCGAATGCCGTGTATAGCTACGTATCATCGGTGGGCCGCGTTCGAGTTGCTACGACCGGAAACTGCGAAGGGATACAATGAACAGGATACATGCCCACGAGTACAAAGTAGCTCGACGCGCGCCAAACCGAGTATACGGAGATTTTGACACCGGCCTACCTAGTTATAGATATTTTGGACTTTTCTTATAGCGACTATGTTCACGAGTATTATGAGACGGCGGCTGTCGCCCCACTCCGATATCCCTTTCATTCTAAAAAAAGAAACTCTGCAGCCACTGTTGCTGACGCTACTGCTCCGTTTTTCACCGCAGTTCTACATACTGTCGAGATATTAGAACTCGCGTAAACGCACCTGCGCGAGCCTACATAACATTATAACTGTGGGCTACTAATGACGCGACCATGGCCGAAACGGTAAAATTGGTCGATTCAAAGGGTGGTTTACAGGCTTGCACGATCGCACGGCGCTTTTGCGCCGCCTTTCCTACACTTGACTCTGTATTACAATTTTTCCTTTCCGACAATGAAATTGAACTTTTTCGGTGCGTGGGACCCTGTCCACGCATATATAGACACTTTATTATGTGAACGAGCTTTTCAGTGCGCGCGGCATCTTCTTTCAGACGGCGTAAGCGATCGTCGAAAAAGAGAGAAAGCAAAAAAGAGACAGGTGGAGGAGGGAGCAAGAGATTCTAGGTGACTTATACTCGATTGTGTATTCTGGTCTTTGCCGAGAACAGGCGTCGCGAGCAAGGGCGTCGTGCGGCAAAACTCATTTATCGACGAGCAGCTCGACTTGCTGAGATTTGATGTTGTTGAAAATTTTCACGCGCGACCGTAGAGCGAAGACGCCGAAGACAGCTACCACTCACGAAGTTGGATGAAAAATCGTACGCGTGCACAAACTCGAGACTGGAATTAAGAAAGCCGAAGAAATCGCGAACACGGCCAGAGCCGAGTTATTGACTCTAGCGTCTCATGTCGCACGTCTACAGGATACGAGGAAGAGCGAGAAAGAGAGAGAGAGAGAGAGAGATTATAGCGAGACGCAAAGTATTTATAGCGCGTAATAATCTCTCGTTTAAATGCAAAAAAAGAGCAGGACGAAAAGTGCAAATCCTTCTAATTCCAAGCAGCGGTGCGGTGCAGCGTCCATTAGCTGCGCACATGTACAAGCGCACGCGTGCACTTCCGAGAAAAGGATATAAAGCATTTTAAGCGGCTCTCTCTCGTGCTCTCGAGCTCGTTCGATTAACCTGACGAGTTTAAATTCGAGTTTATCTTGTACGTAACAGTGTATCACGATTACAGAAAGGAGCCTGTGTGAATACGCATCTCAAACCTAATTAATTCAAGCCTACACACAGCTCTTAGGCATATAATGTATTTGAGCGCGCTCAGAATTCGTTTATTTATTTTCCAATCGTGCTTATCTACGTCTATCGATAGATTATCGATGCATTGTGTACATCGGACCACGATGTGTACGTATGAGCTCGCGCGATCGATGAGCTCGAGAGCGTATAATCGAACAATAAACACATTTTTCAAGTCAACACGACTGCAAAAGCTTATAAGAAAAATTCCGTTTCCTTCCAATGCTTTCCATGTTATCGATCGCATCTGAAAAATTTGGAAACTCCATTGAGCACTTGGTACATCCTCGATACACAGCAGCTGCTAGCCAAAGTGAATATCATCGTTTTCGTGTAAGGCACGCGCTTAACTTGCGCGACTGCGAGCTACGCGTCGAGTATAGCGCATATTGTGCATGCATTTAATACCTCTGCTGCTGTTTCTGGGCTATTAAATGGTGACTAATCTTTGTGGTTCATCGTGCAGCCGAAGAAATTTCGAGTCGAGCGAATACCGAGACGGTATCGACGATAAAAGTGATCCTATTTGATACTTCCACGTACGTCCATTATCAAATGATTTGTGCATTCCTTCGAAAAAAAAAAAAAAAAAATGAAAAATACTGGCTGCCCTCGTATATTGTGCAGGTATATTCAAATTTCAGGTCGAACCACTTTGTAATAAATTTACAATTCGAAATATACAACGGAAAATTTGAAATTTCGATGTGATGTTCCGGACGGAGGTACTTCTCGTGGTGAAGTTGCTGTGGCTCTTGTTATCGATCGGCACGTCGTTCTCGGACCAAATTTTAATTTGTTTTTGACATCTACCACGTCCATGACGCATGATATTCTACTGGGTCACACCAGCTATATTGGTGATCCATCATGTTTAGAAAAAATCCCGGAAAATGTGTACTGCAGACTAGAGCTGTCGGAAGCCTGCACGCATAGGTTGGATGCGCTCGGGGTTTGCATCTAAATGATTATTAAACCTCAAGTAGTGCAGTCGGAAGTAGGGGTTGACGATTTCGAGCGGGATTCAAGCCGCCGCATGCATATACGCGTTCTCAAGTGTCCATGTACATACAGAGCTCGAACGTAAGTCACCCGAGTCTTTGTTATTATTCCTTTTCTCTAAAGTGGATGATGTTTCTCGAGGCGCTCGTCGCGTCTATCTATATAACTTGCAAATTTTGCAGCCGAGGAAAGTTTCAAAGTGTTGGAGACGAGGAGCAGGAGGAGGCGGACGAGGAAGACGCTCTCGTGCAAGCGCGACCCGACTGTTCCATTGAAATTCCAAAGTGTGAGAGGCACACACTGCAGCGCGCGCGTCGATTTTCTTGTTTTTTTACTACTTCTATTACTAGAGAGGACATTCTAGCGTGTCAAAGTGCCTTTTAAGCACGGCCAAAAGTGTCGCTTTAAGAATTTTTCGGCACAAGCAGTGGCAGCAGCTGAGCGGACTTTTTGCTTCCGGCTGTAAACCTTTGGTTTCGTTTTACTTTTTATATTAAACTTTTACGCTACCCAGGACAAGGAAATTTTTTCAAGTTTAGCTTTTTCTCGTGCGCTTTTTTTTCGTACAGTGCACGTGAAAATTTACGATCCTCGCTTCTCAGGGTTTCTCTTTTATTTCAAGGAATATGCCATTCGCTTTGTTTCTTGTCATCGTACGAATATTCAACGATGACATAGATATTATTTATATACGTCGATACATAAAAATGCCTTTCAAATCACTTAAATCGTCGTAAAAAGTTAGAAGTTCTCATCGCAATGCGTAACGGGTTCGAGAGGGCCTTTCCTTGAAACAGAAAAGTGCACATGCCCGGGAGAGAATTACGGCCGATGCCGTTCCAAGGTAATTATCATACTGGCCACATTATTCATCATAATTTCGGTTAAGTTTGACACATTTCCACAAAAATATATCGACGATTTACACTTAATGAGTTCGATCATCGTCTTACGGTCACGAAAGTCACCACAGCTCTGCATTCGCTGTGATATAATCTCTCGTTTCAGCTGCTCTATTTGTACATTTTAACGCGTATTAAATGCGTTACGCGGCAGAAAAACCTTTGCTCCCATGTAAGCTTAGTTGGCTACTAGATTTTCGGGCCTAAAAGTAATTTTATTTTTCAGAATTACATATTAATAAAATGAAACGGATTTTTACGATACGGCGGCGTATCTTACTTGCTGGCAAAAGGTGAATGGATCAACTCTCGGAGCAATTCTCGACTAGATGAAGTTCATAAAAGAATTTATTGCGCGCTTTTTGTAAACGATTTTCTGTCTTTTTTTTTTGATTTCTTTTATACGTAGGACAAACTTAACGTTTTCGCTTGGTGAGTTTTTACGATACGCTCGTCGTAAAAAGACGAGAATATTGGCCATTTTATCTACAGAGGCGCAGGCAAGTGTGTGTTGCCTGAATTTGTGCATATAGGAGCGGATCGTCAGGCATAGCTTCCAGTAAAATTGGTGCGTATGTTGGATTTCGTGTTTTTTTCTTGATTTATTTAAATAGCCGCATGTGCAAACATAGAGTACACATTTACGGCTAGTCAGTATAGCCTGCTGAACTTTATTGTATGGGATACGAGTAAGTTTTGCGTAATATTTCAATTTGCGTTTTGGCGGAGAAAAGTCATAAAGTAGGCGACGCAGCAATAGCAATTATGAGCGTAATATAGAGGCCTAGGCATCGGTACAAGTTTTGTCTCGGAATTATGAGAAGCCGCTCGAGGTTCGCTTGGTTTTTCCGGCAACTCTCGCGTTGCGCGCAGATGCAGCAGAAAAAAAGGTCGTAGCTGGTCGATTAGCAAAAAGTTGCGAAGCTTATATACGCGCACGCAATGCGATGATAATTAAGTGGAGCGCGCAGTCGAGCTCGGCGCGTATTATTATGAGATTATTTATGCGACGAGAAAGAGAAAGAGGCTAGCTCGAGGCAGCCGTAACGAGCGGACCGCGAGAGCCCCGCGCAACGTCAAAGTTCGAATGGGCGTCCGAAAATTTAATTTGATTTTAACGAGGCCGCGCGCGGCACACGGCGCAGCCGAGCACATCCGGGGGCCGTCGCTTGTTGCACACGCCGAGCTCGAGAGCTGCATAAACTCGGCAGAAGGCACGATTATTTCAGAAAGATCACATTAGGAATGCATTAGCCGGTGTCTGCGTGCTCGACTCAACGTATACGACGCTATTATAATTGAATCCAGCCGTTGATGCACGTGCGTCGCGTCGCTCCTCGTTGTACGATTCCGCCTGGGCACGCATGTAATGCAGGAAATACGCAACGCGCGCACGTATATGTGAGCTCGTGCCCGAGAGAAGAGAGGGATGTCGTCGTCGCTACGATTACTCGTTGACCCGTCGAGCGAGCACGTCTGTCTGTGACAATACGCCCGGTTAAATATTTATCGGACGACGACGAGCAATGACTCCATCTCTCGCGCCCGTGTCTCTCTGTTCTAGCTGCGACGCTGCATTGTGTGATCGAAATTGGAGAAAATAATGCGCGATTTATGAATGCCGAGGATAATATAACGCGCTCGCAGGGGTGGACTACGTTGCGAGCTAGTTTCGCATTTTTAGGCCAAGGCAAGGGGGAAAAAAATTAGGTCTACTCCTTCGTGCCAGGGGGGTGATTGCAGTTGTTTGTTCGGGGCTAACCCATACGATCGGGAGAGATCGGCTGCGTGCGAATATAAATATACGTTCGCAAATACGCCGCCTATAACCCGCTTCGCTGCTACCTCGGTGCTATTTCATATAGACGCGCGAGCGAGCTTATATGTACGTAGTTCGATTTATAGAATCACGTATTTTTAATTGTAATTTAGTGTCGGCCGTGACACCGCGTCAACGGAGAAATTGATATTTACGACACGAGCAAAGTGTGTATTTGGATTAGTTTGCCTCGTGCCTGCTACGTTATACGTATACGTAGGCCGTTGTTGTTCGTAGCAGTCTCTGCCTCATGCATGCGCCTCTTTGTTATTCGTCTCTCGTATTTATTCGGTAGTGGTCGCTCGTAATTGATGAAAATGAATAAATATCCAAGCGATGTTTCAGCCGGTATAGAGAGAGAGAGAGAGAGAGAGAACGACTCGCCTTAAGCAGTGTAAAAATATCGCCACCGTATTAATAAAGCTCAAGGAAAAACCAAAGACTGGGCAAATATGGCGCTCGTGCATGCGCGCGTATACTTATATTTATTTATCGCTTGGGTGAGATTATTTCTTGTGGGAAATAAAGTAAAACTGACTTATACGAATGACACAGTTGCGCTGCGCAAAAAAAAAGGTGAAAAAGTTCAGAAAGGCAGCCGAGAGATGAGATGCGACGGCAAAAAAATATAAGCCACGCATTCGCGCTCGCAGTCTCGTGTGTATTACAAGTAAAACAAATGCGTACGCCTGTATACATCCCGAGAGGATTTCGTACATTACGAAGCGTGCAGCTCAGCTCCACAGCCGTATATGGCTAGGAAAATACATTCTGCTTTTTATCGCCTTACGTGATCTTCGCCTCGCTCTCTTTTTTTCCTGCCCGAGCTCCGTGATTGAGAAAAGTGTCGTTAGGCTGTATGGTACGCGGGCAGGTTGGGGGGTCGGCCTCCATCTCTTTTCTCTTATAGATGCACTTTCGCACCGCAGCGCTTATGCGTGCGCAAAGATAACATTGAATATTTCATGCGACTTTTTGGAGCTGCGCTGCCAATATGTTTACAAACTCGCGAGAAGAGATCGATGGCGGCTTTGATGAGTGGTATACGTATATGAATTATATACAGCTCTCCCCCATACCCAGCAGACTCGTGCAGAAAATGCCTCGCACAGTGCTGGAAGATAATTGAATTTACTGAATTGCTTGTGTACATGCGCCCAGCACAGTCGCGCTACGTCTCTCTATAAACTTGCAACGCACCGCGTTGTTGATTTTTAATTTGACTGTGCTATATATTTTTCTTTCTCCAGATCGAAAGTTCGGTAGCGAGCGGTGGGCATATCATTTTTTTCCCTTCGCCGTGCTCTCCCTTGCTCCTTTCATTCTCTTTTTCTCTCTCTCTCTCCGTTACTCTCCATTACGTTTCTGTAATTTCACGAATATAATACACGGTGCACGGTAGCGGAAGGATGATGCTTGAACTTTAATAGTAATCCATCGATCCGATTCCGACGGTATTCGTATCCCCTCTGCGTGCGCTCGAGTATTGGAAAAAATATTTTTTCCTTTTTTTAATATACCGAAGAAAATAATACCGAAAAGTGTAGGGGTGTATGTACGCGCGCGGCGATCGAGGCCTCGGCACGCTTGCAAAAAAGTAGCATAGCTGCGGTTTCCGTCACTTTTCGATTCGATCATTTCTTGTCTCGCCTGGTATACGGAATCAAGAACGACCGCAGCTCGAAAGAAAATTATAGCAGCCATGCTTTCGATTTCTTTTCCGACGCGCGGCGTTGGTGGAAATTATCGATTGGTCGGTGCACCCGCGTGGCGGCGGTGGCGGCGTATATATATGCCGTCGGCTGCTCGCGAAATGAGGAAAGAATATATAATGATCCAGGAGTATACATCATGAGAATTGCAAGTAAATTCATCGCTCTCTCAGTGGTCTTTTCTTCTGATCTGCACCTGATCCCGAGCGCGATTGCGATATTACACATTGAACATTACCGAAAAGAAAAAGAATAAGCTAATGAAAAAATAATGAAAAAGTGCGTGCGCAGGGAATATATTCGCGATAAGCCTAGCGCGATAAGATCGAGCGTCCTGCAGAATTGGCTTAATTGCGTCTCGTCTGCACTGCGCCGTTGGTCGTAACGCACATCGCACGCCCGCGTATATAGTATACACGAGCAGTGTGTAGCGTACGTATAGGCTTATAAAAATGTTGAGCGCGTGCAGCACTCGGAGCATTTGTATTCCACACTCGCAGGAATGACAGGAGCTCGTACTTTTAGCTTATACAGATCAGCTTTTGTTGCAGCAGCGGAACGAGGATTTGCGAGAGGTGCGGATGAGATGCTTTTCAACGCTCTCTCTCTCTCTCTCCACACGTGAGCGCGTGTATTTGCGCGCGGCCCAACTCCGAGACTCTCTGCGTCGACTGGCATTTATAGACAAGACTTTGTCTCTCGCGAGACTCGTCGTCGCTCGGCGCGTAGAATGGATTATCTATATATGTATAGGTGCGCACACACGAGCTGGCTACATGTGGGCTCGAGGGATTACCCGGACGATTCGCGCGTGCAGGGTCCAGTGCGCTTCTGCGCGTCTGTAAGCTACGCTTTTTATTTTAATACTTTGATGGCGAATTCTCGTATACGCCGAGATCCGTTTATATAGGCGACGTGTAGCTACCGAGGCATAAAATCATTTAATTTCTATGGTTTGTACCTTTTACTCATTTATAAATTAGCTCTCGCAGGGATTATGAAAGGAGCTATTTAGTGTATACGTAGCTCGTGCTCTGGCTCGTAGCAGCGGCCGTTTTATATCCCTCGCGCAGTTGCGAAACTGTTTCATTAGTTTCTCGTGCATAAGTAGCAAGGACATAGAGGGCAATAAAAGATCAATCTCGCCAATTCCGCGCTCCTACCTTCATATATACGTATTATGCGCGCCCGTGTGTCATATACCTAGCTCGAGAGAAAGAGAGACTCGCTTTACAAATATATCAACGGGGTAATTAATGAAAACGTGTGTATATGCGCTACATAAGACTTTGAGAACCTTGGAACTCCGGCGCGGCCCGGCTCTCTTAATTCTCCCGCGCTCGGCTCGAGCCAGGCGTACACGAGATCGCCTCATAATGCACGCGCCGTTATGTATCGACTAGCCTGCCTACCGTATAATTTTTACGGCAGTTACGCTGAACCCGGAGAAAAGTTAGAAAGTACGTTCGAGCGGCGAAAGCTGTATGTGCGATAGCTCGCGCATCTACATTCGTAAATATGATGAAACGATATAAGCTGCAAATTTCATTATTAATCCGTATGCTGTTTTTCGTTTGTCAATGTGTCATGTACATGCCTAATGTACAATATTCTATTCGATCTATTTGATAACTCGTGGAATTTAAAATTTATATACAGCGCCAATTTCTAACTCGATCTTTTTCCATGTAAAACCGCGTGTTCTCGATCAATTTTCATTAGTTGCGAGACGCGTGACTCGAGCGATGCTTAATCTATAGAGAAAATACGAAAAGTGTTATTGTTAATCCGAATTTTTTGTAGAAAATGAAAAAATTAAATTGATATATTGACACAGGGTGGACAGATTTCAAGGTAGATCAATCGCCTCGATCAAATTTTTGTTACATCTGGTGCTATATTTTTCCTTTTTCGCTCGACGATCGCCCGTCTCTTCACTACTGCAAAAAAAGAGAACAACAAGAAGAACAAATATTGACATGCATGTATAACACACGAGCCAACTGCAGCTGCAACAGTTTGACACGCGAACGCAGTAGCCGCTAAAGTCTATTTCGACGTAGGATGCGTTTCGAGCGAAAAATCAATCCGGTCCAATATAGCCAAGTCAAACTCATTCTCTCGTCGTTTGTCGAGCGTTAAGCGCAGCTTTCGGGGCTCTCGTTAGCGATCGTCGTCGGCCGGATTAGAAAACATGCTCTAATATACCCTGAACTGTCTGGCCAACTGGTCACTCTGCAAATATTGGCCACTACGCCAGATGTTATTTCCATCTAGGATTCTGCCTGTCTAGGATTATAAAATGCCTATAAATACGTTGATATTGTGTTGTTTTTATTATATTATCTCTCTGGAGCCAGTGCAGCTCTACAGGCCTAGATCGCTCATTTGCAACGAAGCTCGTTCGATATAGGTATTTGCGTTTTGTGCACGCGTACCTGTGCCGACTCGCGCGCACCGAAGCTCCTGGAATGAGGGATTAAACACGCGCCAATATGTATGCATAATGCAGCATGTTATGAGTGTTGTGTCGAACGCGCATGCGTATTATAATATTACGCCAGCTAGAGGATCGAACAAGCGAGGATCGGGATTGTTGAAGCGTATTTTGAGGTGTATAATACATATTGACAGGTGCCGCGCTTGTGTATAATGTATCCCGTTCAAATATATGTGTACGCACGCTCGGCACGATGGGTAAATGGTATAGACGCACTCGCATAGGTGGGGTAGGGCTCATCCCGGAGAGAAAGAGAGAGGATGCGAGGTCTGGATCGTTACGCTTCGAGAGAGATGAGACAGAGATTTCGCGCGGATACAGCTCGGAAGCGAGAGATTTTTCGAGGCTCGAGTGCGCGAGAAATGGATTCGGGTTTCCGCAGGTGCTCGATCGTCGGGGCCATTGTCGACCAGAGATCGACCGAGAGAAAAATGACTTTTTCGGGGTATTTTGGCCCCGGCCAGTTGTTATGGAGAATAAAAATCGCGCGTATATATCTATTTTCAAACGGCTCGCATTCGTTATCGCCCGGCCAATAGTCAGGCCAATAAATCATTAAATATTTATCTCTTTTCGGAGGAGGAACAGGCGGGAATCGGCGGATTACGCGTGGCGCGCAGCTCGCGATCAGGGAAACTCGTAAATCGTCACGCGGCCACATTATCGTCGCGCGAGGGATAAAGCTCATACAGCAGTCACACACACACACACACTTGGATGAAATAGATATGAAGCTGTTGGATCGATTTGAGAGCCACAGCGGATCTCGGCTCTAATACATTTCTGCAATAATTTCTTTTTCTTTTCATTTTACTGTAAGAATTTTTCGTCGCTCGTGGCGTACGAAGGAACGCGCGAGCAATAAAACATAAATTGTTGAAAATTATGGTCTCCGAGCCGGTGCCAGAAGATGCGCGAGCTTGCGGATAAATATAATAATCACAGGCGTGTAAAGCTCGAGCGTCAGAGCTGCTGTTTTTAGCATTCAACGGTTCCTAATGTTTCTAATACAACATCCGCCCCGAGTAGACAGGCAGTTTCGGAAAGGCAGTTTACGACCTCAATAAAAAAGACAAGCAACGCGCTTAACTGTGCCTATATAATACGTGCCTCGTATGTATAGCTATGTATAAGATTTAACACATCTCGCGAGCAGCATCATTGGCAAGTGTATCATCACCTATATATGACTTGGCGTATGTTTACTCGGGTGCACATAGTGTGCGAATGTACATAAACAGTCATGAACAGCACAGTGCTGTGACTCTGGCGCTCGAGCGACCGAGAGAGAAAGAGAAAGAGAGAGAGAGGCTGAGCTCGTACCACCGAAGACTTATCCGCGTCGTAAAATTTCACTCTCGATGTTTTTACAGCTTCCGCGCGAGCGCCTCGCTGTATAATACACACACACACACACTCACATACACGTACACGTACAGCGAGAGAGAGAGAGCAGAGCACAGCTTTCATCACCATTGCGCGATGAGCTGCTGGTGCTACTGCTGCGGGCTTTGCCTTTCGCGCGATCGGAATCTAGATAATAAACATCTCTTTGAATATGCCTCACTTTATCTGCGAGCGATTTTTCGGCTCGGGATCTTTTGAGATCGCGCAAGCTATTGCTCGGCGCAAACGCGGTCGCTCCGCGATAAGGTCTTTGCCGCTCTATAATAGTGTGAATGCACAAGCTCATTTAAAACGAGTGCGGTCAGTGCTAGGCTGCGACGCCAACAAAAAGAAAAACTTGCAAAAAGGGACGAAAAACGATGCCAGCAGTGCCTTGACCTCCCCTACATAATGCAGCTTATAGTGCACGCGTATATAATATACTCGCAAGCGCATAGTACGAACTCGTGCTTCTGCGGCCGAGCTGCGCGACAAAAATCGAGCTTAGCCACGCTATATAGGCGCTATTTATATAAGCCGCACGGGGATTATCTCTTATTTGCGACTCGAGCGTGTCGCGCTGCGCAAGGCGCCTTAACAAAGCGTGAAATTCTGCGCTCGGATCGCTTTTCGCGCGTCAAATGTGCTTTCTTGACTCTGGGCACTTTTCTTCTCGGCTTCTCCGCACATGCACGGGGACAAATTTTCATTGTGTCGTACTACGCCGCTACGTAGTAAGAAGTATTACAAACGCGGATAGCCGGAGGATAGAAGGGGGACAGGTGGTAACCGGAGAGCATGGCGCGCCATAGAGAATACGCGACGAGGACGATGCTTTTTTCTACCATAATAACGTGTAGCCTGGCATTGTGCGTTGTTCATATAGATCTTGCGCCTCTTTCTCTCGCTCGTAGAGCTGCAAAGATCTCTCTCTCTCTCTCTCTCTCTGTACGAGAGGCTGTGTGCCTGTGCGAGTGTGTAGGTTCCTCGCGCGAGCAGCAGTGCCTGACAAATTTCCGAGCCAAGGGGGGAATTTATGGGCTTTTTAGTGAGCGTGAACGCGAAACCAGCAAGGAAAGAGGCACATTGATATGCCACACACACATATATATATCGTAGAGTATATGTAGGTGATTCTTTTAGATGAGCGCTATGGAAGTAGGTATTTTGCTCGCTAGCTAGCCTGCACCCAGAGCTTCGCGCGTTATGTATACGTGTGCGAACTGTAGGTGAGACTTTTTACTACACTATATAACGCCTCGGCGTATATGTACTATACCATTATACGGGAGATGCGTTTGAATAAAAGTAAAGTCATGCGGGATGCTGCTCTGCCTCTGCTGCCTCCGCTGCCACCTCCGTCGTCGCTGCAGCGAGAAAAATATACAAGCTCGAGCCAGGATGAGCTACACGAGCTGCAAAGAAAAAGTAGTAAAATTTCCTGTGACTATGTTTTTCTCTTCCTCTTTCTCTCTTGCTCTCGACGTGCTCCGCAGCTCACTTATATATATGTGGAGAATAATTTTTCAAGCTTGTTCCTATGAACACACACAGAGCGTGCTCCAAAGCGCAAGAGAGCGCAAAAAAGTTTACACGTGCGGTCTACACGTACACACACACGCACATAGTGTACGTGCACATAGTTGCGGCTGTGCAGAGACATACGGAGATAATTTTTTTAGGAATTCGAAACTTTGTTGTGTTTTTGGGCAAAATACGCTTTTAGTACGTCATGCTTATGCTGAACTGCCTGCACTCCATTACCTTATACTCGGAATATATGCAATTTAATTCCAAACAATGTAAATATTATTTTCTGCAGAATTTTTAATTGCACAATATTGTATTACGGCGTGCTTTTGTAGCACGAGCGCGAGAGAGCGTCATTTCAATTCTGCGTTATTTTTCAGATTTTTTCACTATATTTATGTGGAAAAAAGTAAATCGCAAAGATTTCACGGCAAAAGTCCACGAAAATCATGATTGACCCGAGTTGGTCAAAAAGCCATAAATTATTCATGTGCTTCAATGCAGCTAGATACTTGTACAAATATCCATCTGTCAAGCGACGAAGATCGAATTGTCCTCTCAGATCCTTTCTCTCGGACAATTGCACCGAATCACGATCAGCGGCTTATTGTGCCAGCTCGAAGCTTTTTAACCTCTTCTGAACGCATCAATGCGCGCGCACGAATTAAATAAAGATCCACAACAAACAGCGCCTAATTCTTCGTCGCAGGCATATTTCTCGAAAAAGTAAAAGATCTCCCCAATTTATCGTATTTAGCATCCCTAAACGGTGGACGTACGCTACACGCACACGGCATAATGTGTGTATATGTGCGAGGGTATATAGATGGCTCGGAGCTGACAAAGAAATAGCACCGAGGCAAAGGAAGGAGAAAGTGCGCGCTTATTTCTCGAGGCATATCGAGGTTCTAAGCTCACACATAGACACAATATAATGATGCATCCTGCTCCTCGTTACGACAAAAGACGGTTCAAAGAATTTCCCGTCGTGTCCCCGAGCTCCTTTTCTTCCCCCCCTTCGCCCCCTCCGAGCGTGTCAATGCTATTCTCGTGTATAGATCGGGTAATTTGTTGTGTAATGAATTGGCCGGAGCAGTGACGCGCGTCGATCGACTTTTTCTTGGCTCTTTTTTTTTTTTGAAAAACACGTATACGATATAGCCGAGCGAATTCGGAGCTCAAGCTCGAGTCGTGTGTACGGCACACAAGCGGTAAATCACATAGTTGGATGCGCTACTACCACCACACTGTAGGTATTACTCGTCATCCTTCTCGGCGTATAAGCGACTCGCCCATAGATATCGTCTCGAGGCAGCGCTCAAAGCGTACATATACGCAGCTTATTGACACGAAATTGAACGCAAAAGGATCTTTCATCTCCGGTACACGCCAGACGTATATCATTTGCCGTAACTCATGCGGCTATGCGCAAGATAGCATTATATTATATATCTAGTGAGCCAAATTGTCATTGATTCGTGAATTACGAGTATATTCAAGCGTAAATTTGTCGAGAAGTGCGGTAGGTTCGTCGGTACTTTTTGGAGAAAGTCGGGCCGCGCACACGTACAGCAGCTGCATCAATAGATTTTTCCAGCCGAAAAATTACTCTCGGCGACGATGGTGGCAATGAAGATGACGACGACGACGACGCAGAAATACATTATTTTTCTGACAAAGCTCCTCATCGCTCCGTCGAGTGGGTTCGGTTGCTGTTTATGAGGAATTATCGGGTGTAAGTCGAAGCGTGCACCAAGTGACAAAGCTCTCCGTATGTGTAACAAGCAACAGTCTTCAAGTGAGCATCATCGCACTACTTGAATCGTAATCCGAAGCCGACGACGCGCTCGAGTGAAAAGGAAAACAAAGACAGTGGAAAAAAAGGCGAAAAATAATTCAGAGCCTGTTTTAAATATGTATAAAATGCAAAGTAGTCGAGGCGGCATTGTATATGAGAGCAGGATCGTCGAGTTACGATGTGTGCATTCATCTACATCCACTGGGACAATCATCAAAACCAATTTAAAAGCTATAAACTCTAGAAATACAAATCACGTCGAGAAGGCCGTGCAGTAAATTTGCAGCGTCTAAGTGTAGGTGGTACACGTACAGGGAATTATAGTTGCATACACACACGCGCATAAGGGAAGAGTCGCAGACAAACGGGCTCATAGCTGCGCGCATACACATACACGCGTGCACGCGCAGAAAGCATCGCAAGCTGCAAGGGACTCGAGCGAGGCTTGCGCATACACGCACGACGCCGAGTGTAAATCAATCAGAGGCCGACAATTCATCTCATCCCGCGCGTTATTTATCGCTCGCAGGGCTACACCTTGGCCTGGGCTGCATCCACGCGACGCGACGCGATATCATAGTCGCTATATCCTAAGACGCATACTATGCAGCGATGTATGTGTGCGCGCATAGTTCCAATTAAAATCTAAAATTAAAACGTTAACTTATCGCGACTGCTCGTAGGGTGGCCGAGCTTGTCTGCAATCATTGTTTTTTCTTCTGTTCGGAGGCGAAGAAAAATATTTCGAAGCCACTTCGATCTGCCACGAAAATATTTTTGTATTTGTATACTCTAGGCTGGAGTTTGTGTCTGGCTTGCGAGGACCTCGAGAGAGCGAACATATTAAAAGCCACGCATCGGAGCATCTGTCTCTGCTGCTGCTGCTGCTTCTGGTGCGTCGAGAAAGGTGTCGAAGGGTTAAGAGTTGTTGGCGTTGGGATTCACTTCCAATACCGTAGCCTACGAGTGCTCCGCGAATGTGTGTATACGAGACGGGCTGTATATATATGGGGGAGCTGCAGCGAGGTGCGAAGTGCCGGGTGTCGCCGTCTTCTTTCTTTTTCTTTCTTTTTCCTTCTTCTTTTTTTCGTCGCTTTTTTCTCTTTGCCTCCCGACGACGCTGTCTGAAGTGTTAGTGCAGTAGGCTCGCGCCCGAGTGTGTGGGGTATTTTCGGCAACCCTTTTTCGTAAATCACGGGCTTCACTTTTCTCTCTCTCTCTCTCTCTTTCTCTCGCTCGTTCTTTCTCGCTCGCTTCCCTTTTCGAATAATTAATGCCTCTTCTTCTTCTTCGCGTGTATATAAGTGCAAGCCTGTGTGTGTATATGCTCATTCCTTCGTATACACACACACTCTCTCTCTCTATGTGTATTCGTAGCTGCTGCTGTCGTGTTAAGAACGACCGCGATAGGCTTCCTTCTGCGAAAAGCGCGTGTCAAGGGATTTGAATGTCTATCAGCGGTGATTGCGCGCGACGCATATACCCGGCGCGTATTATAGCTGCGCTGCAGCTTACTCGTCGACTCATTAATAGGTCGTTGATATTTTCGTGTGGGTTTCGTGCTTTTTATCTTGTTTTGGCGCGCGAGCGACACGCTACACGACGCGTGCCTCGAGACAATAGCCGCGATTATTCGTCGCGAAAACGCGTCGACGCTCGCCGGGTTTTTCCTATACGACGTTAGAATATGCACTCAACCTGGATGAGCATTTCGTGTAATGTCACTTGGTCTCTAGCTCGACTCGTTCGTATAGCAGCCAACGCAGTCGCGGGAATGGTTTTATTTTCCTCGGCCGCATGCTCTTTAAAGCATACGTCGAGACGAGCTGTACTTTTCCGTTTTATGCGCACGGACACGTACGCGTTCGCGGGGCTAGAACGAATCATTAGCCCTCGGAGTCGAGCTCGTGTATCATTAGCTATACGACTGACGCCGCCGCTGCTGCTGCTGCTGTTACTGGCAGAAACAAGAGAAATAATTAAATCGCGATTTCGTAATGCGTTTCTTCAATGAAAAATGTAGTCGTACATCGTCGGAGCGCGATCCACTTCCGCCGAGTAAGTAGCTAATTTAATTTCTAACGTCTCTCGCTGCTACCGTACTACCAGCTCTGCCTCGCGCGCTCGCGAGAGCAACGTATAGCAGAATAGACGTTTTATTTCGTTACGTACAATTCTATTATGGCCCAGAACGTCGAGCGAGAGAGTAAAGTTGTAATGCCAGCAGCAGCAGCGCCGGCAACGTATACATATAGCAACGATCCCGAGATATTGCAAGCGCGTAACAATTCCGTTGCGTCTTATACTCGCGTTAGATAAGCGCCAGCGTTTCCGAATGAAAGCGACTCCATCCTCAAAATCGTTGATTGCACCGAGCGAGTATGCGAAAACAAACATCTCGACCCGAAAGAAGTTTATATATCGTCGTCCAGAGACACCGGGGACAAATAAACCTTTTACACAATTATTTAAAGAGACAACAATTCTATGTTCGCGTACACAGATAAGATACACAAGTACACAGTCTCGAGCGAGCGTCGATAATTTTTTCGAGTTTCGATTATGTTTTTCACACTTCTGTGTGTATCGCGTGGAATGATTGTAAAAATCGAATATCACGACGGGCAGAGTCGGAGTGAAAGTGAGAAAGATGCCTGTGCTATTCGGTATCAGAAGAACAAGACTACGTACACGACGTAATAAAATCTGCTCATAAGCGGATGAACTGATTGTACGCATACGTACTTATCCATGCAGGCGAGAAATCGGAGTACTCTTGCGAGTAGCTGCTGCACTCGTTGACTTGCAATACAATCAAAAGCCAAGCCAAGAACATAATACGCGTAATATACTTGTTTAATATATCTTGGGTGTACTATTTAAAGGATAAACTTAATGTTGCACGGCAAATATCGTGGGAAGAACACCGCATTACACGTCTACCAAGACGCAAACACTTTAAGTCTAATCAAGCCGTTGCACACGCATACGCACACGTCATATGTGCACGTGCATAGGCATATGTTGGGGCGGGATTCTATTTCTCAAGATTCATTGCACTTGACTTTTTTACAGTTTACACTGAATTTCAAGTTTGATGGGTCTTTTTTTTCCTCGACACTAGCAGTCCGCAAGAGTCCCACATTAATGAAAGTAAAAATGGCCCGCGGTTAAATTTGAGTCGCTCGATACCGCAACCGGGCCAACTTTCGGAGAATAATCTATCATCGTTTTGGAGAAAAAAAATTGGAAGGCATACAATCTAGCGGGTACGTCCAAAGCGAAATAGAAGCTGCTGCGAGCTCGCACAGGAAGACGTGCTAAGCATGTGGGTCAAGGTGCAATGGCAGTTGCCTCGCAACGCGCCCAGCTAGCTATGTGTACGATACAAAACGCCCCCACGCAGAGGCTGCGGCCAGTGGAGAATGAATTTTCATCGGTGGAAAGATGCGGTCTACCAGTGCGGCTTCCTCGTTTTTGTGCATGCATTATGTACACTTGGCATCTCGAAATTCAACGCGCTCGACCCGATGAGGATCGTATAAATCTTATTATAGCCCAGATTATATGCCAATGTGGAAAAACGATGAGCTCGAGGACTCATATGGCTCGATCATGAAAAAAGGCAGAAGCCTTCCTTCCCAGGAAAAGATAAAAACTGGTGAAGTACATTACGGTTGACAGCGCAGCTGACTCGGGTAAGCTTGGCATCTCGAGTAAGCGACACACATGACTCTAATTATGCAAGTTGAGCGACGGCCAGTGTCCGTGGCCAACCGATGCAAGTTTGTTACATCTGCCTGAGTAAGCAGACGCGTAACGCTGCGTGAGATTTTCCGGGGAGACGAACGTCGCTGATTTCGCAGTGGGTGTTTTGGCGCCCTGTGGCTCGTGTGCCAAGACACGGCTGCAGTATGCAGACCGCACAATGGCACGACTTTTTCTCCGGCTTTCCGGCGCGGACACGCGAGGCACGTGAATATTTTACACTCGTGCACACACCCGTCCAATGATACAACGTTATATATGTGAACTTGTGCTCGGTTAATGTCTTTGGAAGCTGCGGCTAGCGCACAGCTGTACGTGTACTGTATACGTATAACACTTTATCCGGAGAAAATCCGAGAGTCCGGCCGGCGGAAAATTGCTCTCGACGTGGTCACGCGAGAGCGTCGAATCGATTACATTATCGTGCGCCGCCGAAAGCTTTCATGCTTCCGTTGGGGAAGCTGCAGCACATATAAGTGCAGCTACTGTAACAGCAGATATAGTTGGCTATACATTTGGGTGCACCGAAGCTCTGTGCGCTGCTCTTCTGTTCTTTATTCACATAAATTTCCACAGCATATTTTCTAAATCAATGTTTCTTTTGTGCACGAGTCTCTCTGGCGTGAGCATAGCGACGACAAATCTGCCCCCCCCTTTTTTTCTCTCTCTCTCTCTCTCTCTCTATCTTTCTCCGTCCTCGATTTATGGATATACGCAACGTGAATAATCTTGTGTTTGTACAGGCAGATATACGCTCTTGGAGCGAGTGAGCGAGTGGAAGCGAGTCTTCGTAGTCGTCAGAGTCCTCTGACTAGATTTGAGTAAATATTTGTCATGAGTAAAGAGGAGAAAGAGAGAGAGAGAGAGAGAGAGAGAGCAAGGGTGACGTTATACGCTGCTATGCTGCCGCCGCCGCCGTCGTCGTTGCTGCTGCGGGTTTAGCATAAGGAAAATGAATATCCCCAGGCCAGAAGAGGAGGGTTAGACACTGTGTAGGCATGTGCGTGAGCGCGACTGTGTACAACATATAGCACACATGCGCAGGGCCTTTTTTGAGCCTGCATGTATTTCTATGCTCACCACCGCAAGCTATAAGATATTTGGAGTAATAAATTAGTCGGGCCGAGGCACGTAAGAACAAGCGATCCGAGCGCGAGCTCGAGCATTGTCATGGAAATTCCAGCCTGAGAAAGAAAAATTAACTCGCTAAAAAATTGGCTTTTTTTAAACTCATCTTCGTCCTCCTCTTTCTCTTCCTCTTATTACGTGAACGAGATAAGCTTCTATATAGTCTCGTAAGTGCTTCTAAGGATTTGTCGTTTGCCGAATGCGACGATTATATTGGATATTATGGAGGAGGACGAACGACAAGCTGACGTACTGGAGCCATTTTCGACGACTCGACATCCAGGCAAAAGTTCCTGATTGACTTTTAATACGGCTTACCTCTTTGGAAATTATGATTTACGTCGAGGAAATTTGAATTATCATTTTTTTTCCTTCACTCACGGTCAGCTGGTATATACACAGATAATGAAGAAAAATCGATTCCGCGCGGGAGAGAAAAAAATAATCAGTTTCGGCAATTATTCATACCCGAATTTAACGAGTGACAAATCGATGCTGCGTACAAAATTTATGCGCTCCGAGTCACGAGCGGTAGACAATACCGAAGACAAACACGGGCATGATCGAATGAGAAATTATGTATATATACCGCAGTACGTATTTGTACATAAATCAACGAAACATGTAGCCGAACGACGTTAATCGCGCATAATTCGAGAAGGCGAAATAAAAACTTAACGAGGCACGCGCCGTGTGCCGCCCGTACATGCTCGACTCTCTGCAAAGATGTCGCGCTCGGAATAAACGAAATTCCTCGGTTACTACTGCTACTACTACTACGACTACTGCTACTACTACTACTACTACTGCATGGGCCGCCACACGAATACTGAAATTGCGCCGCGGTTTTTCTTCGCCTCCCGGGGCGGCGAGCGCAATTTCATGCACTCGAGCGCGAAAACTTCTTCGCAACTTTTCTCGTAAAAAAGCTCGCGTCCGATTAATCTTTCGTTTCAATATACAAGCTCTTGAGATATTATGACGCAGACTGCAGAGCTTGTGCCTGCAGAGACCACCGGCAAGCATCATTATAAAAGCCAATTGGTTGAAATTGCACCGAGCGCTGCTCATGATTATTTTACTGGATAACTGCTCGTTATTATTAGTACTATATACACAAGCACACAGACACATAATGACGATGTTCTTGCGTCGTCGCTCTGCTGTCGTACTGCTACCGTTGCGACGACGATGATTCGAAAAAATTGTAGAACTGCAGTGTGCAGCTCGTAATGCGCGTCGGCTGTTTCAGTTGCGAGAGCCGAGTACATACAACGTGCGATCGCGTTATGAATAAAAGTGCACGCACAACAGAGTGTCGCTTGCGCGTCGAGAGCAATTTGCAACGATCCGAGCGAGATCGGCGGTGACATTTTCAGCTGCAGCATTAAAAAAGGAAAAAGAGAGCGTACGAGAAGAGGCACGCGCGCTCGTGTATCCAGTGCACTCTGCTGCTGACGCGGCGCTGCTGATGTTGCTGCTGCTGCGGGATTTATTCGAAAAATTACATATAATACTCGGAATGAATTGAGATGTTTTACTAGAGGCATTATTATTGCGGGCTATTTCATGAGTAATTTGTTGCAGCGCGTTAACGCATGTGCTGTGAAAGAAGGGGAAAAAGATCGCCGCTTGACTCGAGAACAATCAAGCGCACTCGGATTTTCGAAAAAAAAAAAAAAAAAATAAATAAATAAATAAAACAAAATCAAACCAAAGAGAAGGAGCTGCAGCAGAGGAAAATATTTATAAATTTATATATAATGCCAAGCAATTTCGACACTTTTGGAGCAACTTTCCAGCTTAATAATATAATAACGTAGTGTGCGCCACGGCGAGTAGGGCGATTTTTTTCCTCTCTCTCTCTCTCTCTCTTTCTTTCTTTCGCTCTCTGCGAGAACAACTCGCAAAGTACGTGATTTTTGCTCTTATACGTGCATATAATGCAACTCGTGTATACCGCCAGTATGCGCTGTTGTGCTATGGAATCTCAGACGAGCGCGAGATCGCTCCGAGCGTAAAACTACAATTATTTTCGACTATATGCATTATACATAGCATGTACTAAGTGAGCGCGAAGCTTTTATACATATTAAAGCGTGTTTCGAGTTGCAGCCAGTATATATATATTGCACGTGCATAGGAGCCAGCAGCAGCAGCAGCGGCGGCAGCAGCGCAGACAAGATGGGCAGATACTTTTCTCTTTCTCGCTCTCTTCGGCGCTGCAACCTTGAACTATCATTTCGAATGCAAATTTAGCACGTCTGGAGCGATTTTCGAGCTACTGGGCGAGTTGCTGCTGCTCTTACTGCTTCTCTCTTCTCTCATTTTTCTTATTTCCTTTTTTTTACATAAAGTATATTTACAGCGGTAAAGCTCGACTCGAGCTACCGTGCGCTTGAGCCGCGACGACGTATATCATCATACTCTTGCTTTGGAGCTTGGGAATTTTGCGTAAAAAAGTTTTTTCGAGGCCGTAAATCTACTATCAAACGTGGATTTTAATTGTAACGATTTCCAAGAGGGGCTGCCGAGTGCTGCAAAAATTGGAGTCGCTCGTATGCCTTTCGTAATGCGGCCAGCGCAGCAGATTCGAAGCTCGGCAATTTTCTCGAGCTCTCAAGCGCCACAAAAATTTTCCTCTTGTACAAAACTGCGTGTAAACCTTTATAGTCGCTACATGCAGAAAATGCAAAACACATACGTAGAGCAGGTCGAGGTTTTGGTCAGCTTGTGTCGAGCAATAAACTGGTCTCGTGCTCTACTCGTGTTTCTGGCGGCGCGATGCGTTTACTCGAGTGCGGTCTCGCTACGTGTTCACATTCATCTCGTCTCCAGAGAACTTGGCTATTACTTAATTCAGCCCGGTCATAAGGAGCGTCTCGTAGCTTTTTGCACACACATTTTACGGTCGCAGACGATGTGCGCGTATAAATACGAGCTGGCGAGCGTAATTGGCCGGGTGCGCGAAAATCGCTCGGATCGTTTTTCGTTTCTCTCCTCCGCAGCGATCGTCCTTTTTTATTCCGACTCTCCCTCGCTCGTACGCGCCGCGAATACGCGCGTGTAAGTAGTGCCGAGCGTCGCTTGACTTACGAGCTTTGCCATGCTGCGCCACGCAAATAGGTGGCCGCACGAAGGCCAAGATTTAGCTCATCGTGAAAGTTTCGCGGCGGTCCTTGCGTATATATGCGTACACTCTTGCCGAAGAGATTTCGCGTGTTTCGCGAAGGTAATGATATTTTTAGGGCACTGGAATTCGTACTTTATATTATATACACATATATATATAGCCATTACGTTGAGCGCGAGAGAGCGAGAGGAGATAATGCGTCAGGCGGCATGTAAGTGGTGGGTGGAATATGGCTTTTGAGACTTTCATATACTCGCGGTAATCGCGCGTCCCCGTTTCGATGCACGTTCGCGGCATTTCCCATAGCGACGATTTCTAATTTGAACATGTCATGTACCATAATTTTTCAATACCGAAATCTTTCTCGGTATCGATCGGCTACAAATCCACCGAGCGAAACGCGTCTGTCGTCGCAGTGGCCGCGCGCGCACGTGTATATGATTTATAAAGCGAAATAGAATCTCGACGCGGTCGCGCGAACCGTCGATGCTGGAGTTCATAATACGCGTCACGTACGAGCTCGGAGAAACGCAACGCGATATTCTTGCTAGGTGATCTTTGCGCTGGTGGGATTGTTTTGCTTGTAACTCGCGTGCAGACGATCGTCGCCTTAAAATTTAATTCGTGGCTGAGAAAAGGTCATCACGGTGCGCGCACGAAATCCAACGAGGAGGCGAATATAATGGAGGGAGCCCGGAGGAGAAAAGGATTGACTTCACCGCAACAGTCTGCAATAATTATACAATAGGCTGCTGGGTCGCGAGGACTCGCACACAGCCCCTATATAGGTGCACGCGGGCTCGGAGCGCGAGCCGTGTCTTAAACGGCTCGTAGGTATAACAAGGCTGCAGCGATCGGAGAGGCCAACACGCTTGCGTGGCACATAGATCGAGGGCCGATCTCTAGCGCACGGCTCGAGTGGGGCCCAAGATTGACACGAACGCGCCGTAGAGGAGCAACAGGATGAAGAGCTGCGATGAAAAGAAATAAATGAAATATAATATAAAATACAAGCAAGGAGAGACAGAAAGAAAGAGATAAAAAGGGTTTCAACGTCCAACGAATGTATTTTTTTCTGACGTGCGTACAACGCAGATACATCGCGTGTGCTTAGGAGAAGCTGCTATTATATATGTTGCGTATGTATAATGCCTCGGCTCGGGCCGCGCTCCGTGGTGAACTACTGCTGCTGTCAGTTTTTCGTATTATATCTTGGCGTATTCTCGATTTCACAGGGGCGCGAATATATAACGCGAGCCGCTCTTGGCCCGAGCTCGCCCGCTTATGTATACGGTAGCCGATACGTGCCAGTCGCATTATTTCGCTGCTCTGTAAATGTTTGTGTGTGTATGTGCTCCAGAGTGGCGAAACCAAGTTCGAGGAGAGAGAGAGAGGGATCGCCACAGAACGCGACTCAAGCTCTCCGCGTGGCATTGTGGCGTGCATGGCCACAACGACGACTCAACGAGATCACAATGAGATGTATTTTACAGCACGTATACGATATACACACACGAGCGCTCACCGAACTCTTCTATCTCGCGCACGCATAAAGCATACATGCGTGCCTCATTATATTCGCTCCGATTTCCGGCCACATGTCTAACTCTTTATTTATGCCTGCTTTATGCGTCTCTTCGTATGCGTCTTTTCATGCTCGTCCACGACCAAATGTACACATGCACGCGAGACGTACATGCGGGTACGCGCGTATAATGCCTTGCACGAGTCCTTAAGCAGCGGCCGATTTATGGGAATTACTCATATTTGTGGCTCGGCCGAGCGAGCATTGATACGCAAATGGATCATCTTTTGCACCAACTACGTCCTCGTCTTTTGTTTGTTGTACTTTTGCGCAACGTTAAAGCCGAGTCTATATGCTTTTTCAAAGAGCCGATTCGGCCGCTGAAAAATTCAAACTTTTCATCTACGTTCGCTCGAGTGTTTGCGGAGCAATTTTCCCTCGGCTTACGCGTTAAATCAATCGAGCCTCGACTCGATACCAACTTCGAGGAAGACTCACCGCTCGTGACCTGTCGGTCTCTGCTTGAACGCCACTGTGCGAGCTGTTTGCTCGTCATAAGTGCGTTGGCCAATATATGATCTAAGAAGTTCGCTTGATTTCTTCAGTTTTTTTTTTTTTTCACGAAACCATTGAAAGAAGCGTCGTCTTGTCTACGGGCGGCGCGCTATTCTCGAGAATATGCGATCTCTTGGCAAACGTGTCGGCCGATTGATTTTTTTCGAGCTAACGTGAATAGGCGACCCGAGGGAGGCCCGTAGATCGTCGGACGACTCGCGTGAGTGCGACTTATAATGTTATAAATTAGCCGCTCGCCGCAACGCACCATGCGGGAATGTATACATAATATGCCAACGAGATACATTTTTTCAAAGCTCTGCATACGTATTACGCATTATGTGTGCTTATGTGTTTAGTCCACGCAAATAGACGAGTCATATTCACATAGCCACGAGCGATTCCTGTGTACAGCACTAAGCTCGCCGTAATATACAGCCGAGTCTTCGTATAATTTTTAAATCATTGAGAATCCGGATGCGTAAATTCGCTAAAAGCGTCGCGTTGATGATCATAATGATCTTTCCGTCTCTCCTTCTTTTTCTTTCTTTCTCTATCTCTCTCTCGCTCTCTTTTTTCCCCTTTAACCTCTGATAGTATATGCGATATTCGCTAGTACATCCCAAGTGAATTCATTTTCATTTTCAATTTTAAGCAATTCAACCTCACTCGCGTTGACAAAAGTCAAGAGTGTTGCTGCTCGCGCTGTCAGTAAAATAATGTTATCTACCATAATTGGCCTTTCGAATTTGATATTCGCACGAATAAGTAACTCGCGTACTACTAAAGAATTTACATTTTCAAACATTCTCGATCTTTCGTAATTCTGAAACGATGGTCGGATTATCTACCCAAATGATTGTTTGGAAAATCTCTAATAAACTTTATAACAAAAGTCTGCTAATTGTGAATTTACCCGATCGATACGAAAATTTATGATTTTTATTACGCGCAGTACTAATATAGGTTTTATGTGTTTGCGCTTTCGCGTTTTGTTGATGATCATTTTATATTTGAACTTAAAATCAAAAACTTGACGTCACTTTCCAAATTGGACGCCTACATTTTTTTTCGATTAAATTGAAATGAAACTCGAGTTTAATAATAGTCATTGCTTTTCATACCTTCCTGTCTTTACTTTGACAGGCATTTTTCATCTATATTATTGTCGACGCGCTGTCAATTTTAGCTCGTAACTTAGCATAATTCTCAAGAAAACTTATCTGAACTCAATCGGAAAAAATGTATAATCAATACAATCTGCTGGCTCGTATATAAGCTGAGCCGTCTCATTTCTACGCATATTGTACATTATATATATGAAACAAGTTTGTCGCCCGCGAGAATGAGAGAGAGAGAGAGACTCAGTGATGATTCTATTCGTTCGAATCTCTGACATCGCTTCAAAATTCAATCCGGCTGGAAACTAATGAATTCGACCTTTTCGACGAGTAAAATTATTTTAATACAACAATTCGTATTCACTTTTTTCTACGCCTCTGCGTAATTGACTTTATTCTTATTTGTTACACTCTGATCAGGAATCTTTTTCTGTTACAGTACGTACGCATGCTGTGCCTCGAGAAGCTCTCAAATAATTTATATAAAAAATTGCCACTAAATAACACGAATTTTGTAAAAAGATAAATTTCACGAATTTCGTTAACAGACCACTTTTAATTTTGTTCATCAACTATTTTTGATCGCGTGCTTTTTTAAATACGTAAGAGCAGATCGTTTTGAAAACTTTCTCAAGATCCTCACTCTTTAATGCAAGTGAACCGATGTTTCGATTATGCTTTTAATCCAGATTGGAGAAATAAATCTTGATCGAGACATGCCAATATTATCAAACGTCTCAATTTTTCTATGCACCAGAGCATCATAACTCACTCTTGAAATGCATCGCAGTTTCTAAATTCTCAAGGGTGCATTACCAAGCTAATAAATAATAAAAAAAGAAGTTAAATATTTTGCTCACGCGCGGGGTTACCTTTGGGAAGACTCAGCTCAGAAGCCACCGAGGTAGAAATCTTTTAGCTTATACACGTGCAATCGAAATATATAGTTCTCGAGCGCTGGCTAAGAGCAGCCGACAATTTTTGTGCAACAGTCCGAGCGCAGTTCGGCCTCGCAGCGAGACGAGCGAGAAGGAGGAGAATCAGGATAATCTTTCCGTTGAAGGTCTTTCGATAAATAACCTTACACATAACACCGTTCGCTTGGCTGCTCTTATACACTCTCTCTCTCTCGCTCTCTCTCGAATTTTTTAGGACTTGTTCGTTTTCTACCTGTGATGCACGAGCTTTTACCGCCACCCATATAAATACGTGCGCGTCTGTTTTTATGGGCCTCTTTATAATAGCTTTGTACACCTCCCTTTGTCTAATCGCAATCTAATTGGACCAATTATGTATTTTCATCGTGCATATTGAACGTTAAATTGTCTGCGCTATGCACCAAAAAATAGATTTTAAAAATGCAAGCCATTTTTTCGGCTAAAAACATTTTATAGAATACTTTTCTAAAATAGCGCCGCGAATCATTTAAATTTATTGCTTCTGACTGAAATTTAATCATTTCACTATGTATACATGATTGGTCAACATCTAAAACAGCCGAAACAAGTGTTTTTAATATTTTCGACGAGATAGCCTGAGAGCAAAAATTTCCTTGCTTTAAAGAGAAAAATGTAATCTACTTAATCACAGGATTGGCAGAAGAGGTAGCGATCGAGGCGACCGCACTCTGTACACCGTCTGTGGAACTTGCGAAATGAACATTAGAATGATTGATTTCAATCCGACTGATATTCATCAAAATTCACGTCAAGCCTCCCAATTCCGCATGATACATTTGATGATTATGACGACTAAAATCTCTGCTCCGCAATCATTTCCTCCAGAGTCAAATGTGTGTATGTGTGAGTGCGTATCTTCACATAGAAGAGCCGAACGAATTAGTTCGTGTGTGTACACGCGCAGACACACATGCGTGTGTCCATTAATCCAACTAGTATAGGTAGGTAATGAATACCCGGAATAACGGGACTGCGTTCACGCGCGGGTCCTGATGATGTTGCTGCTCGCAGGTTTTATAAATGACTTTTTACCTTGCAAAATATCCATGTAAATTGTTTTCTATAAATTGCGAATGAATAATTCTGTCCTGAATTAAATACGTTACCATATATACAAGCCAGCGATTCGATTTTTCATCCCGATCTTGCACGATCGCGACGGTATATCGGGTAAAATCATTTTTCACTGCCCGACTACTCTGCATATATTTAAAGGCAGCAAAAAATTCATCATCTGAACCCTCGCTATAATAAATAGATACAAGATTGTCCATAATTATCTCTCAGGTGCATGCATATTATGTATTCACATACACACACGCGTAGACCAAGCACATACACATGCTAAAATTTAATGAAACCCTGGGCGAATCGTCATAAACTCTCGAGGTCGAGCGAGGAGGCCCATAAAAATCTAACGATCGTCTATTATCGTACGTATATGAATAAGCCAGTCCCCGCTGCCGCTGCTGCTGCTATTGCTCGCTTCGAACGCATTCATCATTCCCTCGTACAGTGCAGAAACCTACCAATTTTTTAGAAAATTTTTTCCCATTAAAAGCCAAATTTTGCCTTGTTTTCCTCCGCACGCATACGGTGAACGTATATGCGTAAAACGCATACATCATGATGTAGAATTATGCAAGTTCTTCGGTGATAAACTGCGCGTCGTTTGAGCCGTGCACCGTGCGTAGAGTGTGCATATTTGCGTGCTCGAAAGAGAATAATTAAAAAGGCTAAGAGCACATAATCAATCCACACTGTTATATACGTATAATACGCACTCGTGACTTGTCTTGCGAAAAATAAATAGTGGAGAGCAAAAAGTGGTCAAACGTTTTATAATCCCAGGCAATTTAGTCGCTCTCTAAACGTTCACCCTTCAGCGTGTTTGGGCTAAAAATTCCTAGTCGCAGCTTGATCGCAGCTCTCTTTCTCTCTTGTATAAATCGAGCTTCAAAGTATTAAAAAATAAACGTCCAAAATGCTGGAGAGTCAGAGCTGCGATCGAGATGCAGCTCGCCCGCCGTTTATAATTTGCAAATAACAGCTCGCAGCCGGGCAATTTTTAATATACACCAGCATCCTTATACAGAAAGATGAGTGTGCAGGAGCAGCCTTAAGTCTTTCTCTGGCGCACTATATATTATATATTATAAAGTTTCGAATCGCGAACGGCAGCAGAAATTTGGCAGTATGTGCGTGCACTTGTTTACACAAGTCAAAAGCGTAATTCCGCCAAGTTTATCTACGTGTATACGGTACATAATCGAGTTGGCGTGGACGTTATTACACATAAAGTACACTCGGGGTGAGCTGCACGCCAGGCTCGATTCGCGAGAGCAAAAAGATGAGAGATTACAAATGTCGTAACGATATATATGTATACGGACAAGAGCGAGCTGGAGAGAGCGAGAGGCAGACAGGGAGAGAGAGCAGCTCGTTGTCGATTGTTTTCTTAATTACCTTTAAGTGAGGGCCTTAATAAGCTAATGGCAAAGCCATGATTTTTCGTCCTACGTATAAAGCAGCCTCGTTCGGGAGACTATTAGGCACGAGCCAAGTTTATCCATAAGAGATGCGCTCGGCCTTAATATATAGGCTCAGCTACGAGGGATGCTTAATTTTTCATATCGACGTATATAATTGGATTATTAAGTACGCTTTTATTTATCGACTTACTGACCGTAGTCTGAAAGTTTTATGTTATATGTGTGCGCATATATATACGTATATATATACTCTATATTATTATGAGCACGTGAGCTGTGAGCGAAGAATAAATTATTGCTGTATATATACGCTATGTGCGCGAGCTAAGGAACCGGATGTGGTCTAGTACACGCGAGGATTCTAACTTTGATTTCTATCGTTCACCAGTGCTTTTATTCATGGCTGATTCGCGCAATGACCTGCATATACTTTTATCCAATAGCAGCTAAGGCTGCACCGTAGCTGAGTTACACATATGGACCCGACGCTTCACGAATCGTTAAATGATAATTACAAACTTGCCTCGAAAAGCTGCCCAGCTGAGTACACACGTAAGAAATATTATTCGTCCGAGCACCATCTTACATGCGCTCGCAGAGTGCGTGATTTGCTGCATGGATTGCTGCAAGGATGTCGCGACCGGTTGTGGGTCTGCTGGCGTTTGAGAGACAGAGGGGGGAGTAAATGAAAATAATTCGGGAAATTTACGTAACACGCTGAAATGATGCAAAGTAAGAAACTTTTTCTCGGCGATCAAGACTGCGGCAGCTCCCGATGCGATAATAATTTTTAATTCTCAAAGAAGTCTCTCTCTCCCTCTCTCTCTTGTTTTTATTACAAGCTCGATTTACACGCACTGCAGCAAGATAATTTGTTCGCGCGTAATTTTTCAAAGCTCAAGATACACGCGGTAAAAAAGAAAATGATGAACACCCGGCAAAACACGCCGAATCGTTGTATATGCAAAAAAGGAATAAACACGCATACATCGTGTGTCTGGTCTTGCATCCATCTTTTTTTTTACAAACGAAATGAAGAACAAGAAGAAATGCCGGGTATTAATTCATAATATATGCTCACATGCCTAATATATATGTGTGTGCATATGTACCAGCTTATATGCGCATGTATGTATATAAATATACAGAAGGCGAGAGAACAAAAGCGCGCGAAAACAGAAGGAGCTCGTTTGAAGCCGTGGCTAAACTATCAGGCACGTAACGTATAAGCACAAAATTCGAGTGATGATAGTCGCGGTAAAGGTACTCTTTGACCGAGCGTAGCCCGCCCGAATTGAAATGCAAATTAAAAAAAATATCCGAATTATAAAATTATGATTCGCATTTTGTCTGTTCGCAATTTTTCGACCGTTGAAGTTGTAGCGCCAGTTAAAAATTTGCAGCTGACCATATGGTATATACGCGCATTTATCCGTCCAAGATAGATGGGTGCGATACGCGTAGCTTACCCAACCTCTTTTTCCTTTTTCTTTCAAATTCCACAACACCTACTATAATAATATTTCGATTTTTGTATTATTGGAAGAAAGAGATATAGAGTAGGTGTAACGAAAAGTGTGAGGGGCGCTCGAGTTTTTTGACTGGATCTTAATAACGCACTTATAAAAAGGAACCTATATACATTTGGTAAATTGAGAGTTTAAAATGTTTTTTGATTTTTTGATAGTCCTGCTGAATTATACTTTCATTCATATTTGATTTTTGAGATGCTAAACGATGAAGTTCAAAGTGAGTTTCTACGATGATATTTTTTTTTTGTTGGAGAACATATTTTATTATTGTAAAAATTTGTTTCACTAGATGTGACTCAAATTAGTTGAAAGAGAATAACGCATGTGAATAAATACTGAAAACGCTGACTATTCTTTATTACTGCACTTGTTTGATTCCTGACATCGACCGATCTATTAATTTTTTATAAAATGTCATAAGTCACATATAGGCAAATTTAAAATTTTGTTTTCACAAGGATGAAAAAAGTAGATACTTGAATTTCTTGTTACGTTAGTTGTTTAAATCAGAATCATTGAAATTATAAACAAAAATACAAATATTACACCTTCAACCAGCATAAACAATTGTTTATTTATTATTACGAGGCTCGAAGTACGCGTATTTACTATCTAATCATAGAGGCGTGTGTTCGAAACCGTGCATCGAAATGATTTTTGTCGATCTCATCAGTAAACAAACGCTATTAAATACAGAGCAAGGGCAGCCTTTGAACTAATCCCGAATCATTATTATCGAAATGCAGCGTAAGCAAGATTATGAGTTTAATTTTTGGATTTCGAAATTCATTAGCGCGCTCTCACCTAATGATCGAGTAATCACGCCTCACTTAACCACCCATCCTGTGAAAGATCTTTAAAAATCCCTAAAATTATAGATCAACGTATAATGGCGCATCGCAACAAAGAATATCTACGTGGAATAGACTAAACGATATTTTGGCGTCGGCGTCGTCGATGTCGAGTCCCGAAAAACGTTGAAAATTATCAGCTGCCCCTTACGTGCAAACCTTTTTCAGCCTTGCCTATTATTCGATTCTTCTTTTTCTTATTCTTTTCCTTGTTCTTTAACCGACGATGATTTCCGATGCTGCTGCCGCTGTCGCCGGCACTCCTCTCGTTTCGCTACATTATATTTTTCTTGTGCCCGGATGAAGATCGATTCTGCGCTCGCAGAGGAGAGCGTTTGTCGTTAGCCACGAGGCGCCTCGATTTTACATGATGGAGTGGATGGACCGGGATTATAACGCTGCACTCGAGCTCCAGCGCCGACTTCGCGTACGTACGAAATCCAAAAGTTCTGTGATCGATTGCCGCTCGCGCGCACACGTTTAAAAAGTCGGCATAAGCGTGAGGCTCTCTCTCACTCTCCGATTATTTTTTACTCGGTCCTGTTTGGGCGCTCGTCTATACATATGGACCGGTTGACGAGGTCACCTGAAGATCTCTCTTTTTCACACTTTTTGATTTGTTTTTTTTTTTTTTTTTCACCAGATCTGCTGCGTGACCGCGCTAGTAAACATCCAAAATATTTCCTCGCAAAAAGCTGCAATCTATTTTTTTATCATTATTCACTCGCGGTAGTTTGTACATTCGACAACTTTGCCAATTCATGAAAAAAGAATCAAATGCGACATTAACTCAAACGCTTCATAGGTAATGTTATTCAAAGGTTGCGGTAGAGGATAGTCATATTGTAAGTCGTAATGTTTCCAACGGTTGAATCATTAAAATGGAATTATCCATCTTTAATGTGACTATATGGACAATCTTTTATGAATTAAATTCGCTCGTTCATCATAGACACCCAAAGCAATATTTATTCTAAACTCCATTATTTAACTCAATGATGATTATACCCGATGAAATAATTAGCAGTTGGGCTTGTTTAGTTAATCAAAAACTCATTTGGAGACAGCAACCCATATAACGGTCTTAACGGACTAAGTGCAAAGTCAAGAGCTTTTCCATTTTTTTTGTTAATGCAGTTCTTGAGAAATGTTAAAAAAATATTATTTTTATGAGTATCAAAATCGCGATGCAGCGTCGCATTATTGCAATGCACATATACCGAAATTGAACGCTCTTCGTGCATATCCAAAATACGTACGAGCACTTAATGTATTATGCGCTTCGTATAATCACGAAGTAACAATAAAGTTTATTTGGGAAAAGAACTTTTTTTAAATCGGCAGAGTTGCCGCCATCTCGATCACTTCCACGCGATAAACATAAAATACCTACGCGCGGTAATATCTTTATTTTTTACTCCTACCGCATCTCGCGTCGTGTGCGCGCTGCCAACGAAATTTCAATCGTTTTATGCTCGATCGAAATTTTCCTTGAAAAATATTTTCGCCACCGCAAAGAAGGCGCGCAGTCCAGATGTCGAGTCAGAACGCGGGCATAGTTCGAGCTCGGGGTATTTTCGCAACTCGACGCCAAGTTTCAGCATTTTACCCCGCAGCAATGGTGGCGTTGGTGGCGGTGGCAGCAGGCCCGAGCGGCTCCGTCACGCGGATTTTATTATGGACGCAGTAAAACATCGAAAAAGTAACAGATGGTCATAGATAGCTATTTGAGCTTATAAATATTGGCATCTCTGGATTAGGGTATTTTTGGGCGCGCGACTACGTCCACGCGGTATTCGTCAGCGTAAATCGTGTCATTAAAAATGGAGCACTTCATTGCGGCAACCGAGTCAGGACAGAGAGGAAAAATAAAAGAGATGAGTAGCAAGAGCTGCAGGGCATATGTGCGTGCTGTGCTGCGTTTGTGAGTTGCGATGCGCGCCGGTAACGGAGAATTGATTCGATTATCGTGTATATTCTGAGTGCTGCTCAGCAGACAATTCTTACACACAGACATACAAGTGGATTGACGCGTCGGGTGGCAGGTATCTATTGAGCTCTTGTGAGAAAACACCGGGTCAGTGGCAGCAGCAGCATCATCATCATCATCATCATCAACGTCGTCGGAACTCCAAAAGTTGTTGGTTTTTCGGGGCGAGCAGATTAAGACGACTCGTGCGCGTTTGTGAGAATCTCAACTGATGGCTTAAATTACATTTATTTCCAAATGTGCATGCTTGAATGTATAGATATATATTTACACGCGTTCATTCGCACGCACAACCTGCTTGATTACAATAAGACTTTATTGTCACCGTATCCATTCAGATTGGCAAATTAAAACTTGGTCTCGTTCAAAGTTTTATTTGCTTGAATAAAAACGCGATTCAGGTAAAATGCTAAAAACAAGCCATAATCTATTTTATTGTTTGGACTCGGGCGATCTTGGATTATGGCATGGATATACATATAGCTCAAGCTGTAAAAACTCCGAAAGGGCAATATATGTTTGCTAAGAAAAAAAGAGGTCCTACGTATAAACGGATGTATAAAGGTGTTGTGTGAGTGTATATATAAATATCAGTGTTTCTCGGTACTATCCGATCTTCCTCACTGGAGTATATAGCTCTGCGATACAGTTAATTTGGCTTCGGAGTCTAATGAATGAAAATGTATACACACACTCGCACATAAATGTATGCACAGAGTTGATAGTCAGAAAAACTTGCGTCCAATACACCGAAAAGTCTTAAAGTTTATACTGTTGATGGCTTTCTCTGAAACGTTTAGTATTGAAGGCGCGCAAGGCAGCAAAAGATAATCCAGCAGTCTAATTGTTTGCTTCAAAGTATTTGCCTTGTTTTTATATTATAAAACATCGGTGCACGGCCTCGACGTCGCTCGGCTCGGGCTCTTGCAAGCGAAACAATCGCTGTTCGCGCATATAAAAAAGAGCACCATCTTGAGTCAACGCTTTCGCGTGATTGTAAAATCGGACTATCCTCAAGAGTTAAAAATGAGCGGCCAGTAGCATCCCTCTTTTGAGTCAGTTGCGAAAAGTAAAATTGCGCGTACATTTTTATAAGATGATATTTGTATGCAATTCTACCAGTACATACAACGCGCGTACGATACGCATATAAGGGCAGAGCCGAAAATTGCCCAAAGCAAAACTCGCACGCGCGTGAGAGATGAAAATGAGCCTTTGTACGTCTCGCTTTCTCCATTTTTTTTTGTGCAGTAGTAGAGTGACGGACTACTTCACGTGGCCCACCATTCGTCCTGAAATCAGCATAATTTACCCAAAGAAAGAGAGATGCAACGAGCACCATTAGCCACTCTTTTTTTCCTCTCTCGCTCTCTCGATTTGCAAGGCGCTCAGCCAAGATTTTGGTCATTATATTTGGATATTCCGAAAAATTGCAGCGCTGCAGCGAGGCTAATGCATGTGTAACGCGTGCATGAAATTGCCGCGATCATTTTTGGCCCGAGCCCTGAGTTGGCCGCGCGCGCAAAGGTTAAACATTTTTTCCATGTGCTCGCGCGCGTCGAGGAGCAAAATGAGTAAAAGAAAAAGCTGTGCAGCGGTGCTGACGCGTGCGCGTGCCTTTGAAATTTCGAACGCCCGCGGAGACATCGTCTTGCATTGCATGTACATCCACATATACACATGCCCGTTTGCGTTGTTTGAGACGCGTCAGAGTTGCCGCATTTACTCTTCTAAAACCGCAGCTTGTGCAATATGTCACACGTGCACAGCATCGTGCAACAAAACGGATTGACATTTTTGAATTTTCGCCATCGAGGGTTTGTGGGAAGTTCTTCTTGTCTTTGTATCTGTACTCCCCTGATAAGTACGAAAAATGGTTTAGGAAGTCTACTTTTGTTTAATAACTTAAAGTTTTGTTGATCAAATCACTTTGATTATAGTGTCTCATAAATGTATTTTAACAATCACTCATCATATATGAAACAAATGAATTATTCGCTAATCAAATAAAAAATGTATAAAAATAACTCTTTTTACTCCAATGATGAGGTAAAATTATCTTCATAGAAAATTTTAATATTGCTCGTTAAAATTCATAATTAAAGCAATGTTTCAAAAAATTGTTATTGCACGTTTATTCTACGAAATGTATTTTCTACAAAAAATTGCTTTTTTATTCCAAATTGGTGTGGAGTTTACTTGCATTTAGAATAGAGACCACTACCCAGACAAGTTTGGGAGCTAATTAGGTTTCTAATGCACGTTTTGAGATAGAACGTCGGGATTTTGATTTAGACGCTTAGCGAGCATCGTTAATACTGCGATAATTACAAGTATAGTGTGGGAAAAAGTAGCAAGCCTTTCCTTACTCTCATAAGCAATGAAAATTCGAATTTACGATGTGCTCTGCAAATACGCATTCTTCGTTTTGATTTAAATTTTGACACTCAGCACATCCTCGGAATTAGCAGTAGCCGCGTGTATCTGAGAGAGTTTCCGTACTTTCTATTAATCGTACTTTGCACCGTTCGATACATATTTTGTTTGCTAGTCGTGTAGGAATTTATTATAAGAGTGGATTGAGCTTGAGCTTCTCGGCGCAATCGTTTTATCCGTATATATATACACACACGATATAATGATCAATTGACAGATGGAGCATTAGCGATCGTCGGCCTAATAAAGTACACGTTTATGGCGTCGCTGCTCCGTATATAGCTATATTTATTTCAATGAGGGCGCCCATTTGGAGGAAAGAAAAACTTGTTCCTTAACTGGGAATCAGAGCCAAAAATTACGATCGGCAAGAGCGTAGCTTTTCGTTCGTCATAAATAATTGTTGATTACAGTGTATACGCGGGCTTGATATAGGCAAAGTATATCACTGATAGCTGCTGCTGTGGCTGCCTGTTGTTTATAGCGCAGCTGCACAACATACAACGATGTGCCAGTGCGCGCGCGTCTATTTTAAGTAGCAAAGCTCGTCGAATGAGTGTAACTATATTGAAAAATTAGTCGTGTAGCATGAGTGCAGGAGGCGTCGTGCGGAGAGCTGTTTATGCTCGCACTCGTGGCAATAACAGCTGGACGCGCCAAAGCTGCGCCAGCATCCGTGTTTATTGTTATTGCTTCGATCGAGAGAGAGAAAGACTGTGAGCTTAATTCATATCTTGGTCGGCATTCATCATATTATACTCACACACACACACACACACACATGTAAACGCAGTACACCATTGGAACATATCTGCAGCAATTCTCTTTGCTTCGTTTTGCGCGCAGCTTGTCGCTCTCTCTCTCTCTCTTTCTCTTTCTCGCGTTCTCGGTTCCTCCGAGCTTGCTCGCGGTCAATTGATTACTCGTCCGATTCTCAAGGTAGGCTAGCGCACTTAGCAACCATACGCCAAGGTCATTAAATTATGTTTTTTGAATTTATGCCTCGCCGCCGTTTGCATTTAAGAGAGAGAGAAGGAGAGAAGTCCGCGCGCTCGATGATTTATTTGCTTAATCGAGGGAATTGTGACTCTTGACAAATGATTCCTCCGCAGCAGGTTTATAGTGAGCAGCGAGCAGAAAGAGCGAGACAGAGAGATAGAGAGGATAGGATGTCTGAAGGATGAGCGAAGCTCGTGCGCGCATTCGTATCGCGCTACTTATATTCGCGCGCACTTCGAGCTTTGTGTATTTGTACGCGTTGTTCGGTAAAGCATCCGTCAGGCGCATTTAAGAAAGAGAATGAGAGAGATCAACTTGTAAATACATTATCCATCCTATCCCAATGTCAATTACGATATTTGCCATCGTTATATTCCGCTTCTGCTCGCGCGCGATCGTTTATCCCATTCATCAAAATATGCCTCGGCTCTTCCGTATCGGATCATGGCTGGAATATCTTCTTTCGGCGATCTTCACTGAGTCGAATGTATATAGATCTGCGTAGCGCAGCCTTACAGCGAGTACTTTCTTGCTTTTTTCAACTTGTTTATACTAAGAGCGTGAACATTAGAGCTGATACATAAATTGAAAAAAGAATTTTAAACATTCTTATGATCTTTAGGGTTATGCAATATAAGGTGGAATATTACTCGCGCAAATCTAATTTGGGGTTTAAGAAGGAAGATGAAAATTTTGAAATTTATATTCCTTACACAATTTTTCATATTTACCACTATTTTTCGACAATGAATAATATTTATGATTTTAGGAAAAATCATTTATAACAATACGGGTTTGCCGTGGGGTTTGACGCATTCAGCGCGCAATCGGATGGTCCCTCTATTCATTTTATAATTATTATATGTTTAAATTAAAGCACAGCTCTGCAATTAAGAAAACACAGACACAAAATTATGATTAAACATTTGAAAAGAGTTGGATCTTGAATACTGCAATAGATATTAGTAGAAATACATCCATGTCATAGAAATATATTCAATTTATGTTCTAAGAACTTTGCTTGTCCTCTTAAAATTTCTGCAAATTAGGAAATGTGACATCTAGGAGTAATTTAGAACTAATTAGTATTTATGTCGGTAATGACAAAGTCGATCTCTGTATCAGAGGAAACTTAGGAGACTATGCTAATTTAAGAATTGTGATTATAATTTTTAGGAGCGGGTGAAATTTGGTCGTCTGTAACTTTATATAGTCTGTAACTTCAGGACAAGGTTGCTGGAATGAAAGGGGGTTGGAAGGAGTTGAAAGCAAAAGCGCCAAATGCTCTTTATAAATATTGTTTATCGTAACATTTATCAGCCAAATATCAAAAGTACTGTTTCTGACACAAGCTGTCTTTCTCTATTCTCACTCCAGCAATAAGGATTATGCAGCATGCAAGTCACCGAATTATTAATCGATTGTATTTTAAACAAATTTGTTATTGTTAAGAAAAGGAATGCGATTACGCTTAGTTTTTTTTCTCTTGCTACTTTTATTTTTAGCTACACATCATTGCATCGTATTTTTCAGCTGGCTTGCAGCAGTAATAGTACGTCGTAAAATACGTAGTATTATATAACCATTAAGTCCATTTTTATGTATGAAAATGAAAAGAATCAAGAAATCTGACTGCATATAATATGTTCATGTGATGATTGTCATATGTGTGCGTGTATATAATTGAATGTTGCACTTTAAAGATATATATCTTATACAAATAATATTATATGCTCATTCGGTATTTATATTTTTGCAAGACCTGTGGAATTTTCGGAAGCTCACAAAGCCTCTGTAAAAAAGGACAATTTTCTTCTCGACTTGAGCGTGTGTGAGACAAAAACTGCAAACTGCAAGAGACTGCCGTGGGCCGCTGAAGGTTCGCAAGTGTATAATACGTACGAGTGCATCGAATGTTTCTACGCGCACATCGTTTATATTGAAAATTACATTCCACGCCAGGTTCGACATTAATGCATTAAGATAAAAAAGTTGAGTGCAGCTTCTGCTGTTACTTATCTATGTACGTGTCTTTTTCGCGCGAACGTAAAGCATAATATAGACTTGAAGCATGCGTGCAGCGTATACGCGGTAGAGCTACCCGTGCGCGTTTGTGCTCGAGTTTGTGTGAATGTATACGCAGACATTTTATGCTGGCGATAAACTGCAGCCTGTCATAAGAATACTCGAAAAAAAAAAGAAAAGATCCTTCACAAAAGGAGCATCAGGCACATGATATATAAGAGCTGGGGAAAAATCAAAGACTCGCTAAAAGGATTTTAAACTCACGCATACGTGTGAACTCGAGCCTGTGCTTATGAACATTGCCGACGACGTCTCGCGCGTATACGCACTATTCAAAAGCGAAAGCAATAGATACAGATTTTTGGATGCAATTGCGGCTGCCGAGTGCGTGAAGGGGCTCGACACGTTGCAACACACGACAACGCGATCATTAAGCATTCGCATGACTGAGAACGAGATGGAACGAACTTTATAATATGAAAAATTTTCTTACGCGCGAGTCTCAAACGAACGAACAAAAGGACGTTTAAAAGCCTAATGGGATTACAGTACGTAGTCGAGAATCTGTATGTATACGCACGTGTAGATATACAGAGAGCAAATGGCCTGCGTTGCCGCAAAGTGGTTTATATCATTTAAAACCGAGAGTGCAGAGAGACTGAGAGAACTCATGCAATTTTCGACCTTACGATTTAACGATGGGACCGACAGTTGTGTGCGAGTAATATCGGAAGATTTAATTAATATACTTGATCTTCGATTATTCTTCTCAATGTTGATTCGCTGTCGCTCGATGATTTGGCTGCTGTAGTTTGTTGCACTCTGCAATAACTCATCGACGGCCCAGAGACGATCTCGTAATGACTCGTTCACGAGTGGCAAGATAACTCTTGCGCGCGAACGAAAACAAAAACAACAACCGCCGTAGCAATGGAACAAAAGGAAAATCAACAATTGGATGCATTAATCAAACACTCCGAAGTGCGTATGAATATCTGTGCTGGGCGGTAGTTTTGCAAAATGTCGCTGATCGTTGGTGCACGCGCTGCCACCAGCGGTTGTAAGCCAGGCCGCGGTGCACTCAGAATCTCGCGCACATACAGCGGCGTGCATATATACGATATAACGCCGTGTGACAGGCAACGAATGTCACCGCTTCGAGCACTAACCGAATGTATATATGCGCGCGATGTCGTATCTCTCTATAAAAACACGTGTAAAGCTAACTGTTTTATTCTCTACCGGAAGGTAGAGAGTGGCTTTGCGAGCACCTGAGAGTGCACATACGTATATAAGCACACAAGCATGCAGATAGCATCGCATGAGTGTACGAATGTATATGCAACTACTCGAAGCCCTGACGTATACGTAGGTGCACAATTCTTTTTCATAAAAATTCATCAAGATCCTCCGGGCAACGCGACACCTTGACTTATCTTCGCTACGAAATCACTTTGTCACGTCGAGCATAATACGCACACTCGCACACATCATGCGCGTCGCGATACGGCCGCGGCAAAAGGAAAAATTCATAATCCGCGCTACCCTTATGATCGTGCGTGTACGCTGTGCACTGCGTAGCGTGGCAGCGAGTGGACGAAAGTGCTCCGTGTCCCAGAAAAAAAATCTCGCGTGCGTATCGCAATGTGCTCTCGGTGCAAGTCTTCGCCGCGACAGTGCACGGCTCTATTTTTTTTTTTTTCTTACAAATATACAACGTTTATACATAATATATAAAGCACACAAGGCGAGCCATAAAACCGAAAGTGTGCCAAGTATACGGGCTATTAGGGCCAATTAACAGGCGGCAAAAGATCTGACGACGATGCGAATACGCGCGTTTATTCATATACGTGTAGCAGCCAGCTACCGTCGACGAGGAGGACTTTACTCCATAGCCCTCGCTCGCACGCCACACACATATGTATAAATAATACTCGCCTTACGAATATACTTCGAGGCCTCCTCGCATGCGCGCATATCGTATATACCGACTCGCCTTGTTTGCTTTTTTAACCAACACTCCCCCTTTTATATTTCCTTGACCTTCTCTCGCTGCTGCAGTGTTATATATTTTGCGAACGAACTCTTGCGAGCGAGCGAGCGATGCAGTACTCTCTATTAATTAGCTCTGCGGGACGATGGCCTGCCAAATTTGTGGCTATATCGCGCGCGAGGCAGTTTCGAAAATCCCACCGCTCGTGAAGAGAACTTCGGACTGCAGACCAGGCATTTAATGCGAAAGTTGCGTGCGGAGTGTGGTCGCTGCTCTACGCTCGTTAGATAAAAATCGTGTGAGGATAATGTAATACATTTGAGCTTGTGGGTATTATATGGTCAAGTCGGACTTTTTTCGCATCTTCTCTCTCTCTCCCTTTCCGTCGTTCTTATATTCTCGTCGATGATCAATTAAAGTAGCTTGTATACGTTTTTTCCTCGCAGCACGAGCAAAATTGTAAAAGTCGTTTGTGCGCGGTACGAGTCGAGCGCTTTATTTACCGACGATCCTGGATGGCTTTTTATGGATTCCACGGGGCAACTTTTTATTTATTTATGCGCAAGCGTCCCTCATATCTTGGGCTTGCATTTATACTTTTTAATTAACAGGACCGAGTTTTGCGGCTCCTCGGGGTTCCCGGTACCTGCAGCCATATATGCATAGAGTTGATCGCACGGTTATAATTTTTCCGAATAAGTATATACTCGTCAAGTACGATGAGCTGCTTGCAACCAGCTAAACAGAATGAATGCATCGTCATTTTTTCATGTTTTTTTTTTTTTTTTTTTTTGGTGATAGCATAAACTGCTAGAAGGACATCTTATTGATTCTCCTTGGATCGTATAGTTATATACGCTACGCATGCGTGGAACGGATTATTGCACAATTTCCAGGTACGAGCTCGAGAGATAAATGTATATTGGTTAAAAAATCCACTGGAATTTCGTTCATGATGCACTAAGTAGTAATATTTAAAACGTGCATGATGTCACTCAAAAGTAAATGTTCAGTGATTTTATATTCAATGGGAAAAGTAAAATCGTCAAAGACAGATAAATTGTCTTTTATTCAAATGAATTTTTGTCATAGCAGACTTTCTCAGCTGAACAACTGATACTTTACTTTATTGACAACTGAACCTTATTAGAATTTGTTTTTGAAATGAACAAATATTTCTTAGCGCGCTGTAAGGAAAAAATTTCTAAATTTGAAATCGCTTCATTTAAAAAGATGCATTGTCTGCAGCAATTCGATTATTAAATTATTCAATAATTTTTATGATCATACCTTTTAAGTAATATAATAAAAAAATACCAACATTTTGATTTTGAATCCAACCGTACTAAAGTTCGCTTTTCAGATTGCACAATAGATTCAATAATGATTATCATATCCATATGGTTTTCATAATTATGATGTCGCAGTGAAATTTCAAAGGTGTATATTTTGACATGTTATTCGAGTGATTTCGAAAACTTTTACATTAAACGAAAGGTGTAATTTATTAGTTTCAGATTATATCGGTTCGAAGTTTAATTAAATTTTTGATGTGAAACATCTATATTCGCGTTTGGTGTCAGGGGTAAACCCGTAAAAACCGAGCGTCCGTCCGTCCGTCCGTCCGTCCGAGCGAGCGAGCGCAACTTTGGTCGTAGAACTGCCTATACAGCGTCGGTTTGCGCTACGCGCTGTGATTGGCTGCCGCGCCAGCTACAGAACTGTTTTCTGCTGCTGCCCGCTGCCGAGACTCGACGCGCGTATGCCTGTGTTTACGTATACGCACGAGGCAACGTAACAGCATAAGCAACAGCAGTCGGCTCAGCTCACGAGATTGACTGCGTTGAGATATCTTTCTCTCTCTTGCTTATGCGTATCGCTAATACATATAATACGTATGTGTTGTCTATGCATGTACGTCGCGAGACTATGCACTATCATGCACGTTGTCAAATCTGATACTTATTACTGCATGTATCTATACGTGTCTATGAGTGTGTGTCTTCTTAAGGGAAGTCGAAATTATCATGTTATATTAAGATATAACGAACGATAATAGCTCAATGCACTAATTTGATTAATAAATCAAATTGAAAATTGAAAAAATTAAAAAAAATCAGCTGTTTATGAACAGCTGCAAGATGTGAAACATCTTACTATTAATTTAAGAAAATTAAAGAATTCAAAAGTAATCGAACAAGTAAAAGTCGAAACAAAAAAAGAAGTAAAAAATTAAAAACAAATTAAAACTCGAAAAATCAAGAAAAAATCAATTTAATACAAAAATCTAAAATCAAACAAGTAAAAAGTAAGAAAACAAAAAAACAAAAAACATGAATCAAAAAAACGAGAAAATCAAGAAAAAGAAAAGTCAGAAAATCCCAACACAAGCATCGATGTTTCACATCTGGTGCGCTAAAGCTCAAGAAACTACTCTGATTACTTAACTCAATGAGAGGGAACGATTTGAAAAGTAAGCACGCATTAATAATGCACCAGATGTGAAACATCGATGCTTGTGTTGGGATTTTCTGACTTTTCTTTTTCTTGATTTTCTCGTTTTTTTCATTCATGTTTTTTGTTTTTTTGTTTTCTTACTTTTTACTTGTTTGATTTTATATTTTTGTATTAAATTGATTTTTTCTTGATTTTTCGAGTTTTTTAATTGAACCTTATTGTGCGATAAATTGTTGAAAAATGTCTCATAAGTCAGGCGCGAGGCAAATAATTATAATTAATTTTCTCAAAGTACGAAAAATAATATCAAAAGCTCGGAACAATGAATGTCGGTTCGGCTGACTGAGGCTCGCGCGTAAAACGCGGCACAGTCGGCGAAAAAGGCAGCAGCAGCCGGGCTCGTCGGGCCGCTCTCGAGTGTGACTTTATACACGCACATAATGTGTGTCCGTGCGCGATAAGCTCGCCAGTATAATACGCGTATACGCGCATAATTAAATCGCACGAGGAGAGCGCATATGTATGCAGAGTGTTATCTGGCCGAGCGTTTTCGACACCGCCGCTCGGTCGCTCGCCCGAGCCAACGGTGCCCGCGCGATCTCGTATTTTATTTCCGATAACTCGAGGCCAAATGTCTGTATTATACGAGTAAATATGCATTTCGCGCTGCAAAAGTTTCACGCGTGTACGATAAAAAAATTGCACCAGCGGAGGTGGCGATTCGCGAGACCCCCCTCGATCAAAAATCTATAAAGCGAGATCGCAATATTTATTACCGATGTAGTAAGCGCGAGCGAGGCCCCATCCCCAAGCGCATTTTGTGTTTGCGCGAGTACACGTAATACGTACGAAAAATTCGGCACACAGAAAAAAAACCCAAAACTCGTATTACAAGCATTGTACAATATATAGGGATCCCATACGGTGAACTTCTTTGTGCTTCTGCGCACAGTAAGCGACGATGAGAATTCATTTATATAGCCAGCTGAGTCTGACTCACATAGTACATACATATGATCTATAGAAAAGATATGTGTTCGTTCAATGCCACATGATTTTTGTGCGTCCGTGGATCGCGCCTGTGTGAGGTTCGGCTGCTACGACTCTCGGTGCTTTTTTCGCCGCTCTGTACAAACTCGTTTCAATATCTTCGTGCGTGCCTGTGTTTGTGTTTATATCGCCATCAGTAATTACATCATCTAATTGATTCATCTAAGAGGTGAGAGAGTTTCTCCTGGTGCTAGCACTGTGAATAATTTAATCTGGAATTTTTGTGTACCACGTGTTGGCAGCAGCACACCGCAAGGCCTACGCATCCATACGCATTGGCTGCGCGCGCACTTGTTGACATTTTTTCGTACTTCTTACTTGACCTACATCGTCACACTACGCATATTACTTGAATCATGTAAAATACAAGCTGAATGTTGATGTTTTCGACTTTCGTCGAAACAATCGGCATTATTGGCGCAAGATACGCGATGCCTCTAACTTGACAATCATTTAAATATCCTGCATGTTCTATATAGCTGTGTTTCGGTATAATATATGCGCTGCCTCGTATGCAGTCATTTTCTAGACCTCCACGAACGATTGACGACTTTATTACATGTGCACGAAGCGCATCGAGAACATTTTAAATTACATAAGTGTAGAAATGTATCTGCTAAAAGTTATTCCTTTTATTCTGGTGTAACAATTAAGATTCGCTAAATTTTTATATGAGATAAGTGTTTGCGTTTTATAGGAATGTACACGATGACCATGAGGAAAGCTATGCTAAGCTGTAACTGCCTCAGGCTTCAGCAATTTCCATATGCAACAGCTGTACCGACTGCAGACTTTCAACCCAGAAGGCGATCGATCGCTCAACACAAAGCTCATCCTCGCGTTTATTATGGAGGTAGGCACACGGTCACTCTCTTGCCTGGAGCTGGCACCGGTCCTGAACTTATGGATTACGTCAAAAAGGTACAGTACTGTAACTTATACTAAGAGAGCGCCTAGTGGCGCGCGCCAAAATTAAAAATTACATCGCTCATTTTTTAAACTTCGAAAAATTAATACGCCGAGATTAAATAGAGGATTATGTTAAATTTTTATGTTCGCGAGAATGCATGAATATTTATAAACATTTTTATGGAATATTTTCATTTAAATTTATTTCATCAAATTAATCAAATCACTCTGATTGCATTTTGACTAACTATCGCTAAAAAAAATTATTAAATTCGATTGCAATATGAATTTTGCAACGTGTACTTAATCACGAGTGAATATATGACCCATCGAATAAAAAAAATCGCAACTTTTTTTGCAGATATTTAAATACACCGGTGTACCGGTAGACTTTGAAGAAATCGAAATTGCCGAAAATTCAACAACCGATGATCTTGACTATGCTATTACATCCATTCAACGTAATGGTATCGCGCTCAAAGGGAACATCGAGAGCAACTGTTTAACGAGCGAAAATTTGGTGGGTAACGTGACTCTGAGGAAAGAACTTGATCTTTACGTCAATATGGTGCAGTGCGTCTCTTTTCCTGGAACATCTGCACGTTTTAACAATGTTGATATCACGATAATCCGTCAAAACGTCGAAGGCGAATATTCCATGTTGGAGCATCAAACGACCGATGGTGTCGTCGAGAGCTTGAAAATCGTAACGGAAGAAAATGCTAAGAGGATCGCTCGATATGCCTTTGAGCATGCGATCAATAATGGCCGTAAAAAGGTGAGAAAATTATTTTCAAAGCAATACGTTTTTGCAGGGTTAAGAGGAATTATTGAAAATTTGCATACGCTTTCTTTAACAATCAGTCTCTATAAAGTTCATTGAATTGCAAATTTCCGCCAACTATCAATTAGAATTGATTAATTGACAACATTATTCACTTTGAAACGATAAGGAATCAGAATACATGATAATTGAAATTCGTTCTCATTTAAAAAAAAAGCAAAAGAAAAACACTAGAAAAATTTAACACGTCTTGACATAAATAATTTATACTATACAAAATAATAATGCTGTGATTTTTTTTCTTTGAATTAAATCAGTTTTTATTTTTAAGCTCTTTTCAAGAATATATTATAAAAATAATTTTTTTATGAATAAATAATAATTTGATTTTGGCTAAATTTATATTTGAAAAGTAGAGATGTGGGTATAGAGATTTTATAAACAGATGAATTCAGTCAATTTTTTAATCTTTGAATAAAGCTTTAGATTAAGTTCATGAACTGAGAATAGCATATTTAGAACTGAAATTAAATTTTATAATTTCATGCTTTATAAAACTTTTTCCTTAACTTTCGTGTCATTAATAACTTTTTAAAGGTATTAGAATATTTGTAAATGAATTTTTTTCTGTATTGAGGGAATGAATCGTCGAAATGTAAAACGAGAATTTCAACGGAATACTTTAATCATTCGTAATTTTCCATTTCTTGTTATCAGCAATAAAAATTCAAATATCAACAGTCGCAAGATCGATTTCAAACAATATAATTAGACACTATCGTCAAAGCGCGTCAGCTTATCGTTTTGATGCTTTCATGAGCTTTCATAAACACCAATAGGAATGATATGCAATGCCTCGGTTACAGGTCACCATTGTTCACAAAGCCAACATAATGAAACTATCGGACGGCTTGTTCCTGGAAACGGCGCGCTCCGTTGGCGAGGACTATCCAGAAATCGCGTGCAACGACATGATCGTCGACAATGCCTGCATGCAGCTCGTCTCGAATCCTCATCAGTTCGACATGATACTCACGTCGAATCTCTATGGATCGGTGATCTCCAATGTCGTCTGCGGCCTGCTCGGCGGCGTCGGCATCTACTCGGGCCGCAACGTCGGCGAGAATCACGTTATCTTCGAGCCGGCCACCCGTAACAGCGGCCACTCCATAGCCGGCAAGAACATAGCCAATCCCGTGGCCATGCTCCACGCGGCCTCGGATATGCTGCAGCATCTCGGCCTGGACAAGTACGCCGAGCTCATAAAGGCCGGTATCAGAGGCAGCTTGAGGGATCGTGTCTGTACTCCGGATTTGGGTGGCACAGCTACCAGTCAAGAAGTCGTCGCATCGATTATGAAGCACATCGAGATCGCTTTGCAATCTCACCAGTAAATGCTCCATGTGGTCGGTGTCAACTTCACACTGGGCGGCAAAGAATAACTGCTTTTTATGGATTTTCCATGAAATGTATGTTCAATTACTTTATACGAAAGTTTGGATTTAGAATGATGAAAAAAATGCTTGCTTTGTATCTTGTATAATGTATATCATAATCTTACATCGTGTCAACGTATGTGACCGAGACATATAAAAATGCCAATTTCTATTTTCACATAAAGTTCCATTTCTATGCTTTTTATGCACATAAACTTGATGTACTTTAAGTGCCCATCAGAAATTCATTCTTTTACGATCGCACATATTAAATGCCATGATAATATTATCAAATTTCTTCGACAATTTACTAAATTCAATTAATTATTATACCAAGCAAGATGACAGCCATAAAATGTAACATTGAAAAAATGAAAAAAATGAACCCAAAGTATTACATGCAACAAACCGGAAGTTTTACATTGTTCAACTTCAAGTCGACAAATTTTCAAAGAGACTAAGTTTTCTATAAAATTTTTTTTTCGATTCAAAGTGTCGTGTATGACTTATGGCAATCGTAATGAGTTCGTAAAACTTTACTCTATTACTATAGTATAGGGCGATATGTCATTCAAGTTTCAATGTACGATGATTTACAGTCTTCATTAACTAAAGTTTGTCATTATGTGACTTATATTGTTTTATCAGTAATTTTTAACCTTTTTGACTTCTACTTATTTTTTGTTAGCAAATTATTTACTTAGTTATTGAATTGGTTTCAATAAAATGTCAAAAATGATTAAAAATGTTATCTAAAATTTAATTCAAATTTTTTTAGCCTTTACATATTATAAAAATATTACTAAAAAAATGACTTTAATTTTTTCGATTTGTCTGAAGTAATCAGTATTTAATTAGATTATTTAATAAAAAAAGTTTCTCTTGCATTATGTGAATTTCGCACATTTACGGTTACCAGGAAAAATAGTCTTGAGCGCAATCAAATATTAAAAAAATACAAATGAGACATTCATATTTCCCAAGAAATATTTTCCATACGGTGTATTAAACTCAAGTCAATGAATAGTGATTTGATGATTTCTAGTGCACAAAAATGTTTGAATTCCAAGAGAATAATTATGCTTTAGGATAGATATTTGGAAACTTCAATACATTTAAACAAGTATAAGAATTATTTATTGTTTGAGAAATTCTCGTTCAATGAGCTGAAATAAGTATAAAGTTTTACCGCGTTCTTTAACAAAATAGAATGATAGTTTCAAAGAATCAGAAATATATGAATATAGATCATCAAATTGATAATTAAGATTTGCTTTGTTGTAAGCAAATCAAAAGAGTTAAGGAATTTCGAAGACGAACTTTGAAATCAAATTAGAAAACTTTTTACCGAGTAGAAGCCCGTAATTTCGATTAGTTATTGGCTACGATATGGCCACACACAAGTTTGAAATCAGTTAGCTTTCTTTACGGCATTGTTCGTTAATCATTATACATTATGATAAAACAGTTCAAAATTTTATTCAATTTCAATTTAAGTACAATATTACATTGAACAAGGCAAAAGTTTTGCACAGATCCAAAGAGCTGTAAAAGACAAAAACTCTTCGTGTAGCCAGCTAAAACCGGACTCTCATCAATAGAAACAAAAAACGAAGGCCTTTGAAGTGCGCCGGTTCATCATCAGGTGCGGGAACCTTTTAGATAATCATCGTGCACATAAGAGGGAAAAAGTGAGTCAAGATTTCAAACAGAAAAAGGAAAATTTTATATTTACAAGTATTTTCACACCATATTTCGTTTGAGGCTATTTAAATTAGAAAAATTTCGCAAGGGTCCATAAGAGCAAATTTCTTGCGTAAGTTTTTACACTAGCTACCGACAACAAAGATAAGCATTAGAAGTATCTATGGCTCAAACAAAACATCTACAAACCACAAACAAAGTTTATAATTATTTTCCTTTTAGCCAGCACAGCTACTGGAAGTCGATCTTGAATTGGATTTGTGGGTTTTTTTATCAATCCTGCACCAGCATTGATTAAGTTCAAAGCTTCTGACCCTCATCACGCGAGACGAAAAATAAATGCTTTCCTCTTACGACTAGCTGCGCGCATTTTCGATAAGTGGCTGCTGTTTTAGGCCGCGCAGCGGAAGCTCAACATTATCGAAAAGTTAATGGAGTCTCGCGGTGAATCGCTCCGAACGCGACGATGGCATTGCAAGGGAAACACAATAAGCGACTCGTAGGTGCAGGTCGAGTCGAAAAAACAGCATTGTAATACCGCAGCTCCGTGTAGCGCCGGTTTTTCGGTTAAATTACAGGACCGAACGGAAAGTACACTATAGCCGGAAGCGAAAACCCCATCCGCGCGCGCGGGCTCGATTGTCGGTGTCTCTTTCTACGGTGTCGATTTGTAATTTCGCACCGGAATCGTGCCGAATGATGGAGTGCTAATTGATTCCTAACGCCAAATTGCCATGCCACTATGCGGCAATGCGACTGCAAACTCGCTCTATACGCTGTACATTTTTTTCCTCTCACTCACTCCCTCCCTCCCCCGTTCTCTTTTTTTCGCTCGAACAATTTTTCTATTTCGAGAAAGCGAGCCTTTCACACTAGCTGGCGAGATTGAATTTTTTGTCTCAGAAAAAAGGGGTTGCGCGCTGCAAATTGTGTATTATTTAGATGAAAAAAAATTTCATTTTTATAGCTTCCGTGTATGTGATTTTTTTGACCTTACGTCATTGAGTTTCGGAGAAACGTTTACGCGTCTGTGAGCATAATTTTGCACTATTTCGGTCGTGCGTCGCTTATTATCAAGTTGGCTGTATTTAGCACTTGAAGAGATGATTAGATATTTCTTGGAGCTTTCAGAAAAACGATGATAGTTATTTCAGCATAGCAGGATCGTAGCGCACAATGAGATATGGGCGAGGTTTTGATGATCGAACGCAGATGATATTTATCTTATAATTGTATACAAAGGAGGAGGTGAAACGCGTTGGTGCTTTACTCCGCAATTAAATTGTTCGAATACGCAGGATGAAAAATCCAGATAGTTCTGTCTCTCGTTCGGAGTAAATACTTTACGCTCACCTGCGTACAGAAATATGTAATATCACAGGAGCATTTTCGTTGCAGCAATTATCGCGCGCGGCTCGTGATTATCACTGTGAAATCAACTTTGATTCCTTTTCAACTACGGTATATAATATGGGTGTGCGAGTGCACGTACGTATAAATGAAGGGACGCTAAGCGAGCAAAGATACATACACTTATAAAAGCACAATAGCTGCTGCCGCTACTGCTGCGAAAGTGAAATATTGCATAAGCGTCCAAAGCGTGTGTGTGTGCACTTTATGCACGCGTATATCTGACCATCAAACGCCAAATTAAGCCCAATGAATGTCAATACAAAAGCAGCGTAATACTACTATCCCAAAACATTCAATTGTCCTGATAATTCAAGCAAAATCGCTCCTTTTTTCTTTTTTTTTTCTCCCCCGAACGCATGGAATGAAAGGAAAAGAGGCAAGACGTAAAAAAAAAGAGAAAAGAATCACTGGATCTCTCGCGGTATATGGCAAACGCACAAAGCTGATCGCCGCCACCGCCACTGAACGCGAGCGCGCGCGTATATAACCTTGGTGCACTGCTACTGCTGCTTGCCCTTTAATCCAAATCATCCCGATGAAAGAAGAAAGAGAGAAAAAAAATGCAACAAGAAGCGAGCAAGCGCGGGCAACCAAAGAACGAACCACACAGAACACAAGGAAGGGGATCGCCAAAAACGATCACGCTCGGCAGAAAAGATGCATGCACACGTCGCTGCACCGTTGCTCTCTCTCTCTCTCTCTATGTATGTGCACTGGCTTTAGCTTGATCGGGCTTGCGAGCGCGCGCGAGAAAGCCAATTTGAACAGTTGATCGAGCAGCCGAAGCGATAAATTGGCTGACTGAGAAAAACTCATCGAAGCGTTTTATAATACACAGGTTTTTTTCCAAGCGGAAGGGACCAACACACACACATACACACACCGTAACCACAGATACTATACTACACAAACTCATGAGTCGCGTGAGGCAAAAAAAATCATCCCGCCGCGTCTTCCTACACGTATGTGTGTTTGTGTGCAGTGCATGAGGCTTCGTTTCCTTTTTCTTCTGTTTGAAGCTTTGTGTTCTGAGCATTGAATATAATAGCTGCAGAGGTTTTGGAAAAGAAGAAAAAGACGGAGAAGAAGAAGAAGTAGAAAAAGAAGAAGCTCCGAGACAGAGAGAAAAAATGCACACGCAGAAGTCTCTGACTTTTGAAAGAGAGCGAACTAAAGGGATATAAAATTTCGTAAGGATTTCTTTCGGCTGCTCGCGCTTCTGCAGTTTCTACACGTCACCCAACGCCTACATTATACACTCACGCGTTTGATAATAGAAGAACGAAAATCCTTGCTATCCACGACGCGCGCATCCAGTTCTATTCTTTTGGCGTACTTTTTTTCTTGGCCAGCTCGACTCTTTTCTTTCCCGACGTTCCTCATATACGCAAAATTTGATAATTTATTGCCGACAAAGATGTAGCTTTTGTCACCCGTATAAAATAGTCCAGGGATTCGTTTTCTCGCGTACCTACGCTCTCGGCCATGAATATTCATGAGCTCGATCAATCTCGGTGGTTATTCATACGCGCGCAGAAAAATAAATGAAATGTCAGCGTAGGATTGAAGCTATGCGCATGCTTAGTACGTGCTGCAGGCCAACAACTGCTGCTGCAGAGACACAGCTAACTGACAAAGCTCAACGAAAATGTTTTTATAATTTTTAAAGTTCGAATCCTTTTTTTGGAAATCAACAAAACGAGAATGATTTACGGCAGAAGCTGCATTTATAGCGTCTTTCTCTACTCGAATCTTTAGACTTGTATAGGCTTAAAGCGTTCGAGTATGCACGCCAGCGCGCAAGTAAGATATAAATTGGCCAATAAAAGAAACTTACACGCGTTGCAGCCGTGTGCAGGAGTGCACGGCTACTACGGCGATCGCAAATGTCACGTGCATAAAGGAGCGTAGTTGTATATTTTCATCTGTGTGACTTTAAAAGACAAACATTATTATTCTTACGAATGTGCAGTTGTAAAAATTAAATGATTCCCTGCATTTAAAGGACATAATGTATTTTTATTTTTTCCTAGCGAAACGAATGGCTTATTAGTCGGGTAAGAATGAAAATCCCCGCGAGTTTTCAGTAACGTCCCGCTCGTAAACCTATATCTTCCGCAGTTAATGCCGAATGACAGTCGGCACGGTAAGTGACAGTAATTGTCGAGTCTCGTTAGCGTCGTAAAATTGTGGCTATGAGCGCGCGCGACTTTAATTTCCAAAGCTGTAACAACAACAACAGCAACAACCAACAACCAACAAGCAACAACAGCAGCAACTTTACTGCACGCTCACGTGCTGCTACGTGTTGTTATCGCACGTACATATACCCTGTCTGACGGCGAGCAGCTTTTCAACTCGGCAAAATACACACGCGCGTCTACTCGCAGAGAGAATCCAAAAACTCGATCGAGGTAAAAGTCTCTCGCGGCGATTAAAAAAGTTGCTGGCCAAAAACGAATGCGGCAAAAAAGAAAGCTAGATTATAATGTAGCTAGAAAAGTTGAAAACAAAAAGGCAGATCGACGAGGCCGATATAACCACTGAATACGAGCTATACGTATGCGCTATGTATGGCTGCGTCCGCGCACGGACTTTTGGTGCGACGATCAGAGCAGCGTTGCGATTCGAGATCGGCAGAGCCGATCCTCGCCGTGTGTATATGTATACTTAGGGCCGTGGCGTATAAAAATCCTTCCACCTGAAACATTAGACGCGATGAGATACATCCAGATATATAGCGGTAGATTTTAATCATCGCTGCGCGCGCGAGCCATGCCGAGCGAGCGTCGTTGTATTTGTCGAGGATGAATAGACGTGCGTTTCTATGCATGCTCTGGCTTGCACATGTAACATAACGGATGAAACGCGTGCGCAGATGTTTGATTTTTCTCTTGCGTATGCTTTTCGCGTATGCATAGTTAGCTGCAGTAGTAGTAATAATCGTCGGTGTCGTCGTCGAGATGCAGCCTTTACACATCCATTGAAAGCTATAGAATATAATGGGTCCTATCAGTTTTGAAGGATATAACATATTAGTACTACATTATGGAAATTTTCATCAAAGGCTCGACTCGCCGAGTCCGTGGCGGAGATCGTGCTCGTAGATAAGCCACCGGAGTTTAAAAAAGTAATGAAAATTCGCCTTCGATGTATGGGCTTTTAATTAATGCTACAACCTGTACATTGCTCGAAAAAAATATCTTCGCGCACATCGTCGTCATCAAATTATCATTTTTTTCCCTTTCGCGTCGATTCGCGTTCATCATCAAAAATCTCTCCCTCGCTCAGCTCTGTGTATATCACAAGGCTGCAGCCAGACAAATTACTCTGTCAGGACATACGGAAAAAATGATGCTCGCCTCTCTCTGCGTATCTCGTTCCTTCGCTCATCATATTGGCCCATAAACCATCTTGTTAAAAATGATGGCACATTTGCAAAATGCCAAGGCAAATTTGAGGAAAATAATCTTTGCGCCCGAGCTCGTTCTTATAATCTAATTAGTATACATGTACGTCCGCGCGCATAGTAGTCGAAATTGCGACGCGGCGAATTTTAATTATTCTCACCGTGGGCGCAGCGCGCGCATTATTATCGTGCGCCGTCGAAAAACTTGGGCAGTGCGATCACGAGCGTCATTACCATACGCGGCGATCGTTGCAAGCGCTGCTGCTCGAATTTGCCGCGAAGCAAAAGAGAAAAATGCGCCCGAGCACGAGTCGAATGCGCGATAAATAATTTTTATCCCAGCAGCAGCGAACGTACGAAGCCGATGTCGCTGCTGCTAAAAAATTCATAAATTCAAATTCCTCGCGCGGAGGGGAAAATAATTCAGGACGAGGGATGATCGTGCGTCGTGCGCGCCGCGTTGTATAGCTCCGGGCGAACAAGCTGCATCATCGGACGAATACGAATGTCGCTCGAGAACGCTTCCTGGAAAAATTCCGTTTTGTCCCACATATTTTTATACTGTATATCTGTGTGTGCGCGCACACCACCGCCGCGTCACGTAGTGCATCTCTTATCTGATAATTTTTGCTCCCCCATTCTCGCTGCGAATTGTGTGTACACCGCATCAACGTCTGATTCGTTTTCTAGCTCTCGTGCGGCCGACGAGAGCGTTAAATTCGAAATTCACGACGCGCACATCTGGCCCGGAGAAAGAAATGAGTAATTACACTTTATGGCACGGCTAATTTTAAAGGCCACAGATAAAAGAGCTAGCCCAGCTTCCACGAGACTTGAAAGAATAATAAAAAATTGACGTGTCAAGAGTCTTTAAGGAAGATGAGCGCGTGATTCTACGTTTCTTCCACTTTGTCGGCCCGACAGGATACTATGAATGTTGCACAAGATTTCGCCTAAACCATATTCACGGCACGAGTGTGCAAACAATATACTTGAAAAACTACTATCCTTCATGCTCATTCAAATTGCCTTCATTAAACCTATTGACCTGTCGTTGGTGCTAAAGTGCTCTGTACTTAGAATAACCAACTCTTGATGAAATTTTCGCTTCTTCTAGAACATTTTCAAGTGTCATCAGTTATTATTAATATTTTACACAATTTTTATCATTTTGTTGCCACACCGACGACTCATGTCATCTTTTATAATGATTTTTGAGAAACTATGCTATTGTCCAAGGCGCATTGAATATGATTCATTAGAGTTAGAAGCATTCCTAAATGATATTTACAAATTCATTGTACTAGCTTTTCCGACATCAACTTTTCTCTGATTACATTTATGTGGGAATCACGTAATTATTTTTTCAGCTTTAATTACATTCTGAAAATTCTACCATTCAAAGAATTCAAATATTTCTTTGACATTTAATGCTTATTTTTAAAATAATATTTACAAATTCTGGAATTATTAAAATGTTTTATTGATTTTTAATGCATTATACTTATGTTAACACGATCATAAAACGGTTAAAATTCTATTCTCCCATCTTCTTTTCTTCTGCTTTATCCTCTGTACCAATAATTTGAAAGATCGACACAGCTCACACCCGTCAAATTACAATGATTGCATCCAAGTGTACAAGGTATCAAAATCATAGCATTAGTTACTTTTTCAAGAACACCTTTCATCCGTAAAATAAATTTGACCCGAACAACAATAGCCGGTTATAAGTCGACGCGTGGTTGAAAGATCCCATCCTAAGCTGCTTGTCGGTTGTTCGTGCGGATGAATGATACCCATAAAAGCCTACAGCGTCTGGGACTGGTGCTTTTCTTCCAAGTTATCTGCGGTAATAATGCTGGCTTGTGTTGATTTTTTTACTTACACAGTCCTACGTTCATTTCGTCGTTTTTATAGATCGAAGCACGAGCTGCGTAGATCATATCGCGTTTGAGATCCTTTTACGTTTCACACTGCGGATTGTTAAAATAAATATTCAATGGCGCAGCCGAGTTTCGGGGTTTGACTTAAGCTCTGCTCCGAGGCCCAAAGGTATCGAGTTGGATATAATAAGGGAGAGATGTAGGATTAGAATCGTGGGTATTCTAGCTTCGGCTTGAGATTTCGCAGAGATCTTGGCAGCAGTTTTGCGCTTAATCGCAAAAGTAAACTCGCTTGATTGATTTCTTCAGATTTTTAATAACATCATGACATACCTGGCTGACTCTGATACACTAGTCTAGCAATTTTAAAGCTGAAAACTCGGCGCAATAGAGGATCCATCGGATATATTCCAGCTCTTTTTCTGAGCTTGGAACGTATTTTTCAAGGAAAGTCACTTGGCGGCTGCGAGCACATGTATAAATCGTAATAGTATCCTATTTCGAGATATCGATATCAGGATGAAGTAATACGCAGGCGCGTGAGCTGTGCGAAATTTCGTAACGGTAGCGCAGCTAATGCGGCGTGAAGGTGTCGATCGTTTGCAGTTATTTTCAAGGAAAAGCCTCAAAATCAAAAAGCCATGCGTAAATGTATGTAGCATTGCTAGGTATGTAGGCGCGAAAGCGTAACTCAATATAGCTCTCTTTCTCTCCCTATCTCTTTTTCCTCGAGAGCGAGGCGCTTGTATCCGAGCATTTAGCCAGATAATCCGAGACCATATAATACAAGCTGCCGAGACATCGAGAATTCAGTGTCGATGGTATCCGCCGTCGCTTTGCTTTTTTAGCTCGCCGCGCCTGAGAGCTAGCACCCCCGTTTTGCAAGAAAACACGTGCCAAGCGACTTTCGCCTCATATATTTACTCGTCCGAGCGTCTAGATCGTACTCGTTTGCACCTTAAAAACTATTGCTTTTAATGCGATTGAATAGGCAAAAGGTCGAAACAGATTTCATCGTGGCGTGAGCCCATTAAAAAATTAATTTATCGTACTTACGGACGATGAGTTGTGCAAGTCATGCATTCAATGTCGAGTCTGTCTGTTTATGCAGTTGCGAGTTAAACTAAAGAAACGAGAAAAAAAAGGAGTCAATAAAAATGCGCGAGCTCGCACTGCATAGCATATGGTCCCGAGTATCAAGAGAACTTGAGATTCCTTTCGACCTGTTCCATGCAGGCGCAAAAGTAAATATTCTCGCCTCTGGACTGACACCGACGGCCAGAGAGAAACAAATAACAAAACTCTCCTCAAGGGTCTTTATCTCTCGTTCTTTCTCGTTCTCTCTCCCTTCTTTTCTGCTTATGCCTTCCGACTGAAGGCTTTGTTTCATTCTTTCTCTCTTTGGCTTCCTCTTTTTTTATATATAGGCATGTTTCTATGCATACAGGTCCACCTATAGATATATCCTTTTTTTCCCTTGTATAAAGACGTTGTGATTTTGGAAGTATTTTTTTCGTGCTCCAGACTCGAGCATGAAGGTATTCGAATGATTTTTCCGAGCTATACTCTTACGAAGCTTCGCAAGAATGATTTAGAGAGCTAATTTTTTTTTTCCATTCCATAGGAGTATAAGAACAGTTTATAATAAAGTCAACACGTCTCGCGATTGAGAATTATTGCGAACAGTTCGTAGTTGTGTCAGGACATACTCGATGTTTTGATAAAGTCTAAGTCATCCGCTGAGACGAGAACACAGTGCCAGTGAACACTTTGATTCTTTGAAACGTATGAAGAGTGTCGAGTTAAATAGGGAGTAAGTGAGAGAAAGAGAATGGATTGCATATATTTTCAACGAGGTTCGTCGAGAGGCTAAAAGATAAACGAAAAGAGCGGGGCCCGGACCTCGAATGGGATATAATAATCGTCATTGGTCTCGTTATTCTTGATAAACAAAAATAATTTCAGTATCAGAGTTAGTTTGGCACATTGTCAGGGGTGATTAAATAATTATAAAAACGTCATTTCATTGTTCACGGTATTTTCAATTAAATACGTGCTTTATTTACAGATATGTACAATGAAAACTACATCGACAATTGGATAGCTGCATTTTTTAACGCGTGCTTTTTTATTTCATACAAAACCATACAAAAACTTTCAACAATTACATATTTATACACCAAATGAACAAGGCACCAAAGTAAAAATAACAGAAAACAATTGGCTAACTACACCGTGCATGCAAAATATCACGCATACTTCTGAATTGAGAAAGAGGGTTAAGAAAATATTGCTTTGTACTCATGTAACATTCGAATACAGCTAACTGTTATTCATCAGCGTCAAGTCAATAAGTTTACATATACATTGACGTGGCATTTGCACACATCGAATACAATATAATACAACGGTAAAACTTTTCAATTGTACATTTTCGAATTTTTCGATGAAAAAAAGTTGAAGAAATAACTTGACATTTAGCCTGCTTAAAATCTGAATGGACGTACATATAATTTACTAGAGTCGCAAAAATGTGCACATTCGCCGAGAGAAAAATTCAGCTCCGCAGGCACGCGTCAGCATTAGGCTGCAATAAATAATTCTTGCATTGGCCCCGTTCGCGTCTACTTATTTGCCGATGCGTATCCAAGAGGAGCAGGTAGCCGGCAGACAAGCGCTAAATCCCGCCCACCGAGAAAGCTCCTGGGCACGACAGTCGATAGACGCGATGCCGCCGCCGCCGCCACCGTCGAAGCAGCCGAAAATCCATTCTTTTTATTGTACAAAGCGCGCCCGCACTGCAGCGGCATCGGCGACGGCAGCAACGGCACACATACACGCGCGCAGACAGGAGAGATACGGAGTATCCATATCACTTAAGCTCGGCTCGCGCGCATCCTTTGATCTGCCACGCTCGCTTAGGGTAGTGGTTTTGACGACAGCGTCGCCTGTGCCGCTGTATCCGCTGTTGTGCAGTGTCCATTGCTTTGCTGCTGCTGCGGCGGCAACCCGTTGGATTCTGGTGCTGCTGCATCCAGCGTTGCGCAGTGTCCATTGCTTTGCTGCTGCGGCGGTGGCGGCAGCCCGTTGGATTCTGCTGCTTCTGGTGGATCTCGGCCTTCTACATCTGCATTGTCCGCCAGACTCTCGGTGTATATGCAGGAGGCTGCGTAGCATAGCATCGTCATCTCCAGCAGCATCAGTACGTTGTACGCAACTGCAAGGACAAACAAACAGATGGACTCGAGAGATACGCAATATATACTGTAGAAACGTGTGTGCACGAGCTGCTCCACGAGTGTTTACGCGTATATCCTATACCTTCTGCTCTTTGTCAACGAGGGGATTAAATGCGACCGGCTCATTGATGTTGATTATCGCGATGACGACGGTGGTCACTTCTCGAGCTAGTATACGCGACCACGCATCGAGTTCGTCTTGATTCGCTAAAAGGACTTTAATGTTTGTTTCGTTGCGGCACTAAATCATCCGAGTGAAGGCTTTATGCGAATATGACCGTGTATGCCTCGTCGAGGGCAAGACTTCCGTCGAATAATAAATGAGAGTACTTTTATTAGCACGATCAAGTGTGAGCAAATTTATACCGGATTTGTTTCTTGGTATTTTCTTCGATGCTGCTATAACACCTTATTATTTGCATTATTAATGAATCAACGGGTTGATTTTTAAGACGAATGTTGAGTTAAAAATGTTAAATGAAATCATGGACACTGTCGGCGCACATCAAAAACTATTAGTGACTCGATAATTGGCAGCTTTGCGATTCTGTTTTCGAAACTTGAACTTTAAAAGTAGGTGTCAATAAGAGGTACGATTGAAGCCGCGCACGTCCTATGTCCAGTAAGTAAAATTCAATGCAATGTTGGCTTTATTTGATGCTACATAAATGTCGAGGCAAAACAAACAGAGCGATATTATAGTCGACGTGGCAGGAGCAGAAAGTCGAAAATCGCAGATAGCGTGTCCGTTAAAGATCGATTCGCTTGGCGTGAGTGTACTTACGGTAGATGTGAAGGCGCGGCGTGACTGGTGGACGGCAAGGAATCCATTCCGTTAATAGGAGGCCCTTGAGTATGAAGAGTTGGAGCTTGGAGAAGACGAAGACCAGCTTGACTACCAGCGTCTTGTGTTTTAGTTTCGCCTCTGTAACGAGCCAAGCAGAAAAACAGGGTCAAAGGTTTTCGTCGTCACATATAGCACACGTTCTGTTTTGACCATGCATTCAAAAGTACATATACATGTATATAGTTGTCTGACTTGTAAACGCTCGACTCTACCGCGTGCAGCGCAACGCAAAGGCTATACAGTATACACTCGTGCAGCGAAGGAATGATAACGGGATTGCGGTAATATTACGGTGGACGCGCCCGAGGGTTCAAAGTGCGCGCGTTCGATGCAAAACTCAGCGCGTGTGGTCCATTACTTGATGCTCTTACTACCCCGTACTGATTGAATAATTTTCATGCTTTCTCTTGCTGCAGTATTTTTTCCTCGCGTTTTCTCGCGTGATGAGCTGCTCTCTCTCTCTCTTTTGCAGTAGCTCGCCGCATGTATATACCGTTGCCGATTCGCGTGATGCGTGCATAAAAAATGGGCTTGCACAAATTTTCGTGTTTTTTCGACGGCACTTTTTCTCTTTTTTTCCACTTTTGCTCCACGTTATATACCTTCGGCGGCGAAATTTGTCATGCTTCGACTTCTGTATATGTGTATTCGAGTTCGTATAATGTCCCCGTACTATATACGTATGCATGTATGTATGCATGGATTGGAGCTCAGTGAACTCGAGCTTGAGTGAGTTGTTCGCTATGTTCGTACTTGACGTGCTGCTACTGTTGCTGTTTTTGCTTTTTTTCTCCGAGAAAAAAAAATACGGAAAATAAATTGCCGTATTGACGTATCTGTGACGCCGAGGAAAGATGTATAATTTTTCCCAAAATAATTTATGGTTCCTATATATGCATTTATGCAGTATGTATTCATACCTCTCTCTTTCTCTATAAGGCAAAGCGGAAAGACATTAAGATACGCCGAGCTGCTCGAATTTAAGTGCGTGCATGCCATTGAAATTTTCAATGTATAAAGCTTTCATCTTACCATATTCATAACGCATCTCCGTGTCCTTTTTTTTTTTAATTTCATTTCGCTTATTACCGCGCGCCTGCTCATTATTGTAATTTAGTTTCGCTTTGCGCGCCGATTTTCGTGCTCTCTTGAGTCATGCACGCGAAAAACCCAGCGCTGTGGTTTCTACGAATCTCTAGCTCGACCGCGATGCAAGTTTTATTGAAAGCAAGCACGAGCGAGATCTATTGACGCCCTTTCGCACACGCATCGGTCACCGAATATCCTGTTCGCGAAGATTCTCACGCGTGCAGTGACGAAATGAACATAATACTTGATAATTGCACGTGTATCATGCGTTCGTCGTGCAGGACCGCAAGCAATATTACAATAAGTATACTCGACTTTTTTTCACTCGTCCTCGACAAAAGCGAGCCACGGACGGAAAGAGAGGAAAAAAGACCCTAATGCCTGTCTCTTGCGTACTAACGTGCTTACGATACATACCCGTTCGTACCTGTATACGTGTATCTCATACGCAACATTACATGAGAGAGAAAGCAGAAGAGTGTATCGACGATTCTTTTCAGTTTGAAAAAGAAAAAATTTAAAAAAAAAGATAATATCATCGCGTGCCGATTTTGGGTCCTCGTCGTCGACACTGCAGCAGCAGCGTCAGCACGAGGCAGATCTCTCGCGAAAGAACGATGGGTGATGTAAGGGTATCGAATTACGGAAACTCACGCGACTGTGCCGAGGCTGTTTGAATAAACTGACGCGCCCATGCACCGCGTTCGCTCCTGCAGTCTGTATAGCTACCAATGCGCATATGATGTGACGCTCTTTACATGCACAATATTACACTCGCGAGTATGGTCTTTATCATGTTTCTGCTGTTCGATAATACACTGACATTCGAGAGACTCGGACGTATTTATATTCATTTTCACTGCCCGATGCATTTGAGTTTGCATGACAAACGAACACGTTTATTGTCTCGGAGTTCGATTATAAAATGTGCTCGTTACGCCTGTAATATCTTTTAGCTGCAGATATGTGATGAACTGTGCATTGAATTTCAAAGCGTTCATTCACGATCAACTATTTTCCAATGGGATGCTAAAAAAAGCCACGTGAAAATGATTGGATTATTGTTTCCAAAAAGTTATAGCAGATATTGATTGAATAATATCGAAATTATGTTAGTTGAGAGATATCCGCAGACACGCCGGAAGCTCTCCTATTTCCTTAAGTGGCTTAGAGAATTCAGTCGAGAATGTAAAAAACACCGAAAAGATAATTTAATAGCCAAGTATTGTATGCTATAATTGAAATAGAGTTTATGCAGGTATATACGTACTGGGTAAAAGAGGCTCGAGGCTGCTCGTAAGTTTGTCGAGTCCAAACACACCTACGACGATGCTTAGAATTACAGCCGGCATAACACAGATTCCTTGGCTGTAGGCTGTCGACGGCGACTCGGCTGCCACGAACAGCAGAAGGCAGCTGATTAGTCCCTGCGGACAGAGAGAGAAAACAACGGAGTCAGTGCCACATTATTCATTAGCGGCCGAAGGGCGGCTTATCCATATTATAACGCTAGTCCGATTATGCACTTATTTCTTTTTTTCTGCAAACACCTTATGTGACGAATCACGCAATGTTGTTGTGCACATACATACAATCACGTACAGCTCTCGAGTAAGTTATATTTGCCAAGTTCCGATGCACAAGGATGCACATCGTGAAATCGCTTTTTTTCCCGTAGCGCTGTAATTCTATCTGCGCAGACAATAGATTAAATCGATGAGCTGTATGTTTGCGCACTGCATTTATCCGATGAGTTTGAATGTATCGATTTCGATCACACTATGTTACTCAGTTGTGAATACGAAATAGTAATTTATCTTGAAACTTGAAACTTTATAATGAACTAATGTGTCACGGTATTCGCTAAAAAAAAAAGTTAATTTGAAATGTTATCATTAATGACTAAAAAAGTAAAAAGCATTATTGTAACCGTCGATCTTAATAAAGTAAAGAATGTTCAAGAGGCTTTTCAATTGCATACAATATCATTACCCACAAATATTATCATTTGGTTAGCATCGAAACTTTCACTTTGTGCAGTACATTAAAATCTCTCAAGAAATCATATTTATTAGCAATTCTACAATACAATTGCATAAGTAACTAACCATAGAAATTTATTTTTATAAACGTATATTTTAACAAAAAAATTTAATTAATTTGGATGTCAAAATAGATTTCCTCACACAATTTTAGATTGTACTTTTATCATGAAAAACGTTGCCCTACAAGTTTTATGTGGGATTATCCAATATACAATGCGTTTCATGCGTCTCCAATTTGACTTATTTTATTTTGCCACTCGCTAACGCCTTCTACAAGCACCTGAATCGAAACGCTTAGCACACTGTCAATGGAGTGAAATAAAAAAATGTATTCTACAGCGTCGTTCTGCAACCAATCAGAAAGCTTTTAAACTGCTCACGTCCTCAATTTTTGCAAAAGGGACTTTTTAAGAAATAATAGATAAGTTTAGGATTTAACGTCTCTATTCCAATTTTTTCCATGTCCTCTGAATCGTGGAACATAACTTGTAAAGTATCATTTTTATAATGCGACATATTCAGCAGTAGGTAGGCTGAACTGTTGTAATTGGTATTGTTGAAAAAATAAAGCATTAAAACAAATAATTTGCACTCCGATGCAGCGTGAAACATTTCAACGGTCAGTTTATCACCCTCTTATCGAATTATTTATTGAAAAAGAAGAATATGCAAGCCGAGTGACTATAATTCAAGTGTAATTTAAGAAACAGAAAAAATCAAACCACAACGAAATAAGGAAGAGACTCATAATTTTTCTGAAACTACGCCCGAGACCAAAAAAACAAGTGTCTGTGTGGCAGTACGCAGAAAACGAGTCGGATGAGTGCCTTGGCAAGCCGCGACGAAGACGACACAACAACGACGACGACGTAGTCTCTTTTGGTTTCAGAAAAATTACAGAGCAAGGCTTTATTAGCCTTCTTTTCAAAAAGAGTAGAATTTTGCTCTTTTTTCGTTTCTTCTACAACACGCATTGCGCTCGCGTATCCGAATCATTTTAAAAACATCATGCGTTGCACACGCGCTGCAATATAATTCCACGAAGATCACTCTACACGAAGCGCGAAAAAAACATGAATTATTTAAATAAAAATTATCCAAGCGTTTGATACATTACTTCAACATTTTTTCGTGTCATCTCTGTCTGTCAAATTTATAAGTTATCCGATAAAGTCGAATGTGTTATGTTTTGAAAAATCTGTGATTCGAAAGTATGTTTTCTGATTATGTATCTGATTTGCATCGACACATAAAGAATTGAAATTTTTAAGCACGTTTAAAATCGATTAAATTGTATTTTGAATTCGTCATCGTTTTATCTAGAGATTTAAATCCTCTTTCAGAAAAAGCATCAGCCAAAAATGTCGACAGTTTATAAGCGTTCTGATTAGTTGAGTGGCGCTGCAGAAAGTATCAGTTTATTGTATATTGAATTTTCAGCATTGATGATTCTAAGTTGAGCGTTTTAATTAATTCTGCATAGGAGGCGTGAGCGAGTTATGAAAACAAAGACGAGTTTAGAGCGGCGGAGCGCCCTATTTTAGTGGCTATATATGATAATTATCATGAAATGTTTTTCACTCGAGTCTGGATTGACATTTATCAATGGATTTTTTATTAATGTAGATCATTGATATGATTAAGTGAGTATCAGCGAAGCAATTTCCATCTCATTGTAGAAAGCCCATAAATACACAAGTAAAACTATAAGATCCTAAACCACGTATCAGTTTTATGAGTCTCGATAACATACAACATATTAATAGATTTGCAAAAAAAGTAAGTTACAGTCAACGACAAAATCGTTTAATTAGGAAGATCGCGGGTAAATATCAGGATTCATATTAAGCTGCTGCAGCAATAATTAGACTATCACGATAGTCTAATTGTATCAGATGTGCACTATTTATGTAATGTAGACTGATACTTGTGCAACGGTATTTGCTGTGATCTTTTATATGCGATATAAATTTCAATTCAACAAGTGCGTATCCATTTTCCTGTAGGATTATCAATGTAAGTAAATCATTATCGTACTTATCAGTAAAAATGTACTGCCCTAAACTAAAAAAGGGGAAAAAGATCGAAATATGTAAATATTACTTAATTATATTTATTCATTTATTTATTTATTTAAGCTTTTGAGCATTAGGCTTATTAAAAAATTAAAAACGCAAAATATATCTGATATAACAGATTTTCCCTCATAACGTACCTGAACCAGTGGCAATTGAAGTACGGCGATTCTGAGCCATGAATAAACATTGTCAGATTGGATATCTTCGGGGAGCTTGAACCACAAAAACCTACGGCCAGCCAATTCTATGGGTGGTAGTTTGGCAGATTTTCTACTGGCTAGTTCCAACACGTATATGTATAGCCGATAAACTCCAATAGTCAAAGCAGCCAAAGTCAGTGCTTCCGCCAACAACTGCGTCCTGCGTTAATAAAAAACCAAAGCATTTTAGTCATTTTAAAAATTGTTATGCATCTTACAGAAATTTATAATATTCATAAAAAGAAGGGAAAATTATTCCCCCGAGCTAAGATCATAAGTGGAAAAAATTGCATCTAATTTTCGTGCAGCTTGTTTCGCTTAGCCAATTTGCATGATGATGAAATTTTAGAATGAATAGAACTCAAATTTACATCAAATAGTCTACAAGATATTCTAATACCTGAATCAATAATTTGAGTGCATCTGTATACAAATTATAAACTCATTACTTTTTTAAGTTTTTTGTTCCAATAATTCGTTGTAAAATTCAATTTTAAAATTATAGTAAAAAAATTTTATAATACTAAAATGATTAAACTCGCATGATTACTCGTAATTGATATTCGTTCTTTTTTTAATTAAGCGCATAGAATTTCTGAAATTTAAAAAGTAATGCTAACACTTAAGACGAGAGGTTATTCATCATACATCTTAGCATATAACAAGTCACTTCTCGTACAGATAGAAAGTCAAATTATTCGTAAAATGCAATCCACAGAATAAGTGAATAATTTTCACAATACCATAATTCCAATCAAAATTTCAAATTAGGTAAAATTTTTAATTTCTTAAACATTTGAAATAAACACATTTTAAATGGTTTTCATGTACTGTTCTAATATGTGTAAATGTCCGACGGATAAAACGTAAAATAATAAATAAAATTATATGTTCTCACGAAATCGTAACAAAAAAGTGAGTCTTCAATTTTACCTTTTTAGAATAAACCCGAAAAAAGAGGGTCGTTTAATTCGCTCTGTATCGAGTGTAGTTCAAGAGAGATGCCAATAATGCAGCAACGAGCTGACATGTATTGCTCGGCTTTTAATATTCAAGCTTTACGTGCACCATGTCGATCTTATCATTTAACATCGTTTTATAATACCGTTAAAAGTAGTGACGCGAGGCTTTTAGCGCACAGGCAAAAAGGTAGACGGGTGAGCGAGAAATTCGCGCTCACGCATTTACATGTCGACGTTGTTTTCACGATGATACATACATATATAGATATATACAGATATAGATATATTTATCTGTGCGAGCTCCCGTGCGTGCCAATGGCGTTAATTTTCGTACGATTGCTCATTAACACCGTCGGCACTTTCGTGCGAGCGGCTGTAAGGCGACCTCGCTAAGCTGCAGGCGTGGATGCTTATCGGCCAGCTGGAATCAGACTGATACCTATAAACGGGAATCCTTGCTAGACCCTCAAGATCATTAGTTACGTTATCGTGTTTTTTTGGCTCTACACATACACACACTTTCGTGCTAAGGTGTATTAAGAGAATTCACCATTTCTATCTATTTTCTTCGATTTCTATATGTGCTGAATGTTCTTCTATACTCTACGGGATTGAAACTCTATTTTTTGCTAGTGTTGCAAAGCTTGTTCTTTCATAAGTCTTATAATTGACTGAACCGTTGTTCTTTTTGTATCGTTACATTTTTTTTTAATATGCATTGAAAGATACATTTGATTAGCTTATTTTGTCAAATCAGATGAAATGTTTTTATTGACCATTTTTATGCATTCATTTTTATTCACTAATGAAAATAAGTTTAATATTGAATGGACAAGTTATTCTACTTGTATAATATCTCATTTATCGATCGATGCGAATGCACCATTGAGTTGAGAAAGTCGTACTTTAAGAGCTACTATATAAATCAGTAATCATCAAAATTGTGTAAAAACGTTACTTAATACCTAATTTATATCGTTATTTGAAAAGTTATTTATTGATACCTGGGAACTAGAAGTGCGATGAAGCTGCATAGAGAAGCAATCGGGTAAATGGCAAAAATGATGCATGTATTCGTCTTGAATGTGTCGGTCTCTTTTGTCCGAAAACAAATTGCGACGCAAGTTCTAATTGCCAGATAACAAGTCGTCGCAACCGTTACCACCCCAAGCACCACCAGAAATATAGCAAAATTTCCATGACCTACAAAAGACATTATTTCAGTAATTTTTATACTTATAAATAATTAATCGTTAGTTTATTATTTTACAGTGAATACGATTTAAATTATAGAATATAAGACTCATTAGATAATAATTTGCTTCTTCTATAATTCCTGATATCGAATGTTTTATTTTAGGCCCTCTTATACGTCTCTTCTGATCTGTCACTTGTGGACCGATAGTGAATGTTCTTATAATTATAAAAATTAAACAAAACCGTCTAAAATTTAATCCCTTTTTTTCATAAGCAATGGAATTTCGCTTCCTCCATGAGGATACAAACGAGACATCGTAGGAAAAAGTTAGGTTTACGTATATGAAAACTAAAAAGGAGACCACCTCAGCTCCGGGTCATGGATTTGCTCCAAAATTTTTTTGGGGTCTCCTGGTACCCAATACTGAAGCTCCCTGAGTTTAGTTTGATCTCATTGGCTTTAGGGCCCATTTTTTAAAGGATTTTCCACATTATAAAAAAATCAGGTGTTATTTTTTATATTTTCATCAAGCCTTTAAAAATTCCATTCACTTTAAAAATTTTCTGAAAGACCCACATAAAACTCGAGAAAAAGAAACAACTAAAAGTTTATTCTAATGAATTGAATTGGTACAATATTATGTTAATTATTGAAAAAGGTTTGGGAAGCCTGTTACCTGATAATCCAATTTAAATATGTATGAATATTTTTAACTGAGCGAGCATAAACGAGTTAGGAATATCGCTAATATTATATTGTACTTCATAGTTTCTATTAGCTTCGTATCATATATTGAATCATTTGTCTTTAAATTTATAAATTGCATAAGTAAAGCCATTGATTTTATTAGTTTCGATTAATTCATACCCTAAAAGTGCATCGTGAACCAAATTCAAAGCTTCTGCCAATAATTCGTATCAATAATGCACCTGTAGTTGTGTTCTTGCATTGGTGAGAAAATAATTACGTTGCAAATAGTTGGAGGAAAAGGTGGTAGCAAACAAGACAGCTCCGCTTCTGTATTTGAGTTTATTGTACTGCGGCATTACTTGTTTCAATGTATTAAAATCTAACGTTGCACGAGTTCCGCATAGCTTTTAAGGTGTAAGTACTTCACTGCTAAAATAACAGCTTTTTCGCTGTAAGCTGCATGTAGATACGAATGCATGGGGGCCTGGAAAGAACAACCACTACTTGTTCTTTCGTTATTGTAATTTCGAATGAACCGTTGTTTTTTATTACCCTATTCAATTTTACAGGCTAATATACGCGGCTTTGATGTCTATGTTTACCAGCGGTAGTCTTTCATAAGCTCCCTAGTCAGCGTATAATTTAACAATTCCTTTTGTTTAAGATAACAACTTATGTTATAATCGTAAACTATCATTATCCTCACATATTCATTTTTAAAAAACCTATTATATCCATGTGATTTTAAGTATAATGGGATTATTATTAGGAAGCATTTATTTAGTTTGGTAAGACTTGAACTGAAGGGGAGGGAGGGGGGGTCTTGTTCGATGGTTTTCGAGCTTCATTTAAAAAAATTTTTTTTGAGCACATAGTAAAATGAATTTATCTATAAATTATACACCTTATAAATAGTTATTTGAAGAAAATTTAGTTAAAATTTTAGTTAAGGACGTTGGGGACGCAACCGAGTTCAAATCAGCAACTGTCAAGAAACAGCGGATGGTAGATACTTGATTTAACTAGGTGGGTCGGTGGTATCATAGGCTCAAAGCCAATACATATGCTATCATGCGTATTTTTGTCTGATGCTAACTTCTCGAGTTAGATTGCATGTAGAACAAACACGAAATTTTTTTATTTTTATAAAATTACTTTGAAATATGCTCGTGAATATGCAATATAACCGATACCATTTGAAAGCTAATGATTTCATCTTTCATTATGCGAAATTTGGTCACGATCTCCCATTTCGACCTAAAGTTACACTTAAAATTGTATGAAAAATGTGAGCTTTCCTATGATTACCATGTTAAAAAGTGTACTTTTAAAATTAAATTATACAAAAATTCATTCGACAATCGATGCTAAAATTTCGGGAGAACATTATGAGTGTTATTAACTATCAAATTCCGAAGTATCAACTTCGTGGCCTAACTTGACCTAAAGGTCCCAAACGTCCCTAAAAATAGTGAAAAATAAGCTAACTACGGCAAATTTTCTCGCACAACTGAAAAAAAAAGATGGATTGCGGTGGACACTGTAACTAAAAATCTACTCGACCGATTCTTTCCAAATTTTTCCCACTATTTAACTACATAAATTATAAGGTAACAACGTCGAGATATTTCGTTTGAAATGATTTTTGAGTTTTGGTCATCATTTTGAAGTGAAAAAAGTCATCGTACATGTTAGTAAAAAGCATTTAAAAATGCAAAAAGCTAAGTTATCTCGACGTCATTACTTCATATATTATCTACTTAAATAGTATATAAAATATGAACTGGATCGGTCGAGTAGATTTTGAGTGTCGGTGTCCACCGGATTTTTTTTACGATGCATGTGAAAATTTGCTACAGCCAGCTTATTTTTCAGTATTTAAGGCTGAAAATTTAACTGAATATTCTAAAATGTAATTAATTATTGATAACACAAAATTATTAATAGTATACATAAAACGGAGTAGGTGTATAGTATACCATGAGTATGGACATGCTTTCTTTTTAATCGAGGGCTACTCGAGTTCTGTTAAAAAAGCTCCACACCAAGTGTCCTAGTACGTCGCCGCATAGCGCAATTAAGCGAAATCACTCAATTTCTATTTCACGTAAAAAGTATCAAAATACGCTCAGAAAAAATAACTAACTCATGGTTTCAATAGGAAATTTTCTCAGCTCTCCGATGGTGTTGTTAAATTTTCCGAAATTTACCATTTTCATCGAAAAACTTGACATAAATTATAAAATGCAAATATCTTGAAAACGACATTTTTAAGATTTTTTTAAATAGTTCTAATCGAAAGCTTAAGAAATTTCCTATCGAACCCATTAGTTAGTTATTTTTTCTGCGTGTATTTTGATACTTCTTACACGAGATAGAAATTGAGTTATTTCGTTTAATGGCGTTTAATTTAAGTGCGGCGACGCGCTAGGACACTTGGTGTGAAATGGCTCATTTATGTAAATAGTATACAACATTTTATAGCACAAGAGCTTAGAGTAGCGTCAGTGTTGCGATTTTTAAGTTAGAATGTTACAAAAAGTATTGTTGATTTTGTTTCATAAGTCATTCCCCACTCGGTTCATAAATAAAAGTTGATGTAATAAGTAGTGAAAGATTTAAAAAATATGTGGGGTCGAAAGTACGTGATGTACAATTATTCGCGTTACGAGATAAAACCTGTACAACTGTAGCGTCGAGGTCCGACTTTCACTGTGTACAATGACTTCCATGAAGTATTATGCAAAAAAAAAAAAAAAAATTGAAACTGACAGGTTTCAGGAGAAAAACAAACAAATTTTCAAGTAATTTTGAGGTTTCAAGTCTCAAGTTTATAAAAAAAGGATGACATAAATAAATTAAATATATTCTTTTTAAAGTTTATGAATGAATGATTTCAGTTAGACTTACTAGAAGTTAGAAATATTAATCAATATTTAAAGAGTTGGCATGTAAAATATTGAGTTTTCAGAGGGTCATCCATTTTTTTTTATTTTTACTCAAAGTTAAGTGCAATAAAAATGTATAATGTAAGTAGATTATAATATTGGCAAACATAGAGTTATCTTTGTAAATTATGAATGAGCTAATAGATTGATCTATGAATGAATTAAAACCTGTTTTACTATTATATTTGTGAATTAAACCGGTTCGAACCTCATACTGAAATAATAGTAACATTCTATAAAAAAAGATGTAGAAATATTGAAAGAATTTTTCAGTGAAATTAAAGAGATCGTTTGAATTAAATCAAGAAGTGCGGTAGTACGAAGCTGGCAAAGTATAAAAAAAATTTGAAAAAAAGTCATATAATTGATTCTCAAATCAAATATTCATCGGTTTTACTTTTTTAATTACAAGGAAATAAAGATAGAACTTTCTCAATTAGAAAATTACAGATATTATGAAATAGTATTTTAATCTCTTCAAAAGTCATAGTAAAATGTTGGCTAATATTAGAAAGGACTATACAAATTTGGTGGTTATAGACTGTAGAAGTTAGTAGTATGTAAGATATTTTTTTTTAATTTAATGTATAAAAAAAGGATAACAAATGACCAGATATAATTTTAGAATATTGTTATAAAATTATAACGTTTTTTTAATACTATTAAAATGTTTCAGATAGCGTCAATCTTTTAATAAATATATTGCAATGATACCCTTACTCAATTTTATTTGTTTGTATCAGCATAGAAAGTTCAACTTTCTCGATATGTTAACACTCAATTTAAAAAACGATGCAACACAGTGCAAAACATTGAGCATGAACTACTATTTTAAAAAAACATTTTTTATTACTCACTGTGAAACCATTGCGAGGTAGTCGGTACGAAGTAACCATTACAATCAAAACCACTGAAATCTTCACAATCGGTGGAGACTTTTGCCAAATCTTCTATATTCATCTTAAACTATAAAATTCTATCTCGTTCGTTTAAACAGCCAATAATTAATCATCTAAAACTGCATTTCAACTCAACCTGGTCACAAATATTTTCAAAATTCAATCGTTAAAGCACTGTTTGACCAAAATATTTCATACTTAAAGTGTCGAGGCGCGCGAGCCTTTTGAAAGTAAGCCTAGTCTTCGCGAGATTTCTCATGTGCGAGGTGTACAGGTAGGATTGCGGATTCCCCTCCCGCCACTTTCGTTGTACCGCCAAGCACACTTTTACTTTTCGCGGCACGGAGTAACGTAAGTATATGAGATACTTGAGCATACGAGAATACGGCTAATAATTCTGGACTTTGGACGAATCTTCCGTCTTTATAATATTTCCAGATTAATATTTTTCTTATGAATAAAACAGTAAGAAATGACAATGATGTATGATGATTTTTATTCTTTGCATCGCTGCTTTTAAATGCTGATTTGATAAACTTATGCGTTACAAAATCGCAAAAAATTTGCTTTCAAAATTTTCTGCTGATACGATCTAATATCAGCTAACTGTTAGTGAGGATATTTCATACGGCATTTTATTTTTCAGGGAGAAGTGTATTAAATTGAGCTTTTTTCCGGGGTCTTTATTTGTTGCAGTATTGAATTTTATTAAAAACTAATAAATAATGAAACAAAATGTTTATTTAAATCAACTCATGTGAGTAATAATTTTTCACTAAATAGCGTTAAAAACATGTTAACGACACAAATTTAAAATCAAATGATATTTTAATTTACGTCATTTGGAAGGATGCGTATCTTACATTATTTATCTTCGGCATACATGAACATATCTTTAATTTAACTTTTGGTATGAAAAACTACGTTAAATACTATACTCGATAGTTGCATAAAGTGCTTTGTTTTTTAACTATTTGAAGCGTGAAATAGCCGAGTTTTAACAGGTTTTAACCAAAGTCCAATGCACTAGGTGGTAATTTCTTTAACATGGTCTACAACGAATACAAGCAATATGTATCTTCATCCTAAATACGAGAATCGCACCGCAGAAAACATTAAAGACATTATAAAGAAGCAAGCCATCAACTTACTGTTCTAAAATTAACAGTGATTTATTATGAATATTTCTTTCGATTACAAAAACCAAATTGAATTTGCAAGGTTCGGAAATTATTTCTCTTACTGATGTCTACAACAAAACCAAAACAGGATTTAGACAGGTCGTCCAAAATGATAATTAAACATTTTTTGGAATCTTTTAGAGGGTGAGAGCAAATTGCAAATTTATAGATGAAACAATTAACTTTCAAATGAAACGTTTAGCTTCGCGAAAAATAAATAGTCCGATTTTTTTATTGATATTTATTTAATATATATTACAACTCGCGTGTGATATATTATTAGTTTATTCCACAGATTACAATTTATTGTAAGCTCCGTAGACACTGTATACAATTAATTTTGTGTGAATTATATTATTTTCCTGACGCAAGCCATATCCTTACAGCTCTTTGTATTTTAAACGTAAAAAAATCATTTTCATCTACAAAAATCACAAAACAATTAATATCTCGTGGGGAATGAGAAAATGAAAATAAATCAATAATATTAATGAATTGCTTATTATTCTATAATGATCAAAAGCATTTCGAACGAAAGCAGATTCATATCCTACTGTAGGTAAGGCAGAATAATATTGACTGATGATTATAATATATTTTTATATTATTAACTGATGGTTTTGGTTGTAGATAACCTATCAGCCGAAGATCAACAACTATTATAAAAACAAATTATTATTGTTTTTTAATAAATATTTTTATGAAACAATGCGTTAATGAGAGACGTAATATTCACATTTGATCCCAAGTTATAATATTATTAAAAGTATTCGATTTTAAAAAAGTCATTTTTAAGGTTAAAAATTCATGGATAAAAAAAAATTTAGCGATGAGAAACATAATTTTATACAAATTTTATGTAAATAATCAAAATTTTATAATGGTCCCTTTCATCAAAAATTTATATTTGATGCAGCTTCTCAATCCATGAAAATAATCAAGATGAATGAACCAGTCGGAAGTCTGACAAATATTTGACCTGATTGGGTTGTATGTGAAAGTGTGTTGACTTTCTTTTATATTTTAAGAAAATAAAATAAGATAAATAAATAAGACGCACTACATTGGTTTCTATCTTGGAATTGAGTAAAAATAATCGTTTATGTTGACAAAGTATATCGTAAGGCGTTTACATATTATTCAGAAATTCGAATAAAAAAATTGCTAAATTGATAAATGACAATGCTTCTTAAAACACGTAGAAGCACTACAATTGAACTCGAAACTATTCTAGTCAAAAATTAAAATTTTCTCAATTTACGAAGGTTTCACATATTTGTAGTTTCAATTGTTATAAAATATATACGTGGTCTTAGATAAAATTGATGAGCTTTCCTACATCTGCAACTTGAAACAAGAGATGCCTTGCCAATAATATGTAGAGAAAGATTACACTGCATTGAAAGTTAGTACAAAGTAGTCAAGTACCTGATTTTATAGTGTCTCAAACTCAGCTTGGGCATGGAAATTTATGACCATTACGTTTTTCGAATCTAAGGAATTATCGCCTCTTACGCATGACATTTCAAAAATTCGCTTCCGATAGTGAAAGCGTTTTTGAAGTTGAATATTTTAATGAATTTTTTTACCTGCTTTTTTGTGTACTGATAAAATAGACTTGCGTGGATATATTTTTCATAAATTATTTTGTTTTGATCTTAAGTGAGTTATTTAATAAAAGATATTCAAAATTCAAACGATTTGAAAGTTAAAAAATCGGATATTTTGTAAATGAATTTCAAAAAATATAAATAATTCAGTAAACGATGAAAAAATTTAATTTGGTTTATATTTTCATTGTCAATAAAATCGAGCATAATTGATAGTAATTTTCTTCAATCCAAGGGAAAAAGCTGAGGTAATAATGTTATAATCATATTAAAAAATGATAAATTTCCTAACGATTGAAATATTATTACTAGCAACTGTAGATCATAACAAACGTACATGTATCTTAAAATAGTTTCTAGTTTGCGTTACATTTTTGTGATAATTATGTAAATGAATTTTAGACTATTCATTGGATTTTCTATCGATTTAGTTCGTATTTAGTAAATTTAAAATACTTTCTTGCAAAAAACAATTCTATACAAATAACGCAAAATTATTGCTGTAATAACTTACTTTATTTTAATAGTTCGCAAATATATAATATTCCATTGTAATAAAAAAGTTAGATCACGTCTCTCAGTAACTCAAATAAAAACGCAATAAATCAGAAATTTCAATTTGAATATTTAACAGATTTTATCATTTTTGAACCTATCCCATTGTTTGCTAATTGATAACAGAATAAAAAATTTTGATGGTACCTGTAAAAGTTTGAAGGTCAACGAGCTCGTTGCATGAGTGGTTGTGAACTTTCATTTTTCTTGAACTTGAGATGAAATAAATTGCAGTTGATAAGCGAGTACATCTTACATAAATTGACATCGGAGGATTGAAGAGATTTCGGTTTGATGTATCTTTTCTTCTTGTACACTCAGTAGCATGAAAGTATTTAGGCATGCTTGATTGCATCACTATAAATTCATCAAATTCTACATGTGCATACTTGATGTTTGTTTTTTTTATTTTTATTTATTTATAATTTACTGAAGTTCTAGCGAAGAAAGTGCTTAATTTCACTTTTCGCATACTTTCGATTCTACAGATGCGATCGTTAGGATTTTGGCCCGAGCCTTTAGAATGTATTGTCAATAACGGAAAATACATTTTTACTCTGCAATGTTCCAGTAAGTCATGGATGCGCTTATCGGGTAAATATATGTTAAGACCAAGTGATGGTAAACAACTTTCTAATTAATTGATAGTTATGGTTGTAAGTGAATCTCATTTTTAATCGATAATATAGAGGGTTGACAATGTTTACAATTTTGGAATGCCTTTAATAATTATATTTTACAAGAGTCGAAGAAAGAAAAGGTAATCCTTTCATAAATAAATGGTTGAATTTTGACTGAATAAAAAGTTGAATTTAATAATTGAATAATTTTCGGTTAATCATTTAAATTTAATGTTTATATGCCAGTAATATTTAAATGGAAATTTATTTACAAATATCAAAATAATTGTTCTTCAAAATTCATGAAGTAGAACAGTCCGCGTTCATATAAGCAATAACTTTATTCCAAATTTTACGATAAGTGTTACATTCAAAAATGATTAAAAAATGTTCAAGTAATTAACTTAAACTGCATCGTACACACAATGTCCCACACATTTGAAAATGTCAGTTGAATAAACAAGTGTTAAGTTCGCCTTAAAAATTACCATCAAGATCAGATCTCGAAGGTTTTCTTGTTGTGTTATCTTGTAGGTTTTTGAGCTCTCATGTTTTGGCTTTACTTGCGAGCTGACCTGCCAAAGCACATGTATACCTATACTTGCACTATAATAACAAGTAATAAAGTCGCAACCAAGTTATTTGATGGTCGCATCACATTCGTTAATTTAAAAGGTAAACGTCGAGCGTGGTGGTAGTATATAAGATGCGAGGAAGAGAGAGAGAAGTTGGAAAGTAGGCTCATGCGAACCGAACGGACACTCAGTTGTCGACTATCCCTCCGAGACTTAAGTTCGTGTGTAATACAAGCCTCTTTCGAGTGTATACGTCAATTTTGGATGAATTTGTGGCATTAACAATATTCAACGAATCATTCATGAATTAACGAGAAATAAAATAAAAACGTTTTAATGTAGAAAATAAGAAGAAGTTTATTTACTGAAAAAGTAAATATTTAAATAACTAAACTTATGTTTTAATTTTATGTAAAATCATTCTCAAATAACCCGGCATAAACATGATAACTGTGAAGAATGTAAGTACCAACTTAAGCATTTCCATAATTGTTAAACTGTACATTTCAATTACAGGTATACTAGTGTTAAAAGAGTTTATTGTAGTTCTCTACTCTGTATCATCCGTTAGAAAATGTTGCGATCTTCACAACAGTCGCATTCTAAAAACGGTTTCTCGAAAATGTGAATGTATAATATCTATTTTTCCAATTACTTTTTTTCGTGTTTAATTTAAATTTCATTAGTGGCTAAGTTAAATTTAGAAAAAAAAATCCTTCAAGTTAGAGAAATTATATTAGAACGAATAAAAAGTAATCAAAATGAGAGACCGAATTATTGAAGTGTAAAATTAAATGGTCTTTCTCACAGTACCATAAGTACACAACAGAAAATTAAATTAAACTTGTAATGCTATGGACTGTAAAACTAATTTGTGTTCGGTCGATTTTTAATAGTTTTAATATAATTATATTCACAATTTAATCATGTGTTTCATAACAAAAAGAAGCATTTACCGGTCAACGCCCTTTTGTTCTTTGGATAGCCAAAACTTCTCATGAAAAAATCAACTAACCACAACCACACACGCATTATTATCATCCTTGCATCAAAGCTTATTGCATAGTCTTGAAGTTGAAAGTATAAAACTTTCGTTCTCTGCACAATCGGACATTGAAATCCTACTTGCTCTCGTTAATTTTTGTAAGGACTATGTTATTATTATTTTACTTTAATGTATGACATTTTTTCAAATTCACTGTGGCATAAAATAAACTTTACTGCACTTGAGTGATCAAAAACTTTCGTCGTAATACGTTGTTTCCTTTTATTGTTGATAATATCGAATTAAATTAGAACAGTATTTAAAAGTATTTCTGGCGAATGAAAAAAAGAAAATGAATAAGTATTAATTATATTCATGAAGCAAATAGTATAGAGCAATGCATTACACAATAGTTACAGCTCTATAGGAAGAGCATGTAATAAAGATTTCCATTAAAAATAACATAACTCGAACAAATTAGTAATGAAGTGCGTGTATGAGAACGATTAGTATCGACTCATCGAACAACTAGACTTTCTCGATTATTTTATAAGGTGGTCAAGGATCACGACGTTCTTTACTTTCATGAGTTTGATTCGCCTCGCAAATAATATCGATCTTTTTTCTCTCGTATCTTGTCATCATACAGAAAATAATGAATATTTTTCGTTAAAGTAATGTAAAATGATTCTGAATCATATAAAAATATTACGCATTTCAAGAACACTTTTTTACATTTAGACGCCAAAAAGAATTTAATGGTTAAATTATATTATCTAAATAAATTTAAAACTTTCAAGTATCGTTTTGTATCACAAATTAACAACATGAAAAATCATATATTTCTTAATAGAATGCGAACCAACTATTTTAACATACATCTTCGAGAGAAGATACTTTGTTTTTTTGTAAGTTCATAAATATTCTTAGCTGAGAGAGATCTGAAAAAAATTATTCGTATTTGCGATGAGGCAATGCTTGACACGGAGGCTCTTAGTAGGTTTTGCAAAATACCCATTAACACTGTTTCAATAGATACAAAAAGTAATACTCACACACATCATAAGTTGAAATTATCAAGTCATCGATCAGAGTAATTTTTTTTCAACTTATAACAAAAATAAGTTTTAAAGTTTGTATATAATATAATCATGATATTTATATGATTAGTTTATTAATTTTAGCAATTTTTGCAAAGATTCAACACAAATTGAAAGCGGTACTATGCTTAAAATTACGATTTTTTAAAAAATGCCCTATAATCACTTTCATCTTTTTTTCTGCTTAAAAAACTAAAAATCTGAATAAAAAATCAGTCCGAAATGATGTAAAATCGATTGCGCTTTGTCATGCAAAAAGTAAATTATAATAACTATTGGTGAATCATTCACGCACTGGTTTGCAATTCTATTCTTAAAATATAAAATCCGAAATAGTTTTTTAATTGGAAATCTAGAAAACTTGTTTAAAAATATTGTACGAATAGTCCAATATTTTTTTGCAATCAATTCACTTTAGATTAACCTACGGGAATTATTTTTTTCTCCAAACTATATAAATTATATGTCTTTTAGTATATGTTTCCATTTTTATATAATTACGCTTCGGATAATATTATTCAAAAAAATTTTCGAAAACGATGAAAAAAAAGTCAAATGAGAATTTGAAAATTCTTTTTATATGCTACAAAATGATTTACGACGACTTAAAATCGAACTAGGACAGGTTGCAAAATTATGTTACTTTTAGATATTTATTCATTCAAAATCTGAATGAGTTACTTTCCCCAGCATACACAAATTTTGCATCTCATATTAAAAAAAATAGTTTCAATATCCTTGTTTTACTGACTAGACCTCTTTTTTGATTTCAGCTCGTGTGCGCGTGTTTTGCTGTCTTCATAAGCTTAAGTAGTAGTTTAGAGATCGAGAAAGTTATGCCATCACGATATGAAATTGAAAGTTCGATAAACCGCACAATTGAAGAAGTAGAAAGACTAGTCCAGGAAAATCCAAGTTTGCCAAAATTGAATCGCAAAGGTATAGTTAAAATTTTGCATAATATTACCTCGAAAGATATCAAATCTATTGAAGACAAAGCTCTTTCTGCAATCGAAAAAACAAGGGAAGACTACCGAAGAGCACTCATGGTTGTTTTGCCATTTAAAGTAAAAGACAATCCAGAAAATCTAACAGAATTATATAAAAAACCTCCTTTAATTAAAATGGTAGCCAATGATGATGTGAAATCATCGATGTTAGATATAGATAATGGATTCAGTCCGAGTTTGTTTCCAGTTACAGATACTCAACCATCGAAAACCATGACAGAAAAGAAACATCAATTGCTCAACTCACATGTGAAGTATCAAGATTCTGTAAAGTCAAAGATTCCAACCAGTGGTTTAAAAAATGTTGGATCATCATCGACAACTGCAAGTCTTAATTCCAGATCGGATTCTGCTCCACAAAAATTCAGTTTTAACTTGGAAACTCTAGACCAAAAGCCAGAGGCTTCATCGCACACTTCTGCAGGAACAAAACGACCTATTTATAGGGGAACTTTTTCTCGTTACAGAACTAGCACTCTAGCTCCATCAAAAGTTCAGACTAGTACAACGCCTCGAGTAAGAACTACCAGTCAATCTATAATAGAAACAACGAAAGCTCCCAGTGTATTAAAGTCGAATCGATGGCGTTATAACCCACCCCCAACTACAACAATTACAACTACCGACGAACCAACAACTACCAAAGACTTACCTTGGCATCCAGTGGATCCATCAAAAGATTTCTTTTTACCAACGATTCCGAGCCATTCTAATGTTGATGATCCAGCAATTTCAATATTACAAATGGATGATTTTCATAAAATTCTAGATAAAACCATGTCAACAACAAGTAAACCAACTTCAATTTTCGTGACACCCAGTCGAGCGACAAGTCGAAGAAAAAATAGTAATAACATGAAAAATGTACCCAATGACTTTCGTTTAACGAGAACAACAACAACAACTACAACAACAACGACGACCGACAGTCCAAGAAATCAAGAACTTGAATTAATACTCAAAGCGATTGGATTAGAGCGACTCAAAACGAACGACGCTCCTGTGAAACCCGTACCAGATGTATCAAATGATAATTTTAATAAAGCTTCAGAAGATGTTAAAGATGGTGTAGTTAATTTAACACCTAATATACAACTAATGTTTCAACAATTTGGTTTGCAAGGCTCCAATAATGTAAAAATGGCTAAGACAACAACCACTACTCGTAAACCTAGTACAAAACCTGCAAATGTCAATTCATATACAAATTTCAAACCAATACCCAGTTTTGATGTGAAAGATAACGATTTTCGAGATTTTTTGTTAAAATTTGGCTTGGGAGGCAGTAGAAACCAAAAGTCCATACTTCAAAATGCTGCAACCAATAAAGCTAACTTATTAGATAAAGTACCAGATAATATGAAGAAAGTTCTGGAAAGCGTAGGTTTAATGAAAAGGCCACAAAAAGTTGAATCTCAATCAAAAGTCAAGTCAGAACATCGAAGAGAAACAACAAAAAAAAATGAAGCATCGACATCACCCACCAAAGACATCATGAAACAAACCGAAAGCGTTGTTACAGATATGAAACAACAAGATATGATTAAAGATCTACTAGCTACAGTGAAAAAAGTTCAAGAAGGTAAAGCTGGTATTCAAGAAGTTCAAAAAGTTGCTCATAATTTACTCGAAAGCACCAAATCTCTAGAAAATGGCCCCGATCCCATAAAGCTCGAAGAAATATTGAATAATTATAGAAATAGTCTCAAAAACGAAGTTAAAAGGCAACCAGAGACGACCACAACTGCAAGGATAGCAACAACCACAGTAAAGGAAATAGAAGAGACTACAATATCTTCTGTTGCTAGTTCTGGTATGAAGAAACTTTTCCTTCAATTTGTGGGTTCAACAGGGCGATGGGCACAACATGTAATGGGGGGAATTACCAGAATGAAAAGTTTTTTAACATCTATAACTGGGAATCTTAGTAAATCATCTGGCAGCTCGTGACTAACATCTTTCCAAACTACGTCTAATGATTGTTTATGACTGATTTAACACCATTTAATTTTTTCTCTTGAATGTATGAATTAATTATAATTACGACAGTTGTCCATGAACATAATTATTCCTCTGCTTCTACTGCAGCATTGTGTAAGTGTTTTAGCATTGAGACAATTTTTATAAAATTTATATATATATTCTTAAAATAATAAGCTTAATAATTTTAATCAATGATTATTCTTTAAGTATGAATAGTGTGCATAGTACACTGGATTAATGTAATATAGCGCTCGGTCTGACGTAGAAAAAAAATTCATTATAAATCAAAGTATTATACAATAACAGTTTATAATAGAGGAAGGTTCAAGCACATTATAGTTGTACTTTTTCATTAGTAAGCAGGAACGTGTAATAATTTAATTTAATTTAAAAGAATTATGAATGCAATTATGTTTTTTAACCGATTAAAATATTTTCATTTTAATTTTAATGAAATACTAACATTTTCCATATGCACATCAATAAAATATACAAGTACTGTATACCTGAACACTACTTTGCCTTTGAGTGAATGAAAATTAACTTTATTGATATTTTTATTTTAACAATAGTATACTGTATACGCTCATTAACTGAATAGGTATTGTTTAATGTTAGTTTCTCGGTTAATTGAAATTCATGTTTTAATAGTATAAACGAAAAGATAAACTTTTTATACAATAGATCCTCCATGTATTTGCTCGAAAAAAGACGCTTGACTCTATACATCTTTACGTTAAACTTTCACTTATCGCTTTTTAACCTTCGAAAAGTACATTAGAATGACATCGTGAATACACGAATTTAAACATGCGTGCAAAATTTACTCGCTATTTCATTATTCATGCAAATGTAAATGCAACCCACTTGGAATGAAAACATGTTTTTTTAACCACAAAATTTATTTTAGTATCGCTATAAATTTTTTCTTTTTTTCACAAAAAACACATTTTTACGAAATGAATACTTAAAAATACTGAGGCAACACATTTGTTCATCCTAACCATATTTTTTACATAGTTATTCTAATGAACTAAAATAAAATTCATTTTATTGTTCTGATTTTACTCAATTAAAAATAATTATCTATTTATCTTGCATTTCAGATTCTTCCGGATCACCAGTAGAAAAATTAAAATCTTCCACTACTGATACAGTTGAAGAAACTACTCCTAAGATTCAAAGAGATCAATCGCCATCTTCTTCAACTAATAATGAAAAACCAACTAAATCAGATTTTTTCGATACGTTTGATATTTATAAATATATTAATGGCTCGGAGGCCCTTAATGCTACCTCTTCTACTACTGTGGCACCTACAGACTCTGGAACAACCAAAAGTAACTTTTTTGAGACTTTTGATATAAACAAGTATTTGAATAATACTGAACAAGAATCGAATGATGCCAAAAACTCCAATTCTAATCAAAGCAACCTCGAAGAATCTTTTGGGGGTAGTACCGAGGAACCGGACCCCGTCATACCAACAAGACCAAAAACGGGTTTTTATTTTTTGGTAGATTGGAATTCATTCTTAACTGTTGGCACCGAAGAAAATCCAGATCGAGTAGATTTAAGATTTGCTCCTAAAGCTGGTGATCGTACAAGATTTATACCAGTAAAAATTGTAAAACCTGCAATCTAGACAAAATCAAAAAATTATAGCTTTGTATTTCAAGAAAAAATGCAAGAATGTTTCATTATTGTAAAACATTTGAATTTGTTAAAAAATCATTCTAGAAACGATTTTTTTATCTCTAATTTGAATGAAAAATAAGTCAAATTCTATGTATTTCATCGTCTTTATTTTTGTATGACTATTTATGTATAAGACAGTGATAATTATTTGTTTAATTTCATAATTCGCCATAAATTGTATTTTAATTCAATCACATAGTCGGTAATATAATTTGATAAATAACATAATTAATTTTGGAATTTAAGAAGTATATACATTTTTGTTATGAAATTTGTGAAAAAATTTGACTTATGTTGCTTAGTGAAGTAATCAGAATTTTAATGTTAAAGGTAAAGAAAATTAGTGATATACTTATACGTTTAAGCATAATCACCACAGTCATTTTTTTTAGTATCGCATCGAACATTTCACAAATTACAATTCATTCACTAATCGCTCTCAAATAAAATATTTTAAAGAATAACATTTCATTTTTGTATTTATTTTAGGATTTGTTATACAATAATATTTTTTAATTTCGTTTAGATTATATTTAAATTTTTAAAAGATGAGAATTCTCGGAATGTTACTGAAATACTCGTACTTGAATTGATTACACGATACTATTACACGTGATTGAATAAGGAAAACAAACAAAGTAGGGATGACTCTCAGAAGAATTTGGAAGAGCATCATAGTGTGAAAGTTCAGTATGTGTACTGATAAGTTTACAGTAGTGCGAATGCTTAGGATAAGAGTAAAATAAAATGAAATTAGTTCATTGTGTTATTTTTTTTCTGTTTTGTGTGTTTTGTGCGTTTCAAGCAAGTAATGCAGTAATAAATCGAGAAGGTTTGATATTATGTTATATCGATTTCGTAAATGATATACATGCATATTTCTAACGAACAAGTATAAATTAATCATTTACATGTAAAAATAATTTTGATGTAGAACTGACAATAAAAGGGGTGTATTCATGGAAAGACCCAAAATTACCTTCAGATATGAGAAATTGGGAAGTTATTACACATTTTGAAAGTATATATTTGGCTGGTTTTAACGATACTTCCTTGGACCTATATCGTTTGGACATTTATACAGATACTTTATCTCATGTAGATAAGATATCTATAACTGAAAATATCACAGCATTAAAACTTGCTGTTGTGCACAAAAAAGATATTACCGAAGATCACAATCAAATTATTTTGATTTTAAGTGTAAAATCACACGATAATGGGCAAGATTTAAAGTGGTTTTATTTGAAAAATGATACAATCGTACCGCTTGTAGTAGAATATTTAGCAAATTTAAAAAATATTCAACATTATCAATATCTTGATTTTGAAAACCAACATAAATTTATTACAGCACGGAATGATTCAATTACCGGTAAAGTAGATCTCTCTATAATTGAAATATATGATGTTATATTTGATGGTGATTCCGTAATTTTTCGGTAAATTTTTCAAATTAATTTTAGAAAAAAAAAATTTTTTTAGTCAACTTTTGTATTATTTTAGGTATTGTTTCCAATTTCGAATACCTGAAATAGTTAACATCAAAATTTATAATACAAATGAAGGCAAGGTTAGAATTATTCTTATCACGAAAAATCATGTTATTTTACAAGAGTATAAGCATGAAGATATGGAGAAATGTAATCTAAAATTAGGGGAAAAAATAATTATAACGGGGTCCATTGATGCTATTTACTTTGAAAGTGGGCACAAACATTACGTAGCTTCTTGGGGTAATACAACAGAAATGTTCGAATTAAATAATATTGGTTGGCAACCGGTTGTTTCCATGGATAAATTATTTAGTGGTAAGGAAAGGTAAAAAATTATAGCTAAAAATCTCGGGAACAAAATGACTAATGAAGTTTATTTTTACTTTTTTTCAGTTATCCAACCAGTAGAACATATTTATAGCTTGCCTATTGATACTTATCGAGATGAAGTTCTTTTAATCGTTTATTCGAAATTATTTGGTATGATTATACTCGGTTGGCAAGGGACCGAATTCAAACAAATTTTATCGCAATTTGATGTAGAAAAAAGGGATAGATCAAACGTAATCATATTGCCAAAATTTGGCATTAAAGTGAATCGTACACTTATTAAAATTAATATACAATTGAATTCAACGTTTCAAAATAATTTATTCGATGATGAAAAATTGTTAGATTCGAAAAATATTTTGCAGGTACACTTAAAAGCATAATAATTATTCAATTCAACTAAACATTTACTTCGATATTAGAATTACTTCAATTGTTTATTTTTATAGAAGATATTAAAAAAACAAGATGTACTAAATGAAAAAATAAATGCATTTTTTGAAACTGAACTATGGGAAATTCCAATTTCTCAAGATTCAAATTCTATGAGTTATTTACAAGCTAATGAAATTTGGAATTATTTTGATGATTTTGGAATATCTTTTGGATTTCGCAATATTTCAATAATCAACTTCAAACAAAAATATGATCAATCTATAAATATTAGTGTAGAGATTGAACAAAATTTAAATAAAGCAGAGAATAAATGGATTTCTGAAACTTTGGAATATTCATATTTAGATTTTCGTGAACATTTTCAAATAAAAGGTTCATTGATCGTTGAAAATTTATTTGTTAAAAACTTGAACGATTTGCCTTATCAAAGTTTATTAGGTTCTTGTATGGAATCTAAAAATCACAAAATAGTTGGTCGAAAGTCATTTCCAATATTACAATTAAAAAATCAAGATATGATAATAGAACGAATAAATGGGTTACCTTTGAAAAATATGAAATTCGTAAATTCTGAAAGCTATCATGTGTCTCGCGTAGAAAAAATTTCCAGATTTCAAATCAATGGAAATTTGAATTTGTCAACGCTTATGAAAACTAATTGGAGTAGTATAATCAATAATTTAGTTTTCATAAATCAACCAAAAATTATACCTGGGAAAACTCAAATATTAAGGGTAGGAATATTATATTACATGAAAATGAAATAAAATAGTTAATTACGATACTATAAAAAATGATTTTAGGGAACTTCTATAGAAGCTTTGGATACCGTTTATTTAAATGGACGAGTTTATCCATCTGAGTACATATTCAAAAGTTTTCCCGAGATTGCAATAATTCAAGGCTCAAAATCTTTTCAAACTCTTCGGGTCTTAAATCTTGAAGGAGTGTACACAATCAACGAAATAGATGCTGATGATTTTGTTATTCTCAATTCTGATCAAAGCTTAAATTATACAATATTTTTTGAAAACTTAACTGTGGACGTTAGCCTTGTGGTATTAAAGTTATAATGATAAACTAGGTTTATCCATTGATACTAGCACTAATAATTTTACACATATTTTTAGATTCATGGCAATATTACTGGATTGCCAGAACACGATATTAATCCAGATTTGACCATCTTAAACAGTAATCAAGTAGATTCAGATGTAATGTTCAATTTTTTAAATGTTTCTGGACACGTATACGTTAAAGAAAATCTAAATGGAACCCGTTGGAATAGTTTAGATGATTTGTTATTGAAAAGTCAAAATAATTCTATTATACATGGAAAAAAAACATTTACGAACAATGTTTATTTTTCCAAAAGCTTAGCAATAAAAAATCATATAATAAATAACCATTCAGTACAGGACTTCATCACATTGGATACTGAACAAAACTTACCAAGTAAAGTTAATCAAAGTTTTTTGTATAAATGATGGGTACAGTTTCTAATAATTTTTAAACTATTTTCAGATTTAGTAAAAATATTCGGAAATATATACTTTAATGAAGTGAGTTACGTCGACTGTGAAAAATTCGAGAAACGATTAGTGCAAATTGTAAATAATGGATTGTGTATAGATAAACCCATAGTGTTTGCAGATACTCCCATGGTTGAAAATTTTTCTTTTTTATCTTTAAATGGAAACTTCAAAAACTCAGAATTCAATGAAAAAATGTTCTCAGTTACTAACCACATGAAATTTTATAATGTTAAAGTGCATAAATTATACGTAAATAATCTAGAATCAAAATTTATCAATGGAATTAATTTGAAAAAATTCTCGAGTGAAAGAATATCAAGATCAAGAACTCAAAATATATCGAGTTTTCTATTTTTAAATGAATTAAAAGTAGATGTATTAAAAGTTAATCTCCTTAATAATATTACGCCAAGAAATTTTTTCAACAAAATAAAAAATATGAAGTCATTAATTGATAACATTTATGGCAACAACTCTCAAGTAGACAAAATGTATGTAGATGGAAATGTTTATGTTACATATATCAATAATAAAAGTTTACATGATTTCGATTTGAATAACACAAAAAACTACACTGTACAAGGAGATTCATTCATTGAACAATTAATTGTTGGTGATCTAATAAATGGTTTAAATGTTTCAAAATTACTGGAATTTAAAACAAAAGAATTCCAATTCATCTCACATTTCATACCATCGAAAAAAATCCATAAAATGAAATGCCATAATCTAATTGTAGAGTATTTAAATGAACATTCCACCAATGATGTAATAAACTGTAATAAAAACCAAACTTTAGCTGGACCAATAACAATAAATGGTAAGTTTTTTTACCGATGTAAAATGATTAAAGAAATTTTAACAATGAATATAATTTTTTAAGGTCGAACTTGGGTGAAATCAATACATGACACGACACATAATCTTGAAAAATTTTTGTCAGATCGTTCTGCAGAATTAGTTGCAAAACTTGACACCAATTTGTACAAACTTACAGGAAACTTTTTTATAGACGATGATACTTTAATCGATTATCTTGATGTATTTGGAAAAATTCAAAATAAAAATATTTATGAGTTTGCAGAAGACTTGATTCCTTCCAGTGCAAATTCAGTGAATATCACTGGCTCTAAAATATTTAATAATGTTGTTTTTGGAAACAACATTACAATCGTAAAAAAATTGAATGAGATTAATTTGGAACACTTTTATCAAAACGTAGTATTTATTGAACGACCATTTTTGTTGAAATCGAAATTGGAATTCGCAGAAGACTTGCAACTTGACAGTGACTTTGTTGTTATAGATTATTTACAAGTTTTAACTCTAAAGAGTATTAATATCAGTGGTTTGATGGTGAACGCGGTTTATAAAAATGATCCATCTACAATTCAAGGTACAGCGAGAAACAATGAATATAAAATCAATTTAAAATATATTAAAGAATTTGTAAATTTTATTTTCATGTTTCAGGCATCGTGTTTCAGGATGTGGTGTTCCAATCAAATTTATTTATTGAGTCTTGGAATGACGTACATGTTGACAAATTTTTCCTTCTGAAAAATAGTTATGTTAGAAAAAATATGACGTTATTGTGCAAAGATGCATCAGTCGTCAACTTAAAAGTGGTTGGAAAAGTGAATGGAGAAAATGTCACTGATTTATACGAAAAAACATTTATGGTATGATATTTTTTGATTGTATATTTATGAAAAAGTAAGTTTGATTTTCATTCATTTTTTTACAGATATCTAAGAATCAAAATATTACAGGAAATATGTTTTTTTTAAATAACTCATATTTACGAAAAAATTTGAATTCTCATTTTATTAATAACGTAAATATTGAAAAACTCATAGTGTTGAATAGTACCGATGCATGGATAGGTAAATTTGACGGAATTAACGATTGTAATATCAATATATTTTACTATTTTTAATAAGTGTAATGAATGTTTCACTTTTCAGGCAACTATGCATTTAGAAATTCAATAACTACAGAAAAAAATATAAACATTTTCGGAAAATTAAACGGAGTGAATTTAAATTATTGGCTTTCCAACGTTATTAATAAGAACTCAATTACTCCCCAAAGTGTGTATGGTGATTGGACAGTTTATGGAAATGTGAATTTATTGACTCCAATTTTCAATGCTAGTAATATAAAAGAGCTATTAGTTTACAACTTCAATTCAAAAAAACAGGTAACGTTATTTCATGTACATTAATGTCTACATAATATATTTAAATATGAATTTATTTTAATATATTTTATTTCAGATGATTTCAAAAAATGTATGCCAAACTATGGAGAAAATCAAAACAGCTGTTCGAACTTCATTTCTTAAGTTCAAGTCTTTCGACTATTTATTGATTCAAAAATTTGATTACAAAATTTACAATTTTTATAAATTTGAATTTAAGAGTTCAAATTACATTTTGGTTAATTTTGAGACACGGAGAGCAACTATTTTTATTATAACTGATAAAAATTTGATTTTTGTAAATGATGAATCCATGTTCGGATTAGTGAAGAAGTTCATCACTTTCAATATAGATGATATTCTATATATTGTTACGTATGAAGAAACACATTCTAGGAAAGGATTTGGAAATGTATGGAGCTTTGATACCAAAATATTGAAAGTAAGTAATACTGATACATTAATGCAGTTACGTTTGTCAGGTTCCACTATACTCAATAAATTAATTAAGTATATTGTCGAAAGTAAACCTTAATATACTCATCTCACACAAATCTTTTTTGAGAACAATATACGCAAATTCGACGTTGTTCGGTGCTTTCCGACTTCTTCGCAGATAAATAAATCGTATAAAATAAACTTTAAACTGAAATGAATGTATGTATTATTTAATAAATAACACGCCTATAATGAGGCCATGTCAATTAATATTTATGACAATTGGTGAATACGGAGATAACCTTCGATAATCAATTAAATTACCTTTTGTTATATTTTTAGCTGAGATTTCACTTATTGATAATTTATGTAGAAATATAATAAGGATTTTCGTGGACTGAGATCCCAAGAGTTCGTTTTCGAGTTTATTTATTTCGATAATTAGTTCGTAGAAGACTAGTTGGCAGAGGACTGCTAGTTATTGTAGAAATGTTGCCATTAATAATTACAAAATAAACTAGGACACATTATCTTTTAGTTTCTTAGTTCAGAAAAATCCTAATTATCTTTCACTTTTTTTTTTGAAAAAAAAAAAATTAAAAAAAAAATGTATTCACTGTAGCTTAAATTTTTTAACAGCATATGGTACATCTTGGAAATATTTCGGATATTACAAAAATTGGAGTTGATAGTATATTAATAAGAACTGATGCAAAAGTTCAAAAATTGTTGATAAAAAGTGTTTTGCAAAAAATGTATGATGGAGTAACTGTAACTGTCACCGAAGAAAAAGACATGCGATTTTTTTTCATTGAAAATCGCACTATCTTTTTAAGTGAAAATATTATTTACGAATTTTTTCCAAAAAATAATGAAATCAAAAAATTTAAAAATCATTTTAATACAAATGAAATTACGTTTTCAAACGTTGGAATGTACAAAAAATCAATGGCAGTTGTGCGCAATGAACATTTCAATAATAATTACGTTTCGGTAAGATATTTATATTATTACATTCTCATTTGCGATCTAAAATATCTAATATTTTTTATTTATGTTGTAGATTTATGGTAATAATTTTAAAACCCCTAGATTATTACAAATAATACACTCAAACCATCCAAATTTTATTACGCTGTTAAACTTCGAAGGGGATACTGAAAGTTTACTCCTTTTTTTGGAAAACCAGAAAAAAATTCAAATTTATAAGTATAAGGGTAAATATTCAATACATTTTTTTGCTCAATTTATTTTTATTTAGAAATTGACTAATGCATAAAATAATAAAATAGGTATCAACGGTTTCAAATACCACTCTAGTATTAAAATTAAAGTAAATAAGATGTCAAGTTTCAAATTGAAATCGAAGCAAAATTCAATTGAAAAACAATATTTGGCAGTAGTGCAGGATTATAAATTAATAATTCTTGAAGCGAAAATGTACGGGGAAAATATAAGCATAGATTGTCAACCCCATTGTGATTGTTGATTGTTAGAGTTATATTGTAAGTTTATTTTATAGTTTACTATAAATAATTATTGTTTAGAGTCGTTGATTGTTTTTTTTATTATAATACTTTATTGACTTTCAATGTAGCGTTTGCTGTTGTCAACCTGCATGTTAATTGTTAAAATATGTTCTGTTGTAAAAGTATGAAATATAACAAAGAAAATGAATTTACAAGTTGTTGTCGCATAAATGATAAAACTTCATAAACAATTATCATGTTTTGTTTTATTTCAAAATTTTCGTACTTTGAGTCATTCTTTTGAATAAATTATATTAACAAATAAACATTTTTAAGAGTTTGATTTTGAGGTTTAATTGTTTCTGTTGAACCAAACATTTCTAATTTACAATACAACGTTTTTTTAGTGATTCTACTACGCCTGATTGGCATGTGCCTGCTATACACCAGTGTTGCACGGGTAGCAATGATTAAGGTGCAACACGTAGTTAAAAATACTAATAGTATCGTTTTCACTTTTCATTTTAAAATTTAAATAAGCGTAATTCTAAAATAGCTCAAAATTTCATAATTTTTGTTAGAAGAAGCTTTTTACGATAAAGCACATCCATTTCCGTAAGTTTTTCTTTTGCAGTGTTTTGGTTACGAAAGACTTGTGTAGTTGTCAAAATGTGTGCGAACTTCCACTTATGATATAACTACTTGTCAGACTTTGGCATAATTTTTCTCGATGCAGAAGGTAATTTCAAATACGTGCGTGCTGGAATTTCGACCGGTTTGTCGTGATAAGTAGTATGTCATTTTGCAAACATTCAAGTAAACTCTCTTCCGTAAAATAACACTTACCTATAAACACGCAAGTTGTAAGCTGTGAGCCTAACACCTTCAAAGACCTCATATAATCTCAAGTCAAATTTGACAGATGCATTAGTGTAATCTGTGCAAGAATCACGTAAGATCCGGTTTTGAGCTGTATTTCTATGTTCGCGTATGTACTACTCCGTATATATATTCGATTAATTTCCTACATTTCCGTGTGGATGACTGCTCGACTTGAACTCGTCACGTACGCGTATAATTAGTTTTCTGTGGAATCTGTAATCGTTTTCTGATTACTTGTTGATGTAAGAAATAGTTCCCTATGATTCGATTGAGTATTAAATAACTTTTACTTCTTCATTAAAAAATCTGTCGATATCAATTATATTACATATTAAACGTTAATTATACGATTAAACAAGAATGTAGAGGGATTTAACCAGAAATTACTTATAACTTCGAACTTGATAGAACGTATTATTTTTTACAAATTTTCAACTGATTTTACCATCATCAATTATTGTTTTTATATTAGACAATAAATTAAAATATTTCAATTGAAACGTAAAATTGTAGATTATAGAAAATATTTAAGTATTTTGCAATAGAATTTGATATAATTAAAGCTGAATTGAAATGCTTCGTCTATACCTATGACCCTGGACTCCATGTTACTAACTTAAAGTTTTCTTAATAATTAATCTTTCAGTAGTAATTTTACATATCAAATTAAGTCATATATGTAAAAATCGTATTACAAACATTTAAACCAATGAAAATGAAATAACATTAAGTTATTAATACACTTTTGAAAAAATCATATTATCGATTCGTTTCATATAAATAAATTATTTTTCTATGAATAATATTTTTTCGCGAAGATATTAAAAGTTTAAAAAATTATTGCAAAGCGTGTCAAGCGCACTAAAAAGAGATAGTTTATAAAAAAATGTAGCAACATAGTCAATGATTATGAATATAACCCTCATAATATGGTGAACTCTCGTGGCCCAAGGGAGACCAAGTCTTCTCACACCATCATCCTTGAAATGTCGTAAGAATGAAAAAATCATCATGCGAGCAGTCGAGAGCGTTGCACTTCAGTCTCACGCGTCTGACGTTCGTTCAAGTACAGGGCGACGTTGCAGCTCGCGCAACTATACGCAAGCTCTTTGCCACACTCTGATAAAACAGAGAGCACCACTTTGTCGCTGCTTCGAAAAGCTCCGATGCATAGAGACATATATGTATACATATAAATGCGTGCGTATGTATGTTTAAAGATATGTGTGTGTGTGTGTGTGTGTGTGTATGTGTGTGCGTATGTGTGCACGCGCGCCGCGATCGATGATCGCCGCTGTTGCGCGCGCGCATGTGGCCCTGCCGAACATCGTCGCCTTGACGACGAGCCGGCGCAGAAATGATCGCCAGGCTTTGTACTTCAGTTCGGCTACCACTAGATGTACTGCAAGTTGCGCGGCGATCGACTGTAGCGCGTGTTTGTGTGTAAGTTTTTGTGACATCACAGTGTAGTTGTCGTTGCCGCATATTGAGGCTCAAGTTCTTTCGCGTGTGAAAATAATTGTGCCCAATAGTTCTTGTGCACTCGACGAGTGATATTTTGAAGTTTTGTCTTTTATCGCGTGACCGCGTTCACGATGGAAGTTAAAAATTTACGTTGAGTTACCTGACAAAGTGACAACAAGTAATATAGGATCGAGAAGGATACCGCAGGCATTTGCGACGCCGCGGCAGATTGAGCTTGCAGTGGAGCTTGCGGCCGGTGAGTCTCCTTTACCGGTATAATTTTTATAATTGTGCATGCTTAGTGAAAATTTCTATAAGCAATTTTTTGTAACAAAATTTTATTTCTTTACTTGTAATCCATACATTCACGTGTAATCAATATAATTGATTTACATCATAGTGAAATATCAAATTTGTCGGTCATGATAAAAGATTGGGTGTTTACATAGATATAGATAGTTTATTCCCTAACTAATATACATATTTGTAATTGAAAAATTAAGATAAAGAAAAAAATCTTCAAATTATCGAAATTCAATATCATTTGAATAACCAATCATGAGATAAAAGATCTTTGAAAATCGTAACGATAAGTCAATTGGGCTATTAAACCCGTAATATCGTGAAGTAGTTCATAAAGTGTCGGCATCTTCAACTTATGAATGATTGAGATGCTCATCGTACACTATTATTCTTATATATGGTCAACATTCGCATAAATATAATTTTTACAATTCCTTTGAACTAATCAAACAGTCGACAACATAATCCTTTGTACTGGTTATTGTCAAAAAAGTATCACGTAAGACAATTATTTGCAGAATTATAGTGGAACGAGCTATACATTTAATAATCGATACCGGTGTAGGTTGCACTAAAGCGAGTTCTTAAATACATATTGACCTGCACCACTTAATATGTGTTATTTTTTAAATCTTAAATACTGGACCATATTAGTGTACGTTCTTGCTTGTTTTCATTGGATTAGGATAGATCAATAAAAAAGGTTATATTTATTCATTTAATTGTTGCATAGGTAATGTGTTACAATGTACACCATGTCAAGTTCTAACATGATATAAAAGACAATTTCATAAATAGAATAAAAGTCATTAGAACAACTACTAAATCTATCATATTTACTTTTAAGAATATTTTTGTAGATCTTTTACGTATTACTATAAAATAAACAATTTACTGTGATCATCCTTCATATGACTTTAAATTTTTTCATTAAAATTAAAACCATATATTTTTCGCATCTTGTTGAGATTTTGATCAGATATCGCACGCACGGCGCACTTAAACTTATAACAAATCTTAATCTAAACGAGCGACAAACTGTTCCATGATGATAAAGGGGAAGGAAATGGAGAAAATGAGGAAGTGTAAATACATCGCGTACTTGCTCGTATTGATATTATGGCTAGCATGCCGAGACGTTATATGACTTCGATGCAGGCAGAACTATAGATGAATCTTACTGATAATAGTATAGTTCTGAAACGTATTGAAGATAAATGTCAAACAGTAAATGTATATATACATGAATCGAATATAAGCTGTGTAATATAAAAACGCACCGAAAAAATAATTGATACTTTTCTATTTGTTTTATGCTTATACTCGAGGAGTAAAAAAAGAGTCCAACAAAACTAATTAAATTTTTTTATTTTTATTTCTGAAGCTACCTGAACTAAAGTGAGTGTAATAAATTCTAAAAAGTGTATAAATATTTGTAAATATGTGGTGGAAAGTAGGCCTCATCTTATCTGGCAAACTTGAGAGCTGTCTGCCCTTTGACTTTTTGAGATCTTTAACGGGTCCAAAAATTAGTTTACCGCATCGACACGCAGAAAGTAAACCATTGGGGAAAAACATATTACTATAACAAAAAGAGAAATACTCCCACATTTTTTATCATTATTATAAGCATGGGATTGAAAGGTATTCTAACATTCTTGAGTAAACGTGCATTGAATGTCGCTCAGGCGCAACCTTTACTGTAGCCCCGCTATGCTTGTTCAGCAGAATGCCATAGATATAAATTCGCACTGAAGTTTAGATCGTTTCGATGTAAAGGCTAATGTTTGTCGAGGGAGGGATGCTTATTCAATGTTTGAAAATTGGTGCCGTATTCTTTTGACCGTTACGAGGGCTTTGATTGGTCCAGTGGCAACAGTGATTAGCTGTAATCTATTTGTGCTATTGCTGTTCTATTGATTAAAGGACACAGATTATATTTTCCCGAATACTTTGATAAATAAATGACTGAATTTTTCCAATTCCATTTTTGTCCCAAGAATTAATATGTAATTATAGTTAGGTTTCGTACTTATTTAAGATATTTAATATTTTATGTAAATGCTTTGATTTTGTGAAAGTAAAGAAAAGAAAAGAATATTCATACGTTCAAAAAAAGAAAAACCTGAAACTTCAGTGCTTTTAATTTTATAGACGCAAGTGTTTAGTTCCTCACACATACAGTGTGAATATTAAATATTTTAACGCTATTAACTGACTTCTGGCCCGTTTGGGTAATAATTTTTTAAATGAATACGATGAAATGAGTTGACAAATTGTAATCATTCTTGTGATTTTTAATGCATTGAAGCTTTGGACAAATTTCAAAGATTACTCTACATGTATAAAAATATACCTTACACACTCATTAGTATCTATTAACTTTTCGTTAGTCACACTTACAGACTTGTTATTGAAAGTTCATTCACACAAACTGAAAAAGGTTATTTCAATTCTGTAACAATGCAGCGACCTTCTAACGAGCACACATTGATGACTCTACTATCAAGAGTCGATGTACCGCGATCTTGAAACCCTCTGTTTTGTTTTGAAGAAGTCACTTAAATGGAATTGTAAAATTGAAAACTGAGCATAAACACGTATAGTCGTTGAATGGCATACGAACTAAAAGCCTGGCAATTAGTTTCAACATAAAAAATAAAGAAATCAACGATTTATATGCAATGTGGGTAAAAATCAGTAGTAAAAATGAAACTGCTTTTTCTTACAAATACTTGACACTTTGTCATAAACCTGTATTCACATTATTATACAAAAAAAAAATTTTTTATCATATTACATGTGGTTTATATTTTATTTTACGTAGGAAAAAATTAAGATATAAAAATTGTATATTTACGTAATTGTATACTGATTAATTATTGTTGAAGGTAAAATTCTTTTTGTTTAAATTTTGTTTTCGTCGCAATTACAAATATAAAAACGAGAACTGTGATTCCATACAGAAAATTTGTAACAAAAAATGTATCATTTATTTAAAAATTTTTTTTGTACAGTAGATTGATTAGTATTTTTCAAAATTCTCTGCAGAAAATTATCGATGAATCAAAAATGTGGGTATCGAAACGATCAAGTTTAATAAAGAATTTATACTTACTATCAAGTTTACTCGATCTCGTAAACCTTCTTCTTTATCCTTACTTATTTCTCCGAGGGCTCTTATTGACGTGTAAATCTCAGGTTCTTCATGCACTCTATACCGTATATCATAAATATCAATCAAACTTTGTAGCGTCCCTAGAAGCTAGTCAGCCACTGCTCACTGTTAATTGCACTCGACTGTCTTTCCAGTTTTTCTCTTGTGAACGGTGCATTGTTTACTCATTACTTTTGGAAAATTATTGATGCAATGTACTTAATGTCTGAAGTTTCAATTCATCGATTATTTTTCGACTAGAGTATTTGTGAAAATGACTAATTTTTCAATTAGCGTCTTAAATGGTTTTATAAATAGATTTATCGCTTTCTTTATTCACTGTTGCTGGAAAAAGTCTACTCGAATGAAGATTTAACATTTGAAATAAACATTTGATTTTTCTTTTATACAAATGATGAAGTCGGAAATATTCCTTATTCTTTAACCTTATAGAGCAATAGAAAAAAGTTTTTTTGAACATTTATCAGCCTCCAAATGACTAACATGGCGAATATTGGACGAAGAAAATTCTAAAAATCGTTTCACTATTGCAATATAAAGTTTAATTTATACTAGTGTAAGGCAACGATTTTATTTCAAATTAATGACAAATTTCTCAGCACTTATGGAGCGTCGAATTCTCTTACACAGCAATCAGTTATGAAATTATATACTTGCATTTATATCTTAATTGTATCGCTATACACCATATTGAATCTTTTTGGATAATTCGCTTAAGCGATAAATTATTCATTTCAAATCAGTTAAAATAATCGCGTTATAAACTTTGACATATTTCTGAATAAGAGCCTTATGCGATTATATCCATTAATGTAACAAAACAGCAATTTATTATTCGATTATGCTCATGATGAGGTGACTAGGACGTATACCTTTTGTAACGCTTGAAAACTCTACGTAAGAATGGCACTTGTAAATTTATTTGATTAATTTAATTGATAAACCCACTGCGTAATTTGATCGTTTTTAGGAAAATGCGAATCATAATAATTTTTGGAAATAATAAAATAAATTCTGTCACTTGGATAATTGTCAAAATTGCAATCGATGTAAATGATTTTAAATTTAAATGTCTTCTTGAGGGCCATAAATGTCTATTAATGTGTGATGTATCAATATACTATTTCCTTCCATTTCCGTATCAGAGTCTGCTTCTATATCTGCTGTGGGGTCATATGGGGTTGTATTCCGCAGTCCCAAATACATAAATTAAATAATCAAATATGTTAAAAATGAGAGCAAGTTGTGGATGATCAATAAATAAATAAATTAATTGTAGATAAAATAAATTAAATTTTATAAGAAAAATTCGCTTTAATAGATATTTCAAATGTTGAGATCCGAGTCGAGAATATTTGCTTGATGATATAATAAATTACATTCAAGAAAGGGAGAGAGGTTCAACTCGTTATACTGTGCATCATATTAGAGTGCGGGTGACTGGCCGAATTAGTGTCAATTCCACTCAATTAATGCTACCTCTACAATACCGACTGGTTCTTCTATCTCTTTATCTAGTCCTAGCTTCTCTTATTATGATGGTCGTGTAATTAAATAGTAATACGTAAAAAATAATTGTGGTGTTACATCTTGTTGAGCTGCGAATTTACAATAGAGTCAAATACAAGCTACTTTTTTCACGTATTCAGGCCGTTTATGTATTTTTCACTGTGTGGTAGTTCTTACAGATTCGTAATCGTTATGACCTAGAAAGTATTGAGCCGATGCTCTGAACTTTTTTTCTCAGCCCGTGTCCCCGTTCACGAGTCAAAACTTGAGGCTTTTTTCATAAATGAGTAAAAGGCTTGACACTTTCAAATTACTTTAGTTTGTTTTGGTAAATAATTTTCAATAGTTTAATTACGAAATTCAACCAAAAAAATGTGTTCATGGAATATCTAATGAGCCAAGTATAGTGGGTTGCGTGCAGTGTAGGCGCACGTTTTATTACTTTTGCGTCAGTACATATATGTACGCTCAGCATCTAATTTTGCTTGATTTGAAAATTTGATCGGGAGCGAATCAGCAAGAACAAAACGCTATCGACCTCCAAGGCACGAGTCAATGCGCCATAAGCGCCCAGAAACTCTGGATCATCACTCGGCAAATACCGAGAAAGGCAAAATACTATAGTATATGTACACTAGCACTAGCTAATCGAAAGCTGGAGAAATAAAATTGCCACGCGGTGAGCGAAAAACTACCCTGCTTATGTGCATGCGCTTATAGAAGTGAGATTAACGAGTAAATCGTTCACTAGATAATGTACCACAGCGAGGCCGAACTCGTGCGAGTGAGCGTGCGTGAATGGATGCGCGCGCGCTCGTGTATGTAAGAGAGAAAGAGAGAGAGAGACTGAGTGAACGGAAGAGTAGCCTTTGAGAAGAAGATGAGAATAATGAGCGAACGAACGATGAAAGTAGAGATAAAGCAAGCGTATAATGCAGATCACCAGTGCATTTTTATCTGCAGCTCGAGTGCGAGGCCCGTTGTAAACGTGACGGATTGCATCGAATGAACACTGAGAAAGAGGATGATGATTGTCAGCAACGCATACATGAATATGTATTTCGTACCAATGTGTGGACACGCATGCAGGTCAAGTCACACGCTCGATTTGTGCGCGGGAGGCGCGAGCTGCGGCGCGGACTTTTTCGTAAGTGAACGATGTATCCAGCGAGGAGCTATTTCAACGAGGCTTCGCTGCGTTGACTTACGCACTCGTGCGCGTTACGGTTCATCGGGGCTCTCGTCGCACCCATATTTTATCCAATGCGTGTATCGCGCCGCGACTTTTTCCATTTGTACATTCTGATTCAACAGTCGACTTATTTCGATGCAGCAACTAAGTATGCGAACAAGTTGGACTATTCTCGCGAATATACATTTTATTCTCGATGATTTTTTCCTTTCAGCAACGTGAAAGAGTAATATTTCCATTATGAACCAATCGTTTTACATAAATAACGCGTGGATATGTACGTTGATGCCAGGCAAATAAATAAATGTAATGGAAAAGCGGTACTCGCCAATCGATAATCGAACGACACGATGCGAGTCCATGAAGGAAGGAACGATAGGTGTACGGTACATGTGCAGCGCAAACGAGGACACGAGGAGGGTCAAGCATAAACTTTCGAACTCGGATGTGTTTGTATTATACAAAATGTTGGCTCGCGCGTATACGCTCGAGTGTAATATTGTACCCACGCGCGTGAACTGCACACACATCATCGCGGCCAGTCCGACAACAGGTTCAGTCAAATTACACGCTTTTTTTATCATCGTTACTCGCAGGCGCTACACAGGCGCGACGCACTGCGTAAGTAAGCTGCGTTGCAACTACTGCACCTCTCCTGCTTCTTTTGCCGTGTGGACGCGAGCTCTCACTTTGGCAGCAGCATGTAACAATGCCATCGCGCCGATGATGTATCGTTAATGGAAAAACCGACTCTCGCGCAATCGCCCAGCCGAGCTCCAAACCCGAAGCCGACTTTAACGAAGAAAGTGTGCGACGCGTGTATACTGTATATGTTATGATGGCTCGACCATTGGAAAACTACGCGTACACACGTACGTCGAGGAGCCGAAGCCGCGTGCGAAATAAGCCGTGAAACTATTCTAATTGAGATGCGCGCCCGCACTCCTATATGTAAACACAAGAGTATGTTGCTGTATGCGCTACATGAGAGAAAGAACATGCCAAGTGGATTATGAATGACAAGAGCGAGCTGAATTGTCGCTGTAAAACGTGACGAGTGTGGCTGTACTAGAGGTAGCAGTGCTTCCGGTCGAATTGTGTGGACGCTGCAAACGCACTGACTTGAGTGGCGTCCCATTGATTTTTATTTTATGATTTATTTATCATCTATATCAGACCATGATGAGGAATATGTTCTTTTTCAGCTTTCATTCTCGTTTATTAACAAGTCTGAGTAAAATTTCATTTTATATTTATGGCATTTGAATTCAAAGTGAAAATACGACATAAATTTTGTTGTTTGAAATGTCATCAACCACGATCGTTAAAATGTAGCGGCAAAAATCAGAAGCCATACAAAAGATTGACTGCTCGAGTCACATCTAACATTTTCTAGCGAGTTTGAATTATATAGCCAATCTGAATCGTTGCTACTTTCTCCCCCTCTATAATGCCAACTCCGAGACATCTTGTGGGAGATGTTCTGTACACATCTACAATCGCGTTAGATATTGCGCTGGCTCAACGAATATTAATATTAAGGAAATAAAAGATCCACGTCTGATTGTTTGAGTTTTCTGGGGGGCTATTGTCGTTTCTAGTTTTAAAGAGCTGCGCGTTTTCTCTGAGCTCTCGTGCAATGATTAATTGGTTTTACGTATAAGGGGAGCCTACAAGGGTCAATAAAAGGGTTCAATACTTCATGATTGGCTGCGGCTTAAAAGTATTAATAACGGTCTGTACCGTTGGAATCGTGTTTTAACATAAATAAAACGTAAAAATCGTACGGGTAACTTATGTTTTACGACTTTCAGTAGGAGAATGCACATAAATATTTATTTTGTTTGACCACGCGACTCAACCAGTGAAAGTGTCCGAACAACTTTGATATATTCCGTGGCTGCAAAATAACTTTTCGATGAGCAAAGAGATTTCAACCCTTTCAATGACCGTGCTTCAGTTGAGGTTTCACTAAGCTTATATATCTGTGTTTGTACACATAGTCATTTAGAAGCTCGAATAGCGACTGACGCCTGGACATCGTATTTTATTCTTTTTTTCGCCAAGCAAACAATATAAATGTATAGGCTTTTTGTGTTTACGTGTGAGACGTAATGATCGGAAACGTTTCGCAGGTTGAATATGTATATTACATTCTACGATCAGCCAGCTTTGAACATGTAGCCGATAAAATAATAAATGAAAGTATGATTTGGAATGTTGGAACGTATGTAGTGTATACAATTTAAAATCAAAATATTGAGCTTCGCATAATATTATGTATTCGGGTGAAACTGAACTCGTAATTTATATCGTGTCGTCGCTATTCTGACCTAGAGAAGGAATGAATCACTCGGTGCGAATTGCTAATACATTATGACGTACACAGATGCTTAGTATACACTCCACGAAGGAACAGATCACGCTCGAGCCGCTCACGCTTTGTGGCTCGTATTTTTTCCAAGAGTAATTTAGTTTTCTGCAATATGTAAGGAGGTAATTGCAACAAGCGAAAAACACGATCTCTGAGCTCATTATGCTATTTTTAAACATCGAATCTCTCCGAATCATTAGTCTCAAAAAACTAGTTATCCATACCTGTCTCGAGGAAGGCGTGATTAAATTCCAAATCCATAATCTGAAATGAAAAATTAGTCTACGTCAAGATACACGCGTGGCTTGGGTTTGAAAATAAGAAAAAAACAATCAATTGTGGCCCTCGCGAGCTCCGGTCTTTTGCTTCGACATTTTTTTCGTGCTCTCGAGCACTTCAGGCGTCACCCGATGACAACAATACCGCTGGCCGTAGTGCCGGTAGAGTCGCGCGCAGGCGCCGAGTCGAACATACGAAAACACACACGAGCGCATGAGAATTGCTAGCTGCGGCGGTGGCGGCGACGTTTCGTCGTAGCATCGCGTGTAGACGCAACAGCGCACGCCACTTCAAATATACACATATATATAGCCCACACATAGCAAATATACAGAGCAGAACACATGTGTAGGCTCAGGGGCGACTTGGTGGGGCTTGACAGATGTGTGTGCGTAGCGCTAGGCCTGGTCCATGTGCTGCACGCCAGCAGTGCGGCGTATACAATGCACGAGGGAAATAGTCGGGCAGTTGCCTATGGGGTGTCTTGCTGCGAAATAGCACCCCGGCAGCATTAGCCGAGCTCCGTTTTTCGAGACGACTACATTGTCTCTATGTGTATGCACGCAGCAGCAGTGTCTACTCGTCGAGCTGCAATATCGCGAGTGCGCTGCGCGTATAATACAGACCGAGTGCCGTGAAGGGGGCCAACGTCGGTTGGCCACGTGCAATAAGCCGGCTGAAGCTCTCTCGCTTGTGTAAAGCGCGGATCGAGGAAAACGAACTTTCGCGATAAAGAGGCTCTTTTGAGCCGAGTATATTTGACAGCGTCTGTTTTGTGAGCTCGTGCATTATGTGGGTGCTGCGTGGCGTGTACTGTGATTCTGTGTAATTTTCCAGTTCTTATATGTCTCTAAGCCGTGGAAGCTCCGAGGTTCGTATAATAGTTCAAAGCTGTTTATTCCTTTTTTTCTATAGCAGTTGCTGCTGTGCAAACATTTATTGTCTTGGCGTATTAACCGTAAGCTTATCTTATCGGTTTTTTTCTATGATTCTGGAAATTATGAACCTTTTATACTTTGGCTAGTTTTAACTATTGGCGCACGATTCATCCGCTTTCAAACGATATGAAGAATAATGTACTTTTTATGTTCTGCCATATCAATGGAGAAAAAGCAATCGTATCAGTTAAAAGTGTTTGAAAGAGATCTGTGTGACTTTGACGATGATTCACTTTTTTACTTCCTAATTACGACTACGCCTCTGTTTAGTTTCAAACGTCAAAAACTAGTTCCAAAAATAAATAAGTTCAACACAAAGAGCTTTTCTCTAAACATCTAGACAAATTATGATTTTTCTTTGCTGTTTCTAGAGTTTTTACTGCCTCTTCCAGTAAATCATTCGTCGAGAGTCAAGCAAAGAATTGTCGATTTGACCGAAGCGCGCAAAAGTCATTGTGATTTTAATTTCACATAGATTCATTACCCAAAAATATTATAAAAAAAAAAGTAATTTCACCATCACGTTATCGATCTTCCGCATTCCCGAGACAGCCAAACTAACCTACAACTGTATTGCGTTTTTTCTCTCTCTTTTATTCACGTCCCCTATGCGCCATACAGAGATCGTAAAGCTTAAATAAGCCTAATACATGGACCAAAAATAAAGCGTGGCAAAGCCAAGAGTGCCATGTAGCTTCCTATTTAAAAAAAGTTATTTCTTCGTGATCGCTGGATGTCTGCTCGCTTCTACACATGCGAGTGCTCTGTGCAGCAACAGCAACAGCAGCAGTCGCGAGTCAAACAGCCGAAAAGTTTCCAGCTTTTAAAAATATATTCTGCTACGGGTGATTATCGAAGATGTGTACGGATAGCCACGCCTATTGACATCCTGCACAGCGAACGTCGGTAGCACGAGCGGTGGCTTGAAACAATATTAAGCTCCGAGCTGCAATAAAACTCGTAAAAATAAAAATGAAAAAATAATATAAACATAAAGCGCGTAAAGATAAAGTTTCAGTGAGCTAAGTGCCTGGGATTTGCTGCATCGGCTTTCATACGCGCGTACGTATACACGAGTAAACCGCGAGCTATAAGAGCGAGCGAGCCATCGCGAGAGATCCTTCCGGGTGAGAGAACGTATTAATGGCTGCACATACACGCGTACATTTATATCGATGCAGGCGCTCTTACGGTTTCGCGCCGCGTTGTCGTCGATGACGCTAAGCCGCGCGCACTCGACTGCCTGCGATATTATACGCCGAGTGCTGTACGTACTGTACAGCTTCTGCGGGTGTGTGGATCGCGTGACGGCCCGATCAGCTGTTGGCGATATAGCTGCCTTGGCTTTTGACTCGCCGTTGTAATATGCGCTTTACGCGTGTGGCGGCTGCCACCACCGCGAGTGTTCCTATAACGTGTGCAGTATTCGTCACGGCTTAGATTCATTAGTGACGCTGCAGGCACGCAAGAGGGGATTGACGGTCAAGGGTACATATTAATATTTTCTGCACATGCTTTATCGCGCCCTGCCGTTTACATTTTTTTTAACTTACGCATTGCGCTGATCGATATCTCCATGTGTAGCGAGAGAAAGGCACGTTTGCCCTTGTCTACTAAAGCGACTTAAAGGGAACAAGGCGCGTGGCTGGCATTTAATTCAGAGCGATTCGGATGATTCGGTTTCGTTTGTTATTTGCACGTCGAATATTCGTCTGTTTATTGCTAGCTCATTTTATATAAATAGTTGGAATTCTGTTTAAAAAATGAATTAGCAACTTTGCAAATTTTCAGCAAGACCATCGATTAGTCTGCAACTTGACACTAAAGAAGCAAAGAAAGTAGTCAACACGGCCACATGCCGAATGCTCTCGAGGATCCCGATGACGTTTGTTCTAAACATTCCTTTCGCATGTTAAGAAATTTTCAGCTCTATAATGGCTTTACGAATTGGCACTTTGGCTACTTTATTAATTTGTTTGATTGAAAAAGAATGTATTTTTCTCCTTCGAGAACTGCTCGGAGAAATGCCAAGTATTTCACAGCTCTTGGGAGACATCGTCTGTCTCCGTGACGATCATACCACTCCCTTTTGATTTTCATATGATTCTGATCGTTTCTCAACGAGTATATGCCTTTAGATTACCGGTAGTATACTCAAAGTTTATCTGATTGAGAGATAAGAGAAATTGTAACAAAATATACTGCGAAAAAAAAACTCAATGCATTTATCGGTGAAAGTAACAAATCTGGATCGGTTACGTCTGCCTCGGATGATTAAAGCGACTCTTGCACAATATTAAGATGAAAGTAAAAGTTTATTCGTGTAATGCACATGTAAGTTCATGAGCATCGGTGAAGGTAGAAGAAAAATCCATAAATCATCAAAAACAATCGTTGTATGCGAGCCCCAAAAATAATCATCCGTATTTCGATAATATTATCGAGTATCGAGCCGTATTTATTTCTGTTAAAAAAAAATAATATTATGTCTCGCCATCCTGTTCAGAACAAATGCGAATCCAACGCAGCAACGAACCGATGAAAGAGAGTAAAAAAATTCTTCGTCCATAATGTGTCGGGAGAAAGTAAAGTGAAAAATTGATATAATTTTGTTTCAAGTGTGTTTTTGCCATGAGACATTGCTGGCACACGTGAACAATAAATATCAATTTCAATTATGATTTTCGATTCATTATACAATCTGCGTTAAGTAGCCAAGATAATCATATTTTTTTTATGGCACTGCTAATATTCTTGATTGCAAATTGTAACTAGTTACCAACATAAAAACATGTAATGATATGTAATATTTTTGCAATCTCGAATCTAATATATTTAAAGTCAATTATTTCGATTTGCTCATAAATTCAATCAATTTTACTCAGTAGAAATGTATATAAGGAAGTTTTAAATTTAGTAAATTCATGTATCACTACTCTCTTATCACTTTCCATGTTCAACTCATAATACACTTATACTATTGTATTGATTGTCGTGTAAAAAACGTTGATTACTTATATGAAGCGTAGACTAAATTCACGTCAACTTTTTTTATCAAATCGCAATGTTTGAGTGGTAAAAGTCAAGAAACTGCTGGGTGTTATAACGTCGATAGACACTATTGCATGTACACAGTTTTAAGATGATATAAATGAAATGACGACCCGCGACGTCTGTGCAGGAAGCAATGATTTCCAAGTCGTAAAGCAGGGATTATGTCGTCGGTAAATAAGAGATGCTGCTTTACGTAAACATCAAGACAGCAGAGTCAAAGTGGTTGTTGGAAAGTTGCCGCGTCAGGAAAATGCATTTAGATTTTATTTAAAAATTAAAAATAATATGCTATTATCTCAAGCGTGGTTGTTAGAAATACTGTCTTGAATGTAAACAAATAGATAATGAGTATAGTTTTATTAATAATCTGTCATTAAGAAGATGACACAAACAAAATTTAATTTTTAATAATTGATGCTTCTTACGACGATTGTATTGTTTCGAATGTCGAAAAGTTCCCGTAAAATTATGAGCAACTAATAAGAAGTGTACAAGTGTTATGCTATTCGTTATTGTCTGGTCATGATTTTCAAGTAAGAAAAGAATTTCATGAATTTCCTGAAGTGAAAGTTTCCTACGACTAAGTTATTTTATGAAGATTATGAGTTTTAGGTGTCAAAAGAGCAAATTATTGACTAAGATAAACAGTGTTTTTATTTGATCTTGATGTTACGATGGCAATGATCATATTCTACAGAATATCTTCGACTTCATTATTAGGCGTAATAAAATTTTTCATACCAGCGGTCCGAAAGTAGCATTTTCCTGCCGCTGCGCTAAACGGAATATTGCTATTTTCGGGCCACAGGGTTTGTAAAATATCATACCGGCCTAGGGCAGTAATATACTACAGTGGAGGCCGGTTATAACGAGATTCACGGGACCATCGAAAAGTTCTCGTTATATCCGGTCCTCGTTATAACCGACATGAGCAGTAATTACAATATTTTTTTTGGTATTTACCAGTTTCATTTATTCATCGAATAAGATGAGATTATTATATACATTGATTATTTTTTTACATTGTTACAAATAATAATAATATAATAATCAGGTTACAAATAATAATTATAATATAGGGGATTGTAAAATTGGTCCATTGATGGGCACATTTTGACTTCTTTTCATAACAAACCATTTATAAAGGGCTGCATCAACATCTGGATTCTTACAAACACGTCTTTTTTTAACGGACCCGCGGCATTCTTCGAAAGATTTTATTATACTCTCACGCAATGCAAACGTCGGTATGAGATTTTCCGTTTTGCAAATCTTGAATGATAGAGTACTTATCGTTTACTGATAATGTTTTCCTTTTTTTTGGATTAAAATCTCCCATTTTCAAATTGTAAAAAAAAGTACCAGAAATACGTTTTCTTTACGAAAGCAACTGTAAAACTGATCATTAACTTGCTTAAAGTAAGCTTTGTGTACATAATTCTGTGTTATTGAGTTTGCGTACAAGTATCTAGCTACGAGTGTAAACACGCAATTTCTCGTTATAAACGTCAATTTTTCCCAAAATTTTTCCTAAATTTTGCTCGTTATACCCGACTTCTCGTTATATCGATCTCGTTATATAGATACAATTTCCTATACCTAATGCATTGGAACCAACCAAATGTCCAAAATCTGCTCGTTATAGCCGGTATCTCGCTATATCCGACCTCGTTATAAACGGCCTCCACTGTATATAATAACGTTCATCTTTTGAACAAGTATTCAAGAGATTCAATTACAAGTGTTATTGTAAAATACACATTATCTCTTGAAATTTACAAAAGAAAAACCAATACTTAAAATATATTTCCACTCTAACATGAAATAGGTAACTTTGTCGTTAATTTTAAGTTTTCGTGAAAAAATAGTATTATCAACTGGTGCAGATATGTTTTTTAAAAAAAAAATCGTAACAGCACTCATCTTTGGCTCGTGCTATGGCTCGTGCTGTAATCCGTCGTTTTACTGAAAAACCATAATTGCTCCCGTTGAAAAGTATACTGTTCCTTATTACCTAAAAAATTATTTTTATCAAGTATCAGGAGAAGATTCTTGTTACAATGATAGGAAGTTTATAAATTTATAATGTTTTGTGAACGATTTTTTCTTGCTACAATCAAATGAAATCCGCGTGAAAATCTATTAGTAGTCTCACTATTTTTGACATTTATTTTATTATCTTATGTCACTTTTCGATTTAACTTTCAAGTCTACTGCATAGTCAGAGAAAGTTGAAATAGAAATAAACAATTTATGGGTATTATACTCGTTCCGATTCTAATCTGCATGAGTGATCACTTTAATTTTTTTTACTGAACGATTCCTACTGAACAGATACATTCAAATTAATGATTTTTCAATTTAGCAGCTTGATTTATTTCAACTTTCGTTAATTTTAAAATGTATGGTTGTTTATAAAATAATTAAAAATATATAGCAAAAATCAGCATCAATATCTTCTTTCCATTGTTTTTGCTTACAATTTATATTTACTCAATTGTATCAATATAAAATAATAATTTATAAAGCATAGCAAGTTTATTACAGCTGTTATAAATGTAGGACCGAAGCATATCTTTCAATTACTTTAGATATGAGTAACATTTAAATTCTAGCATCATTGAAACATTAATTATTTTTTATAAGTGGAATCATGAGCTCTGAAGAAGTTGAGGGCGTTCTATTTGTAAATAATTTGTTTTTAAAGTATAATGGTATGTAGAATTCAGGATTTTACGGAGGTCAGAAAAGTTTGACATTATTTCCACTAAATAACTGCTCACATAAATAAAAAATGATACTTTTCCAGTGATGGATCATAAAAAATGTTCGATAGTAAATTTTATGCAGATATTTTAACTTATAGGCATTTATTATTTATGAATGTTCTATTCTAAGCTTATGGAAATGTATCTCAATGTTAAAACAAATAGTGTGAGTAAAACAGCATGTGCTCATATTTTCACATCGTATGCGGGATTGAGGTTCTGGTTAAAGAAAAACAAGTGCAAGTGTGCAGATGTACGACGTATGTAATTGTAAACCGAGTATCGACCCCTCTTGAACTTCAATAATCAAATTAGCCAACTCAACTGAAGCAGACGAGATGACAGCTTGTTCGGTTTCTTAATAACCTTAAAGGGCTACTCATATTTTAACGGTTTCGTTGACACTTGAGGCTGTACTATTGGATATATTATGTCCTCTGTTTTCAACATTTTTCGAGAAATTTTGTTAAAAAACATTCGTCGAAATAAAAATAGCGAAGATAAGGTACTAACCTCCCATGTATAATCGAAAATGCGAACCTTGAAAGAAAAGAAACTTTTGTCTTAGTGCCAAAAATGTAGAAAAAAGAACAGAAAAAGTATGTACTAGGGTTTATTCGCGCAATTATTGATTTCATCCTAAGCCTTAGCAAGGGTAGCAAGTTAAAAGCCCCTTTGCCAAGGACGCTCCTTTTATACCGGGTGACTTGCGGAGACGTGCCCTAAATTGTACAGCAATGGAATGAATTTCTGCGAAAGGGCTCGTACGTATACCGTGAAAGCCAAAATCGTGGATGAACGTAGTACTTATGTATCGAAGTGTATGTGTGTATCCATGAGAGCAACAGCAGCAGCCGCCGCTGAAACAGCAGCAAAAGATGTACCGTTCGAAGAACGCGAGAAAGTCAGTACATTCGGTGCAATGTTGTATGTGTATTTTACCTCTCTGGCCGCCAGCGCGCGAAAGGATAATTAGAGGCTCAAGTTATTGCCATTGGAGAAAAAAAACAACGAGTGCTTTTTGCTGTTTTAAGTGATTTCACTTTTTAAGGGAGTCTTCTGAAGTTATGTATATATATAGCATACATATAAGATATTGCTTGATGTATGCTTCAAATAATTTTCAGGAAGTTATTATAACACAAAGAATGAATGAAATTGTTTCAATATTTGACATAATCGTACAAATATTTAAAAGTTATAACAAATGTTTAAAACGTACTTTTATTTAATGGTGATAAAATATTTTTGAAGAATTATTCAAAACTACAATAAGATTTCTGCTAGTAAGTGTGAGAGATGGAAATATGAGTTGTGAACATCATAACTTTAACCGATAGATTCAAATTTTATGATTTTTAAACTTTATCATAATGATTAAAATAATTTAGAGAACTTGTCATGTCATGATATAAAATCCTTGTTAGTCCAAGACATTTGAATCAGTTCATTAGGCTACATAAAGTAATTAGAAGGATATAAAAGAAGGCTTGTATAGTAGACACCATGGATTATATTCATTTTGATAAAAATGATGAAATCGAATAAATTTCTATCCTTGATGGAGATTAATGAAATAAAGCTAAGCGAGTAATTAATAAAAAATATGCGTTAAAGAAAATAAAAACATTAGTTTTATTCAACAAGAATAAATATTTCCCATGTTTCAGAATAATAAAATTTTAATGAGATTGAGAACTTGATATCGTTAAACCTGACGCTATCGTAGATGACAAGAATGAATAAATTTTATCAATTTGATCAATAATGTCAAAGGTTTTTGTAATCGCTAATGCTTTATGAGTTTACTTGAATTTTCAGTTATACCATTAACGGTATATTGACTATCTGCTGTCGATATGCAAAGCTCTCCACGAATGCTTGTTAAATCATAGGCATTAAAAATTGCCTAGTCAGTTAGAAGCTATATATGCATCTCAGTGCAATGCCAGTATTTGTATCAGTTATCTTGTTGCTGAACGGATCTTCCCGTATTAAATTAAAATTTATGTGTACACTTGACCTAAAAGTCCTGTATTCAATCAGTACTGTAAGAATTTTTTTGGACTTGACAATTTTGAATGCCAACTAACTTCAAATGAACGCTCTAAATTTCTAATTGCGAATTTCACATTCACATTGACTCGCCGATTAAAGGCACTAAATCACTTGAAAAATCAGAAGAATGTAGTTTTTTTTTAGTTCACACCTTTCATTCACCTGTTAAGAGAGCATGAAAAATGGTCAACATCTTATTTAGCGCGATAAATCATCCGTGAGATTTTCACGATACGAATTACGCACTCTCATCTACCGTTTTAGAAATAGCTCATAGTCTGACGGTTATATTGAAGCAGGTGATCAGACATTTCGATAGAAAAGTTATACCACAAGAAAACCTATAAGCATATTAGTAATAACAGACGAGATGCGCGTCTTAAATCACTATCTTGTCTAAATTACCATCGATGATTTTATCTCGCGTACGAATGTACCGAACAACTCGTGTCGACTTTTTCTCTGGACTGAGACAGCAAATTTTCACATTCTGATAGTGAGTATACACATGCAGTCGTACGTGTACTTACAATAATGCCACAAAAAATATTACTTTAGATGTTCACAGCAATGTTTGGTCAAATTAATTTTCTATCCGAGTAAAGAACTAATTTTAATTGAGTAGAAAAGTCCGTAATGACGATATACATGTTCCAACGATGGATCTGCTGATTAAGAATCGTATGCGCGATTAATTTGTAATCCTGGTGGCAAATTGTCTGTTGGATTAATGATACTCAATTAATTTCTCAATTCTTCTTAAGAATACGATTCTTCATGGACAGAACATTTTTATTTCTAATTTATGAATTATTTGTATATTAACTACTTTTATTGCTGCTCATATAAGTCAGGACAAACAAAAAAATATTTTTGAACATGGCTTAATGTGAGTTTTCACTTTCTCGACTATATCTCATTTTAAATGGCGAATTAGTAAAATTAGCATGGTAAAAAAAAATAATGTCTCGTAACGAGAAAAAATGAAGTCTAGCTAACACTTTACTTATGGATCATTCAGCGACAATTAAATGATGATAAATCAGCATAATATGTGCTTGTCTTTTTGGCTAGACAAAATTTGAATCCAGACTTTTAAGTCTTTAACAATTTTTAAAAGAGTTAGCGTATTTAAGGCACTGAAATTTTATAGTACAAGCATTCAATAGTGATTTTTATATTACATCTTTGATAAATCTACAGCTTTTTTACTTCATGACAAAATGATAAAAAATCCGTTCAAAAACATCATGTTAAATGAATATACCACTTGCGCAGTAAGCAATATTTATCTGATTATTCCGCAACACTTATGTCTTTGCACAAAAGTGAGTGAAAATGAAGTACGGGTAAAAATCTTGATGAATTTTGAAATCGCTACTCTGCTTCGTAAAATTGTTCACACCACGCGAATAACTCGGGAGGTCATTATGCTTTCTTCGATGCAGCGCCCATGAAACTCTACTTATAAAGCACATAAACATATATGGCATCTAAATACGTGCACACGAGTTCAGCAGAGTCAATTCGAAAGGCTCGTTCACGCGCATCACTGATCGCAATTCGAAATCCAGCAAAGGCGCGTACATACACACGTGCGCATATATGCACATGCAGCGAGTCGCAAGGCAGACATTCATTACCCAGTCGTTTTCATCTTGCCACGAAAAGCGATTACATATACACACATACATTCCTTTTAGTAGGATCACGATAAGAGTTGCAGTGCGCGGCGGGTATAAGAGAAGCCGAAATCAAACCTCGTAGCTCGCGTCACGCTTTGCAAGGTGCATTATACCCATTAAAGCGTGTTTATGAATAGCATTTCTCTCCATTGCAAGAAAGTATGAAAGAGAAGTTTAGAGAGAGAGATAAAAATCGGCCTAATAGTACCGGAAAATCGCTTGGACCCACTGACCCAGTACCTGTACATGCGGTGAGAGATGTATCAATCCTTGATAAGAAATAGCGGCAAAATCCGCACCCATATTATACTTTTATCTTGCTTATAAAGAGATACCTCTTACACGTTCGCGAGGAGCTGCGCATAGTTCTTATGTATGTTTAATGTTCGCGAGATCTTGAGCGCAATACTTCGCGCGTATAATTGAACCGAACTAAAAATCTCGTGTAAAATTTTAGATCCTTACATTAGTGCTGCTCTAACGAGAAATGCGCACTATATTTTCGTAGGCGGCCTTTACGTAAAACACAGCTGCCTAAAAATTTAATGCCTACTTGTAAAATTCGGTGTCGCCGATTGAAGATAACTACACATATTATTGAAATAAGTTTTACTAATGCACATTTTAAAGGAGAAATTGAGAACATATAAATGACTATTGTAAAAAAAATTCGTAGCTTAAAGCTGAAAACTAAACATTAAAAGAGACTTCGAACAAGTATAGAATTTCATGACATTCAAATTTTCAAGATAACTATTAAACGCGTAGTCCACTATCTACGCACAACTTTTAAAACGTTACTATCATATTATTTATGCAAAAAACGACTTTCGCAACTTTTTCAAGTTCTTTTACAATACTTACGTTCAATTTTCTCTGTATGTTTCAGGTAAGTCATTGTCGTCGACGAGCATCTTTTTGTCATTTGACACTGTCGGTAAAATTTTTCAAACAATCAACGAGAAAACTTCATCTTAATACATTTGTCCTTACTATAAGTGTCCACTTGAGAAATCCCGACAAGTACTTGGGTAAGAATAATAACAGCAGCCGAGCAGCAATGATGCTGAATTCGCAATCTTGAATTATTATGATCAATCGGTCTCGACTCTTTCGCGAAAGCGCCTGCGTAAATAATCTTTCTACTTTTTTTCATTCCAAGATACACGTCTACATTGTACACCGCGATGAATGAGGCGTTATTTTTGTTAATGCGACGATAGGTCAATAGTGTCATGATCAATGGACGCGACACAATTACGTGCCTTTGGCGGATGTATAAACACAACAGACCGTTACGTGGTAAAAAGACTGCATCGTGTAGAGGACATTTTATTCTGAATTGATTAGATGAGTTGGCTAAAAAGTCTTCAATGAGCTAAAAAATAGAATTTATAAGTGCGCACGCGTGAATTCTACTTACAAAGTATGCATTTTAGCGAATTTAAGCAGATATAATTAAGAGATGTTTGGTGCATTAAACTTAAAGAGCGTTTGAAGCATTTTTTCATCTATTCATTATCTCGATTTCTTGGTGGCTTACAAATCCCGAATTCAAATTTACTTGACATATATTTTAATTTTACTTTATCTCTAAGCGTATCTTATTCATAGTTGATATTTTTCCGGTAAAATCATTCACCATAGCGAATAACTTAGCACTTGAAAGAATCAGCTCAAAGCATTTTAAAATCCATGCAATTGTTCGACGATCAAGCGTGTAAATTACTACTAGTCACGTACTCTCAAGCATGACGGACCGTAAAAGACTGTGACAGCTGTTACTATAACAAATGGATAATTTCATTTTACATCGGCTTACCTCATGGTCCGTTATTATAAATATTTTGTTCAGTGGAAAGATCAACGATCGTTATTTTTGATATTTATTATTTGATTATTTTTATTTTTCTTAATAAAAATAATATTTTACTTGTTTTTAAGAATTTTAAATTGCCATAAGATTCCTTATTTGCTAAATTATTTGTAAAATTATTTTCATTTTTGACATTCTCATGAATATTAAAGTCATTTTTTATGCAATACTCAAACATTTATCATATAAACAATAAATTTTTTCTGTTCAAAATATAATTTTCTTTTAAACAAGATTTTTGGTAATTATACGCTACTTGGAATCCTTTGACATCATCGATGCCACTCGGAAATGTGTACATGAATACTTATCGAGTATTTAATCTGTTAATGAGATATTAAAAACCTTGATGTTAAGTACAGCACAAAGTGCGAAACCGATACTCAGCTTAAGTACAGAGTATACGTTTCTCTGTAGTGTGGAAGAATAGAATCTTCATCAAATCCTTCATGGCTTGTGGCTATCGCGAGTTGCTCACAATACATTTACTACCGCATTATAATGCAACGCTCGTATCGGATGCAAAGTCCGTTACTCTCTGTGTGTGTATACTCTAGAAGTCACCGCCTAGCGTACATACATACATCTCGTGTATGCGCGTGCACGGGTCAGTGTGCCACCAACAGTAGAATATTTTTCGTTTTAAGTCACGTTCTACTCCGTCTATACGCGTAAACTATCCAGTTTGATAATGACTTCATAAATGCATATCGAAATGGGCCTTATTGAATACTTTAATAGCATTTTATAGGTTGAGGTGTGCATAAAAGCTTCTCTAACATGCTTTTGCGGCTTGCCTTGATGAAACTGCGCGAAATTTATTTCCAACTGAAAAAATTTTACTTAGAAAAAAACCTATCAATTTTACGATGAGATCATAACAGTTTATTAAGAACCTAATCAAAAATGAAAAAATACGATCGCAAAACTTTTACAAAACTTTTAGAACTCTTCAAAAAACCTTTTCGTTTTTTAAAAGTCAATTAGAATATAACTATTTATTATAATTTGAATAAATTCATAAATTATAATTACAATTGTTCTCATTCTTAAACTGCTTGATAACTTTTCTTCGCACGTATCAATTTCGAGAATTTACGTATAAAAATGTATCCTTTCAGTTGGTACATGTTATTCAATGATTTATATAATTTTGTCAATTGAAGTAATTAGTTTTTAAACAATACAAAGTTCAATCGAGTTACAAATACTAACATTTTAGTGTGTGATTCACGTGGTAATTCTCGTATTATAAAAATCTAAGGAGTCGGTCTCAATGTGAACAATCAAACGTAAAGCTCTGTAGTAGTAAAGTATGTAGTTTTCAAACAAATATTTCTTATGAGGTAAATTATATATGCGCCTGAAAAAGGTGTGGGTTGCTGTTGTACCAACCGGTCTACAATGGCTTTGAAACCCATATACTTGTAGTTTAATAGTATAGTCTGAATCTCAGGCATTTTTTATAGGCATACGTTATTTCGTATGTAGTAATATATCCTACCGGTAATATATAGGTAATATAATCTAAGAAAAATTTGGAAAATTTAATCTTGCTCATCAATTGCAGTAAAAGCTAAAAATTAGAAGATTAAACCATGTCTTATGCGAATATTTTTTGGGTTCCCAGATATTTAATTTGAAAAATATCGAATGAACGGTTGCTAGCGGATTTCAAATCAAAAATGTTTACTTTCATGGAGTTTTTTTAAATCAATATAAATATGAATCAATTTTCTCTAAAACTATCATTTAAGTTTTTTGATAAATAGAATGTGATATGTTACTTATTTTCCTGAATAGATTCGCTATAGTTCCATCGTCGATTTCATATATTTCAAAGGCAATCATTTTTACAAAAGTGAGTACCGAGCAAAACAAATCAACAGGATTATAAAGTCAATGTAGAATATCGAATTCTTGTGATGAAATATTTTTAACTATTTTATATGATGTTGTACCCTGTACGATAGTAGCTAAAAGTAAAAAATTAAACGCTAATAAACTTTACTTTAACATATTATTTATTCAGACCAATATATAGCAAGCAAACAGTTTGACAAAATTTTCCACTCAATACATGAGAGCTTTGTTTGTATGACTGATTTTACACTTGAATTTTTAAAACAAAAACACAAATTTAATAATATTATAAAAGTACGTATAAAAATTCAGAAAAATTGTTTAATAACCATAAAGTTTTTATTTAAAAATGAAAATTCATAAACTAACATGTAAAAAAAATCAATCTAGCAACATGATGATTCATTAGGAATTAAATATAGTCGGAAATGTTGATTTTTTATATCTATTTGTAAGCAATTTCAATGATGTCATTTTCAAGTTACTGTCCTGTAATGGTTAAAAGTTACACAATTATCGTCCAGCCATTGAAAGTATATCAAAACATGTTTACACAAAAAATCCAAGTATTACATCGTACATTTAGGTCAAATTATAAAAAATGACAAATGAACGAGTGTAGATTCGCTTAAGACACGAGAGAATCCAAGAAAGATTAAAAATGTAAGAAGAAAGTGGAAGTTTCTCGCTTGACTCAGAAGCGATGGACTTTGGCGACTAACTAGACATATAACGGGATGATTCTTTTTTTCTGTCTTTCTCGCTCCTTCTCTTTCTCTCTCGCTTTTCAGTAGGTCAATGCGTGGCCAGTTGACACCGTTTAGCGCAAGCCATGTGAGAATAAAAACGCACCTTGTACTGCAATCATTCAGATGTGCCGCCCCGAATATTGTCCGGGCTCCACCTATAATTTATACCAATAATTTACGGCAGAGGCCTTTCATTGCTTTATGCGTGCGATTATGCTATTTCTCTTGTGATGGGCATCGTGAGACTTCATTTTATTACGAGATGATAAGTTTGGGCCGAATGAAATATGTGATTACCCGAGCAAGTTTACTCGACCATAGATTAGTACTAACATTTCACCTGCATTGTTTCTAATTCCCGTTAGTTAACTCTTATTATTTATCGGTTGAAAAACTACATTTATGAGAAAATATTTCAATCGAATTGATTCTAAATTAAATCAATCAGGAGAATGATTATAATTAAATTGATTTTTTTTAAACGTTCCTTATACAATTATGAACAAAAAATATAATTATTAGGGCTGCTCAAAGATAAGATGATAATGAAATCTCGAAAATCAAGAAGATTATAAATTGAGTTATACGCATTTAACGGGTGTTCCTCGTGTATATCTCACGCGTAAGTGTTTGTATCTTTTCTCTTTTGTCTTTATCGATCTTAGTCCTATTACTTGAATTTATGTAATAACTACCGTTTCGGCTAATCCGAGAAATTCTATCTTGAAGGTATTCTCAAAATGAAATACATTAGTTATAAAACGAACGTCTTCGTGTACTGAATGAGTAAGTTCCCGAAGGAATTTTTAGCGATATTATATTCAACATTTCTTTCTTACAAGTGCAAATAAATTTTTTCTGAAATATTGTGGAAATCATTCTGTATTCAGTGTCCGTTCTAGAACCAAAATAATAATTTTGTAGTTTGTACACCGTAAATTTTCATTCTCTCCGTGCATTCATATTTCAAGGAGGTTCCCCGCGGGTAACACACTAGTCTATTAAGTGTTCGTGCAGTAACATGAGTTAAGTTAGCTGGTTTGCCGTTTGCTAACCCTAAAACGAGCCGAAAAAGTCGTGTTTTTGCGTTTTTCATTCGAAAAAATATTGGGAAAATAATCGGCTATATCTATTTTTAGGGTCAGTTTTGAAAAGAAGTTGAAAATTTGTATGCATTCTCATATAAGCCCGTGTTAATTTTCTAAATTTTGATAGCATTTTTCTCGAGATTTTGGTTGGCTTGAGTATCTAAGAGTCACACCATTGGATTTGGGGGATCAAAATCTATCAATGTTTATAAATATTTTTTCCCGAAAAATTTGCTCGGGAACCTCTTTATGTTGTCGATTAAAAAAACCGAATTGACTTTATTCTGCTAAAAAATACATACTATCGGATATTAATACAAATCTTACGATAGGCATCCCATAGAGTGATCTATATACAACTCACCTAAGCTACTTATCTTTTACAATAAAATATGTATTTACATGTACGTATCTTTGATATATTGCTTTCCTATAAAATTCGATTAATATAGATAGGTCGTCTTATAATTCATAGAAAATCAGCATCCTGGTCTTAATTTATCAACAACAAATATTATTTCGAGTACATATATTACATGTATGCGATATAAATCTAATGGATTAGGCAATAAATGTTTATAAATTAAAAGTTTTTAGACGTATTCGATTTACGTTTTGAATATTTATTTCATATTTAGTAAGAAAAATGAAAAAGATAGCGATAATTGACGTTTTTATTATATGCAAACATTTACACTTTTCATGAACTCTGTTTCTCATATAGTATTATTAATTAAATTACAAAATCTAATGGAGAAGTAGTGGACACAGACTTGTAAATGAATTCGGTACGTTCTTGAACGTTTGTAAGGAAAACAAATTATTCATTTTTGTTGAAAATATCAATATATTTCAAGCAACAGACATACGTGATTTTTCGATTTTAAATGTAGAATTAAAATTATTACTAAAAAATTGGAATACCTAAAAAATGAATTATTTTACCCTCCGTAAAGTTACTTTTAACGAACGTAGGACAGTTAATACCGAACTTTACTGGGCAGTGAGTTACCTTGAATCTTTTAAGAACTAATAAAAGTGCTCATGCAAGTCATTTTCATCCAAAACTTTGGAGGTCATTGGTGCGAATTTTCGGCTTCTGAGAAACTATGAATTTTCGAATGCAGGTATTATACGATCAGAGGTGAGGCATAAACGAGAGACGAGCTCAAAAAATACAACAGTAAACGAAGTTCATGCAGGCGTATGAATTCGAAGCGAGTAAAGTTATGTGACAAGTGCCATAATATAAAACAGCTTCCGAAATTGAGCCGTGGCCCTCGTGATAATGCCGCAGCAGCAAAAACATCGTCAAATATATTTATCGCTCATGATGTCATGCGACTGGATTGTTGCAATCAAAAACTCGAAAATATTATTGTTCTGAATAGCAAGCTTAGAGATTCAAATAATATTTAAAGATATTATCAGTTTTACGATTTTTTGTTTATTTTTTGTTACCTTTATTTTTACACATCCACAGGTTATATCAAAAAGATGGTATTTTGAACTCATGAACGTATTTTTTATCGACATGTAATAATACTTACAAGGAGAGCCCTTCATGTCCGGGTGACCAAATGTCTTGAAAATTTTGTTATGGTTACTTGGTACCCAATTATAAAACCCCTTATAGTTAGTTTGATCCAATGGGCCTGTAAACAACACTTTTAAGCATGATGAATTTTTAAATATTATTTAACATTAATAAATACCATATAATAGCGTATCGTGGTATCAGGCTAAAATAGTCAAGTTCAGCTGTCAAGTCTTGAATACTTGTTGAAAAAATAAACACTCTAACCCAATTGGTATACTGTGCAAGTCTCAAAGAGTGCACCAATTTGAGCTAAAATTAAAGTATTTTACTATAAGTATTGATGCAAAAGATGGAAAACTTGTTTTGGTAATCCGACACTCAAAACATGGAAATCACTTCAATTGAGTGTCAGAAATTAAGGGCTAAAAGGGTGCTTAATTATTTTTCATTTTTCAATTACAGTACTAGGCTGTAAAAGTGAAAAAAATGTTTTTTTTTAAGAACACACTTGATAACCCTTTTCAAAACCCTATTTGAAAGTTTTTTGTCAAGTTAGATACTTAGAAACAGTTAAGTACATTAATAGTGGGGCTGTTAATACTCAACAAAAGCTTTAAACACGTCTAAGCTACCTGTCGTAGAAATCCAAGAGCAAGCATTAATCTATGGTAGCCCATGTAGTTTCATTTTGTTCGATAGCCAATTGGCCATGGTCGCAACCAAAAGCTAGCCATAAGATGAACTGTATCTACTTGTACATATAGCAAAGTGAAATGAATTTATGGAAAATGATAAAAAATGAATACTAAATTCTAGAAAATTGTACACACAAGTAGCTACAGTTCATCTTATGGCTAGCTTTTGGTTGCGACCATGGCCAATTGGCTATCGTACAAAATGAAACCACATGGGCTACCATAGATTAATGCTTGCTCTTGGATTTCTACGACAGGTAGCTTACATATGCGTAAAGCTTGCGTTGAGGGTCAACACCCTCATTATTATTGTACTCAAATGTTTCTAAGTATCTAACTGGACAAAATACTTTCAAATAGGGTTTTGAAAAGGGTTATCATGTGTGTTCTTAAAAAAAACATTTTTTTTCACTTTTACAGCCTAGTACTGTAATTGAAAAATGAAAAATAATTAAGCCCCCTTTTAGCCCTTAATGAAAAAGAAGGAACAGTGAATTTAATAATATAACAATTTTTTTCCATATTTTATATCAGTATTTATAGTAAAGTACGTTAGTTTTAGCTCAAATTGTTCACTTTTCAAGACTCTCACAGTAAACCAATTAGGTGAGAGTGTTTGTTTTTTGAAAAAGTGTTAGAGATATGAAAAGGTCAATGTACCAATTATTTTCAGTCAGTTGGACTTGACTGTCTTACTTAGCCTGATACCATGATACTCTATTATATGGTATTTATTAAGATTAAATAATATTTAAATATTCATCGTGCTTAAAAGTGTTGTTTACAGGTCAGTTGTTTACAGGGGGCTTAATCATTGGGTACCAGGTGACCATGAAAAAATTTTCAGGACATTTGGTCACCTGTGCATGAAGGTCTCTCCTTGTTAGTAATTATAAGTTTATAAGCGTTAATCAGATGTTAAGTCATTAAGTAAAAGCTCATTAACATTATCTTTTGATAAAGGGGCTACAACAAAAGTTTTTGTTGCTTTCTTGCTCTTACAAAATTAATCTCTTAATGAAAAAATTGAGCAATCTCTTTAGCTGGTATTTTGTTCATTTTATTACTTTTTCCAAAAATTATTTTCCATAATCAGTTTTTATTTCGCATCAGTTTCAATCTCAGTAAATGTAACAAAAAACCGTCCCTGTGTAATACTTTGTATTCGTACTCAAAACTGTATATTTCATGACTTGGGGCACAGAAACGAAACGTAGTATGGGCAAGGGAAAATGACGATGCGCAGTTATATAGTCTCGCCAAGAGAAGATCACCATTGTCATTACGATCGTTACATTGTCATTCCTTGGCAATCCCTCGCATATCTTGCTCTCTCTTTCTTTCTCCTCGCTCCAAGCTCACACTTTTCTTTAGGTGGAAAAATCATAATTTTACATTCCGCAGAGCAGTAACATTGACCGAGCAAGAGGGTTGCCCTCTCTATCTTACGGACAGCTTGTTATAACACGTCGCTGTTGCTGCTGCTGTTGCTGCACGTCTGCAAGATGTGCCAACGCGGAAGTTATCATAGAAAACGAGGAAGTACAGCTAGTCTCGGGCTCTTCTTTTCTCTCTCCCCCTCCTCTAATAAGGTATTTTAAAATTCGCGCATGCATGTGCAGTGCGCGCGAGTAACTGCAAGAGAGGGCAAATTACGTAAAAGGATTTTTTCTTCCACATGTTGCACGCGGCGATGAGGGTTGATGATGCGCTGTTGTTGCTCCGCATTAGCTTACGGATAAAGAAAGAAAGAGAGAGGAAGAGAGAGAGAGAGAGAGAGAGAGAGAGAAATGGAGAGAACAGTTCTCCTAGTTATTAGGAAGATTGTTGAGAATATATAGACTGTCTAGCTTATACGGAGAAGTTTTAAAAGTTGAATGCAGCGGCGCGCGGAGTTTGCTTTGGCTTATTAAGAGAAGCTGTTTCGCGATGTTTACGCTGCTCGTTCGAGGGCTTTTAAATGAGTTCTACGAGAAAAGGAAAAATAGAGAGTACTGAGGCTTGTTAATAAATCTCGTTTACAACTACCGCCCGCTGTCCTTGCGCGATCGCTTGCTCAAATCGATTCGACCAAACGTGCTTTTATTCTTTAGATGAATCGCTTATGCTCCTCATCACAATCATCATTGACAAAGTTCCGTTATCTTATCTGTGAAATTATTTCAAAATTAATTTCAAGCTTCCAAAATCTTTGTCGATCGTATCCATAAGATCTGTTTCATGTTACACTTACCAATTAAAATTGCATAAGTACGCAGTGATTGATGCGTGCATAATAACGCTAAAAAATAAATCTTATTTTGTAGAGATGTACTCTTACCCTATTACTTGAATTATCTATACGAGCTGTAGTAAATTATTTGGAATTTAAAGTGGAAATATAATTTTCTTTTCTTTTGTTCTTATTTTCAACAATAAATCTCTTTCAGATTTGATATGAGCATAAAAAGATTAAAATCTTATTACAGTTCTCAATATGACCAATATAATATCTAAAATTTGGTAATTACTTTGAGCTCAGCTACTCTGCGTGAAACCGTATTCTAGTTAATGCGTATCAAACGCTTATACTTCTAAATTTCACATGTACATTGGCGTTGAGTTAGCAATTCTACATTAGAAATAATTTTAAAGAAAATAAAGCTTGGTGCATTTTAAACGATATCTTTCTCGTGATTTCAGCCTGTGCAGGTCTGATTTTTTCAGCCTACGTGTACTATATTTAACAGCGCGAGTTGCGAATGCTTACAGCGCGAAAAATAACACAATTTTTCGTCATTATTTATGCATTTTAAGTATTTATTTATGGAAAAAATTATATAAATAAACAAACGCAAAAAGTAAGGTCTTTTTAAGTAGCTGTGCTGTAGCAAGGTATTTGTGCGGAGATACATTTGTTTTTTAATATACGAATCGCATATAAGCGCCAACGCATCGAGCCTGTCGCCTGGCTCGAAAGCGAGTTACCCAGCCGCTGTCGTGCTGTGCCGCGCTGCAGTGGCGTTGGCAAAACTCGTTTTCTCGACGGAGGCATAATAATATAATGTGTATATAAAATATACATGTATACACTATACACCGTACATTCATTGAGGCACGTTATCTCCCGCGCACACGATTTTTAACGCGCCTTACGTAAGGCCCTAGCAACTTGAGGAGGTAATTTTTTGGCACCTATAGCTGTCCGTCCAAAATATCGCATGCTCGAATTTCCATACGCTATTTGCGCTGTGTAATGCGCACGGCACGCACGGATCCGGCCGCAGTTTGTGGCGCGCACCAGAGAACTTTGGTCAATCGATAACACTTGATGTATGGTAAATAAAAATGAAAGTGTCGATCTTTCGAGCGTTGCGGGTTTCGAATTTCAGCCGTTTGAAAATTAATCGACGGAACAATTTGTTACTGTGGTGCTTAATTATTTGCACGCGTGGTTTTCGTGAGACGAAGCTCAACGAGTCATTTTCGAGACCCAGCCTCCTGCACATCAGAATGAGAGAGAAAAGGAGAGAGAGAGAGAGAGAGAGAGAGAGAAAGAGACGAGAGTGAGGCCTCGAACGAGAGCAAGATGTTATCCAGAAAGAGTTACGTATTGTCAGAAGTTTATGATCGCCTCGAAAAGTACAAGCTCGAACGATTTTTTCGGAGTAAATCTCGTGGAGGCTGGTCAAGCAAGCGTGGAATGCGTACCGAGGATGAAATGGTTTTACTATATAGCAGAAGATAATTCAATGAAATGAAGTTTTTTCGTGAAAATTTACAGCGCTGAATAAAAAGTAACGTATCGTTGGCTAAACCTGGCATAGACTTTTGCGTACGTTTATAAATTGATACAATCAAGAGGCAACAACTTGATCCTTTTCACCTTCGAATTCCGAATTCTCGCTACTCTTATTACTTGGCTGCACCGTATTCTCACAGCATATTCTGCAAGTGCACGTTTATATATAATACGACTAGCAGCAAAAACGTCAGCACACACAGAACCACACCTCTGATAAAAATCCATCCCACAAATACCATCGAAAGAGCAACGGGAGGAGAGCAGGAGTGCAGCCGGAGCAACAATGAATCGAGTCCTGTAATCGAGCGTCGCGCGCACAGGCCGCGCAAACTTTTCCTTTTTACGCGGGCAGCGGGTAAAAATGCGCGCATCGACCGCGGCTGCGGCCTCATATAGGTACGCGCAGGCTACGGAAGCGTTTCCTGCGGCCTGCTGCGGGCACGATGTATAGAAAAAGGGAAAAGTCGTCACCGCGCGATGAGCTGGACTGCAGCTATACTTGGCGGAATGTATACTTTGCGACCGCACGTCAAGGTCGCCTTGAACGTTATAAAAGCTCGTCGAGAGCTCGCTCGCGCTCCGTGTGCCGCGGCTCCTCTGTGCAGTGCCTATATATTCGCACATCGAATAAGGCCGTATATTCGAGAGAGCATAAGAAAGATCATCGCGTGTGTCCGTGAAGCATCTTTTTGCAGCGCCGAGGCTGTTTATGTGTGCGAGTGTATGTAATAGACAGAAAATGAAAAACTCGAGACGATGCATTCCAATGGCAAAAGCATTAACGAGGCCGTCCGCGAGATTCCCATTTGTGCGCGCGTGAATTTCAACTGCTGTTGCTGCAGTTGACTCTCCGTAGGTATTTCGATACGTACATAAGTAGGCAAGTGCAGTACAGTGTAAAGACACTAGTGGAGCAGCGCGAGTTTACTGCGCTTAGATGAATTGCAGCGCGCACAAGGAAGCTCGGCGCGACGACGATCGCTCTCTTACACCGAGAACAAAGGACAGCCGGCGATTGTTTTTATATGCCTCCGAGTCGTTCGATACAATGAAGACCTTTTGTAATGTTTTCTTTTAATGAGGAAACCATAAAAATACGTTCAGTGGGACGTGATCGTTAAATCCTTGATTGAGAATGTTGATTTGGGATGAGTCGCGAAAGAAAACTGGCTTAGCTGGTCTGTCGAATAATACGATATGGAACGATAAGCAGTGGCGCTATTTTTCAAACTTTTTTACAATGAAAAAAAAGTGTAGAAGAAGAAGAAGCAAATTGCAACGATGCAGTTTTAAAAATAATGATTACAAATGGTTTGCTTTCCGCCACCTTTATAATCGGATAATAACGGTGCACTTGAAATTTTCCGCAAACCTGGCATCGCGAGACGTAGCATATACACGCATTATCTCTGATCGAGTTTCGCCTCTCGAAAAACGATGCGTGCCTACTTCTCGTTCTTCGCTCGTTTCTCTCGTATTTCGCACTGTCGCGCGCTACTCGCAGCCTCAGCATTTCTTTCCGTCGACGTACACACTTTCACGATCTTTTTTTTTGCTACGCATACGACTACCGGTCCCCTAAAATTTCCCTTCTCACTGCGCACGATGATTTATTTGACGCGATGAGCGACTCCGTATAAATAGTCAAGTATTTGCATTCTTTTGCAAGTCTGAAGCATTTCCGTGCCTGTTTCGATGCAAAAATTCGAGTCGCAGACCAAACTACACAATATATTATAAGAGTACTCAAATTTCGCGATGTATTCATACGAATTTTTAATTTTATATACTTTTTAATGTTTACATAAAAAAATCAGAATGTCCTTTTGTCATCTTTTGAAAACAGCAGCGAAGCAGTAACTTTCATCTCTTTACGATGCAATTTCGGAAATTACAATACGTCTTGAACGGTAGCGATTGTTCATTGACTTCGGAGCCATTTGTAGGTGCAATTAATTATTCAAAACTGCCCAATTAAATTTAAATATTTTTACTGGGTTTTTTCGATGAATAAAATACTGACAATTACTTATAACTTCTCCTTTTTCAAATTTAATGCATATAAAATGAATCAAACAGTTTTATTATAACGCATGAAAATAAACACTCAGCGACCTTACTGTAAAACCTCACTTTATGAATCAGTATAGCTTCTGAATCCAAATGATACAGTTATTCATTTGTTTTGGTGTATTTTTTACGTGTGCAGTAATATACTAAAATGTTAAATTAATACAAATTTGATTATATAGGCGTTCTAATAATCTTGATAATAATGTCTTTATTTGAATATATTTCATTACACAACATTTAAAATTTATTCGTTTCCACTTGCGTTTAAAGTGTAATGCAAAATAGTATTCTTGTTTCTACTATGAAAATTCGATTACTTTAAAATTATGCAATAATTTGAGTTGATAAATGTTCCAATAAAAAACTATTTCTCGTTGTCTATTTGTATTAGTGACCCACGGTTTTAGACAAGTATTTAATTGCTTTTTAGATAAATCTATAATTCAATCAAGTTTTAAATACTTAAAAACATTATAAAATAAGATAGATAAAATTTTCAAATAGTTTAAAAACATTTCCAACGGGCTACTTAAGTTCACATGGAAAAAATGTCACGCTTGAGAAAAAATTGTAATTGCTGGTACAGTACATCGTCTCGTGCATCGATGCCCATAATATTCGGGAAGAACCAAGCAGATATCCGAACGTTCGCCAAAAAGCCTGGCGCTCTGTCGCGAGCTTAAGTGAGAGAGAAAGAAGTTAGTGGGCCCCCCTACCATTTCTCTCTCTTTCTCTCTCTCTCTCTTTGGCGATCGTGTACATGGTATATTGCCTCTTACACCTGTGCCAGCGCGTTCGCTCGCTCGATCGTCTCTTTTCACCTCAGCAGCCGTCAGTCCGGCTCATAGTCGCGTACGTGACGGTTGTTTTCTCTCTCTCTGTGCGTGCACGCTCGCTCGGCAAAACCTCTTGGTGACATATATGCACACGAATTTGAAAAAAATGGGGTGTAACAGTGATACTTTGCGTGTGAACGGGGATGGAATTGCTTTGGAACCCTGGAGGTGAATTTTTGCAGACGAATTATTGGTGTTGTTGTGCAGTGTAAAAGACAGAAAAAGTGAATTTGCAAGTGAAAATTCCGTGGTGACAAATAAATTGACAAAAGAGAGAGAAAAGAGGAAGATTTTTGCATTACATCGAAAAGTGCATAATTGAAATAAACGGATCTTTTCACTAGCCAGTCAAAATGAGCTTCACGGACAGAGTGCAGTCTGCCATGTTGGAGAAAATGGGCAAAATAAACTTGGTAAAGTGAACTTTTGGTATTTATTTATAGGAATCTATGGATATTTGTACTTTCGATGAATTTATAAACCAATCCTTGCCATCGAAAACGATTAAATAAAATATAATTCCAGTTTAAAAAACAACAGATGAATATTTAATAAAAAGAGTAAACAACCCTTTTAGTTGAAAAATTGTAACAATTACAAATTACTAGGGAATGTAAGCGATTGAAAATTTTATTAGTTATTTGCAAGCTCGCTTTAAAATCTAGCATTCGGTATAATACTATAAGCTAACTTCTCAAGAAATTTGAATTATCAGTACACTGAAAACATTTTATTATGCGTGAAGTTAATAAGTATAATTATGTAAAGCACAAAAATATTTGATGATATAATCATAATTTCTATGCATTAGTAGTAATGCATGAATTATTACTAGAGTATTTTCAAAGCTAAGCTCGATTTACACTTTTTAAAAATATACGAAGTTGTTAATTTATCGAGAACGTCCTTATGTGTTCTGTATATATAAACTGGTAGTTATGAATTGAATGAATAGTTTGCAATAAATCTTAATGATGATTATCATGGTTAAATTATTAAAATAAATGCGGAAGTAGGTCTATCGGAAATCTAAATGTAAAAAAAATAGCCCACATCATAATTGTAATTAAAAAAAAGACGCTATTCATGGCATTATTGAAATGTTGCGAATGTAAATAAAGCTTCAGAACTGACATGCCTATGAATAATGAATACTGTGATTAAAAAAAACTTGCTTGATGATTGTCATGAAATCGCTTTCAAAAATGAGTTATCCATGTCATATCGTATAACATATATATAAATTGAAACGATTCTCTTAACGCCAACCATCTAGGAACGTGATTCTTATTTTGAATTTTTCGCGATGTATTGTGCGCAAATATTTAAATCTCTCAAAAGTGACACCGATTTTACTGTTATAAGTTGGAAAAAAGGTTTGGTTTAGTTGTCGCGCATGGCGTTAACACACCGTGCAGCAGCGATGATTATTCATCGCTTGAACATTGGCGATTTCTCACGCACGAGTTCATTACAATAAGTAGACCATTGCATGTAACAAATATTAATGCCTCCCACTGATTTCCGGTCAATGCATGCATGAGGCGGCGGTGGCTGCGGCAGCAGTCATAAAAAAATCGTCCCTTACGTGTAGCGGCCTAATTTAAGACCGCGTATAAGTTGGCAGATTTATGCGTTATGTTCCGCGAGCAGCCATATACTGCTGCAATCGATTATGAAGGCAGCGAAAGAGAGAGAGAGAGAGAGAGAGAGAGAGAGAGAGAAGAGATACTGTACACAGGCTCTCGGTGCAGTTCTTATCAAAACGCTGTCTCTCTTTCTCTCTCCTTCCCTCTTGTTCACGTGTGTACTCGCAACATTTTTTGTTCACTATTTGTAGAAACGCAGAACATGTATAAGTGCTCTGTGTATGTGTATGGTGAAAAAAAAAACATTCGCTGTATCGCCGAGCGCGTGCCACTTTCGGACTTGGTCGCCGACGATCGACTGCTGATTTCGTTTTATTTTACTTTCTTCCTTCTTGTTGAATCGTTTACAGCAAAGCACTTGATGTATATATATATATGCAGCACATGCGCGCGCGTGTGTGTGTGTGTGTGGTTGTATGGGTGAAGGTGTATATGTTTTTCTTAAGCTGTTTATGGGAAATATCGAAGTGATAGCTGCAGTGCAAAAGACCAAAACACTCATGAAAGAAATGGCTTGAGAGTATGAAAGATGATAGTTGCAGTTATTTTGTATTAAAATTTTTAAAATATTGATGATGATCACTTGGGTTGGAAAAGATCACTAGCATTATAGCGAGTTTTTTCAAACAATTTTATTTCTAAAAATTTTTTTTACAGATTTCTACTGATGACTTATTGAGCTTTATTTCACATGATTGATTGAATTAAAATAAACTTTGAATTTCTTATTTTATTACAGGAAGATATACATTTTTATCTTTTGAGTGTCAAAAACCGAAAAAAATCATTAAGTAATAAAATCTACAAAAGTCGTAAAAATTTATTTGAACGGAAATTTGTAAATTCAAACGATCGTTTGTACACTTTCTCCGCCTAATTTCAATCATTTCTTAAAAAATTAAATGTAAAACAGAAACTTCAAAAATTACGTCGAAACTTGACGAGCAATTTAATATGGAAATGCAACTTTCGATGCAAGAGGTATGCGCGCGTACGTCAAAAATTATAATATAACGTGCTTCGTAGCATATGGTTTCCAAGCTGCGAGTCAAAGACTTAAACTCTAAACTAAGTTAATCTGGAGCTTTGCAAAGTGCAGTCAGAAATCATGAAGCAACTGCGCACCGCCAATCGGCCGCATCGTACGAGACTAAGCATTAAACCAATATTGTATAAATTAGACATGAATAAGTGTATGTGAGCTTGTGTGCGCGTGTGTGTATGTGTAAGTATACTTTCTGCAAGGCTCGGTGAAATCTCAAAATCGTCACGTATTGTTATTACATCGCAATCGACGCTCAGGGCTAAGGCGAAAAATCATGTTTTCATAGGTGATCGGCATGCGTATGACATGCTGCTATTAATAACAGCACACAGATACACTAGTGGCATACGATTGCAAGTGCAAGTATCGCATACGAATATCAAAGCTTTCGCATTTAAATGTGAAAATGATATCGACAAGCTACAAATGATACTTGGGATCAAGCTGTACATATATGCCGTTTGTATATATTGTTCCGAGCGACCGATTTCTTTTTATTTATATAGGCGTACGTTCCGAAGGCAGTGCAAGTGCACCGATCAGCACATGTGTGTACGTGTGAGCACGTGAAAATATGAAAGTTGCATTTTATATCGACAGCGACGGACGTATGATAGTTTTCATAAAATATATATGTGTATGGTCTATATCGAAGTAAAAATGAAATTTATGATTTCTTTCGATATGCTCTCATTTTTAGCGCTATATACTGCGTTAGCTCGAGGAAACGCGCGTATAGATTTTTCAACGCGTTTATGTAAATACGCGTGGTGCTGCATCTATGTATCGACGCTCGCGCTTTGAGACTACAAGAGCTCGAAATCGATAGTATTGGTGCGTGCTATACCCGCCACAGGATAAAGGAAGCAGCGAGAGAAATCGCTGGTCAAGCGATTAATTTTTGCGTTTGTGAAATTGTTTCGTCTTGTCAGGGACTAATCGCTACGTTATACGTATAGACCGGGCTGCTGCACGATGGGAATAGGTTAATGAGTGAAATTTTGCGCCCGTAGCAACGATGGCTCGTGCGCGCGGCCAGCCATCCTATCGTCCATATAAGTAGGACGAACCGATTGACGCGCGCTTGTTATTGTTGATCGCGTTCTCGTATGTATTCATTATTACGCGACCCGCTGCTGCGAACGTATTCCAGCCTAAAAGGCCCTTTAATTATAATAATGCATTTTCACAATGTTTCGTGTATGTTTCTGCTTATACCTTGCATTTTATACACAACGCTCTGTACTTGCGTTAAATATGTACAGCGCACACACATGTTTGATTGTTATAATTATTATTTTCTCTTAGCCAGCAGCTGTTATTTAATCATAATCCACGCCAGGTAAATTATACTGTCTGGCAAATCTTATAAATAAATGCATAATGTAATTGAAACCCTATAATTACGTCCTACAATGTCTTCGAATGATTTTGCTGCTCGCGAGACAGCGTTTGTTTTCGCGTGTAGCTTTTGGCATATGCGCGCGGCGAATTAAGAGTTCGTTTCTTTCATCTCCCTTTGTGGCCGAGCCAAACTTCTCGTTCTCACCAGGTTTTCTCTGGAACTGAATCAATAAATCCAATCTGCAGTCTCGCTCGTCATTTTCTCTCTCTTTCTCTGTCTCTGCGTGCGCGCGTACAGAGCCCGATGCAACAGTTGACTTATATGCATCAAGTGCACATAACACGTCCGCAAAGCTTAATCCATGAGCGATCTCGAGTAGTAGTAGTAGTAGTAGTAGTAGCAGTATACATCCGCACGCGGCAGTATGTATACAGCTCTTGGTCGCTTCTTCGTCGCGTCTTTGCCGTCTTCGTCGTTCAAGAAAAGTATGTTTACCTCTGGTGGCACTTTTTCTCGCTGTCTCTCTCTCTTCTCATTCGACAGCCGCAAGGTGCGATTACTCGGCGGCGACTGCTGCTGCATGTTACATACTGTGTTTATAAGCGAGCTACGGTCGCGACCACCTCGTTCGCTGCTTCGGAGCTCGTTACACGCTATATACAGCCTTCTCTAAGACTGTATCTTTTTTGTCGTCGCTCTCTCGGGTGCATACCTCCTCTTCCTGTCGCTCGCTCGACTCTCATATAGCGCACATACTAACGCAAAATAATTCGCTTTTCAGAAAGAATCAATTAGATTATTATACGTATGCGTTATGCTTACATCGTTTGCTTTGCTATGATAGCTGCATCAGTTTAGTCAACTTTTTTTCACCGCGCATCGTTTCAAAAAAGAGAGAGAATGGAAAACAGAAACGAGTAATCAAATTATCAACGATTATTCGACGTGCGTATGTGTGGAGTTACTTTATTGGCAAGTATTGCTTGCCAATCAGCTAATGCATTGGTGGGGACTTCTATTTTAACGTATAATGCACACAATACAAGCTTTGACTTTTAAAACTGCAAGGCATAACAATTCATGTGGCTCCACATTACAGTTTTGGTTATGCTTAGTCAATTGAGCCATTCAATCAAAAGTTGTATTTTGGCCATTGACGAGATATTCTTTAAATTGAGCTCATTCGAAAAATATCGAAAACTTTCTGTTGTCACTTTTAGTAGCTATTTTTTAATTTTTAAGAATTTTAGAGATTTGCATAAATATTTGATAAAAATTATGACTTCTTCCTCAAATTTTATTTTGAAAACCTATATTTTAATATTAATTCTAAAAATGACCTCAACCACAACCAATTTTTGAGTCCCCCTATACAATGAATATTCGACCAAAAGCTACAAAAGTAAATTAAATAACTTGCTCATTTTTTATTTTTCCATGGTTGACGTCATATATAGCCTATTTATTAAGGTACCGTTTACTTCCAAAAATTAGAAAATAAGTTACAAAGGTTTTGAATCTAAATAAATGTCTGTAAAATAGCTAGTATGCAACAAGTGAATGGAGGAGGTATCTTACCCTGGAGTCATTTGTATTCGAGCATGTCGAAGATGCAAAGACTTCTGCGTCTAAATCATTTTTTGACACAAAAGGGGGCATAAATGTGAGCTTAGCACAGTACTATAAAATATCGTATGATATTCGTGCCATGGGAACAATTTTCGGTCCAGCTATTAGGACCCATGGCACTTGTATCGTAAAGTACTGTTATAACACAAGAGCCTAAAACTAGCGGAAAAGTTGCGATTTTTAGGTTATAGTGCTATAAATTACTAATTTAACTTTTCATGCGTAAAATGTAGTTTTCACGAGGTTAGAAAACCCGCGGACTCGGTCATATGTATAAATTCATACATTTTTTCAGCAAAATTTAATTCTCTAAACAATTTTTAATAATGTTTTGCATGTTTTTTTGTTACAGGTAAGTCGATGTTTCTGTGGAATCGCTTATTACCTTTATGATAAATGGATGCGATAAACTCGGCGAGTAATTTGTTTGGAAGAAAAAACTACATTGTCCTTAATGTCTCGTCAGGTAGAGACCTCCTGCACTCGAAGTATTTCCAACATGAGACCGGCGACACATACCGTACATGCGCTAGATGTGCACGTTATTTCACGCATACTCAATGTACCTCGAGTTATTTGCGTGTTCGTCTTAAATCGCTCAAGTCACTCTAACGATCTATTTATTTTCCTAATTATTTTGGCCAGCTATGCGCGACTAGAAAATTCGTTCCGAGAACACGTACGCCTCGGTTGATCAACCAAACATAACTAAGACAAAATTAAAAACGAAGAAACTCAGGCACTTGATCTTTTAAGTAGTCGCTCCTCTCATTATTAATAAATACCAGGATCGCGAGAGTACGAGGACAAAAGGCAGAATAGCGTGCGAATCAGAAGCCCGACAATTTTCACTCCGCAGCGGCAGCCTCAATAAGGCGCGCGCGTTTGCTCGGGCGTCAATGTCGTCTACCTGTGCTGTACAGTGCGCGATTATCCGAGTTACGCGCATCGTGGCGCCTAAAGTCGCGCGTGCACACAGTAGTTGATTTTTCTTCCTTCGTTCGTTCGCTCGCTCGTTGACTCTCGGACAGATAATAATTCATTTTTATAATGATACGACTGGAGAGCGCGATAGCAAGCATGCAGAAGCACCACGACGCAGCAGATTATCAGGGGCGTTGCGCCTTTGCTGATGCTGCGTTGATGCTGCGTTGATGCCGCTTTTGCATCGCAATCACGAGAGATGCGTATAGATGAAGGTCATGCATAATTGACAATCGAACCGACTGCTATACTACCTGTTTACAACTCCCTTTTGAGATCGGTATTACTTACCATACTTAAGAATCAGAAAAACCAAGTAGTACTGCTTAGTGACGCACGCATGAGCTTGTTCAATCCAAAATTGGATCCCATATTTAAAAGGCCATAATTTTTTGTTGTATATATCAATTCTGTTCATGTGTCTTGTATAAACCTGTGATCATAACATTTTTTACATTAACATACGTATAATTATAATTGTTCAATAAAATATTGCAACGGCGCATCAGTACAACGCATCTCATGCTATTAAATGATTTTAAAAAAATAATACCAAAGAATAAATTGGATTTTTTCACATCAAGTTTTTTATAGATTATTTTAAATGATAGATCTGACCAAACAGCCATTGGTATTTTTATAGATGATGTCAGTTTTGAAGATCTATTGAGTAGTGATCACAGAAGTTTACAAAGGGTACCGGTATCTATCGTAGAGATTTTTTCATTTGTATTCACGACTTCTTGATTATTTTCAAAAGCAAAGTCACGAAGCTAATATCTTTGTGGAATGATCTTTCACGTTTTTATTACTTCATCGTCTCTGGAATCTATCGAGACTTTGATGTGACACTGAGTGGGCATTATTTTGAAAGCATAACATTGTAATAACTTAATAAAACGATGAACTGTATTGTCTGAAAAGAGTACTAACTTAATGGTGCCGAGGGAGATGATTAAAATCGACTAGACATAGTTTTAAGATATAATTGAATAATCTAACTTCATTGATATCATTATGTCATCGATGTACGTATCTTATACAGTACTGCATTTTGCAACGTCCACGAGGGCTGAATTATAAAAATTACCTTGGTACATTTAAACTCATGCACAAGTGCTATGTCACGTTAAACTGCCATATTGCAATAGTAGTCTCGGACACGCGATCAGTTAGCAGCAGCAGCAGTAGCAGCGGCTCGGCTGTAAAAATATGAGAGTCAAAACTCGCGTGAATAAGTCGCTTGGCGTACAAAACACACGCACACACACACACATACAAACAAACTCAAATATACATAACACTTGTAGGTACTTAAACGTTATTACATAAAGATCATGACTATATTGGCGGTATACACGGTCACAAATATTGAGAAGTCGTCTGCGATTAAAGCCTTTGCGATCGGCACAGCAGTGGCAATTTTTTCGAGTCCTGCGAACGTTCGCACAACTGCATAAATCAATTGAGCGTGCGTTGCAGCGCACTGCCTCGAGTCGCTCATGCGCGCACGATATATACCCGATGATAAATCACGTGTCGATCCACATTTGATTGATTCAATTTATGCGCGTATAATTGCGACTATCCCTAGTTTATCTCGACTAACCATTAAGTTCATTATTACAACGTGTATAGCTGGCGGCAAGAAAAAGTCGTATAAAATTACAGACTTTGTACAAGCTCGGCTTGCAGCGACTAACTCCGTAATAGAGAAATTTCAAGCGAGCGATATCACCGAGAAATGTTGAGATTTTTGCGATGGCTATAGTATAATTGCTACAGATAACTGGAAAAACAGTTGTATCGGACTTGGCGAGGGACCAGAACCGTCAAATGCAAAATAGTTTTTTTCTATCCATGTGGGCTCGCGTATTTATGCATACACTGTGCTTATGCCACGCGTGTGTAAGTAATCATTAGAGTTTCATACAATCGTAACTGATTTTAAACTTTTCGGTTATTTTTCCGCAGAATCCCCATTGATTTGAGTGTAGCTTGTTATCAGAAAAAATTGAATGCACATATGATGAAGCATACTAGGCAAGGTGGAATAAAAACGTGAAACAAAGAAAAAACAGAGAGAGAGAGAGAGAGGGAGAGGCGTATTATCGTAATGCACGTATTTTTCTACTTAGAGGAAAGAAAAATGCTAAAGCAGAATGTGGCACGCCTTTCGATATGAAAGTGTACTTACATATAAGCGAGCACGACAACGATGCCGACTTTATGTATATATACAGACTGGTTTTATTGGGCTGCAAATTATACGAATATTTGCACGCGTTTCTATCTCTTTCTCTCTTTTTCACAGTGTCTTTCTTTCTCCACGTTGTCCGGTCCAACAAGATCACACTGTTTTAATTTCCATCTACATTACCTTTTCATTAAATACGTACTCTGGCACACCATTATTAAAACGTTCAATTTCAAAACATTCTTAACAATAACTATGCACAAAAGTAATCGTGTTCGTCATCCTTTTGCTTGTTTTCTTGTAAATGAACGCGGGGGTATGTTATGAAAAAATTCGATCCTATCTGGATCAAAGGACAATTTGTGTAGGAACCTGCATTTACAAGCAAGCGAGCTCATATATAATATAGAAATAATGATCAAAATTACGAAAGCATACTTTTATAAGAGAATATTTTACACCTATGACAATTACACTGGACATATAATAGTTATTTACACATCAAGGGCTGTATGCGGTGTGGATACAGTCGAGGTGTGTTTGCAGCGTTGGGGCGCTGTAGTCGCCGAGGCTGCGTAGCGAAGCGAAGCAGCCGAGGCACTACAGCGTCCGCAACGCTGCAAACACGCTGAGACGTATCCACACCGCTAACAGCCATTGATGTGTTAACAATTTTTCTGCATAAGAGCTCGTTTTGAGAACTATATCATGCATAATTGTTATGTTCCATTTAATTTCTTTATAGCACTCTAAACTAAAAACTGTAACTTGGCCGCTAGTTTTCGGCTCTCGTCTACATACTGTATATGCGTATGTCTCGTGTAAAATACTGTACATGCAACTTGTGTGGATATGTTTTTTCTGAAAAACGAGAGGTTGCATAAAGCACTGGTTGTGCCAACTTGAATCTCATTACACTGATTTTCCTAGTGTCTTGATGAGTAGAGTCGGTATAACATCGGTCACGCTGCATTTCTTTCCATTATTCAGTTTCTACTGCTTCATTTTTACAGTCATCGTGTTTAGTGCGAACACAAACATGAATTAAAAATGACATTTCTATCTCGTGTAGATATGTTTGTATTCAAGAAAGAGAGGTTAAAGGCAGCGCGAGTTGGCCTGCCACTTTGACATGTAGCAGACAGCACAGGCTACACGCACGCGAGCTGAGCGAGTCGTCTCGGCTCGAGTCTGCGGGATCGCATACAGTCGAGGAGAGCAGCGCGCTACGTGGCGACAATTCACACTTCTCCTCGACTGTAATCAGGGCTCCTCGACTGTAATCAGGGCTCCTCGACCTGTATTCAATTGATTTCAGTACGAGGAGAAGTGTGAATTGTCGCCACATAGCGCGCTGCTCTCCTCGACTGTATACGGATGCCTTACTCATTGAGCACGCTCAGCGCGAAATCAGCCTCAAACGGGCTCGTATGCTGAAAAAAACCTTTCGCATGTACTCTGGTACCAATTGTCTAAAGCGAGCATGCATAAATACGCTAAGCGACTTGCACTAGCATGTGCCATTTTCTTGTGTAAAAAAAGAAGAAAAAAGCAAATTATTTCGTATTGCCCATTGCAATAATGTGGCAACGTTTATTGTCATTAAATCCATTCGTCCTAAACTCGACGATCGTCGTTCACCGTGCATACTCATGATTTATGCGGATGATGGACGGACGGACGGAAAAAATCGTCGCTTTTAATTTGTTTTTGCGACACAAGCTCGAGCAATCAGAATTGCAGCAATTGAGGAAAAGTACGTCGACTTGGCGAAACGAAAAGGCAAGTGAAGACGGTTTACGCGTTCGCGGTCACGCTCCGCAGTGCCTCAAGTTCGCGCGTCGTTAAGCGGCTCGTGCGTGCGTTGCGCAACTGCAGATACGGCGGTGCAGGCGGCGGCGAGCGCAATCATCGCCAGGTCGTTAAACCTAGAAAAACTCATATTTTACATCATGGCTTTGTCCTGGCGGGTAAAGCTCCGCAGCTCGCGCCGGCGAGAATTCGTTTTTTTCTTTCCTCGAGTGCAAATCGAGGTGCGAGTGTACATTACGAAGCTAATTGAATGATATGCTCGTTAGGGCACTCTACCGTTTGGCCAAAGTGAAAAATTGATGAATCGAGTCTAATGAGATCGTTTTCCTTCATTCGCATACATACATAGCGTCGATTAGTTGATTATGTTTCCTATAGTTTAAAATTATTTGCTTCCAAGGTATTTCCGTATATTTTTCTGATATAATGAATTTTAATTTCTAATTGAAAATATTTACGTATATCTTAATAATGTGATAAAGTCGGATTGCCAGACAAGTTTCACCGCGAGGCTCTGAACACTTTCACACAGTCTTTAATCGATTACTATCCGAGCGAACGTGTAAAACAGGCACTTTGTTTCCTTTATACAAACTTGTTAGTCGCGACGGCTAGAGAATGACCTTATTTTCGACACGCGTGCATGGGAGCATTATCGAATCTCGATCAAAAACCTCGATAGGGATCTACAACCAGATTGACATAATGCCAGTTATGCATTTTTGTCTGGTCTCATTTCATTAGACGTTGTTTATAGAATGGAGTGTACCTTACATTACGCTTGTAACAATCATTCAGTCTTACAGCACCCACGTGGCAACGTGTTCGAATTAAATATTTATGATCTTCGATGCGCGTAAATTAAAAATCATCCCCCCTCACCAATCGTGAGGTTTTTCCATTGACTCGTCGCTAGCATGATTTAAGCTATTTCGCAATGAGCCACCATTCGCTGTAACTCATATTTTGAGCATTGCTATGAGCTGGGAAAAAATGTGCGTCAACGTTGAAAGAGTATGTTTCAAATTGATATGTCGCGTGAATAAATTTAATCGTGTTTTATTTGTATCGCGAGTTGTCACGAGAAAATAATAATAGTCTTGCCGTTAAACTTTACTTTTTTTCATTTCAAGCTCATAAATTGTTTGCTAAAACTTTATGCAACGATTTGCGCGTAGGATGCAAAATCTCAACTGCGAATTAAAGGCAATAAAAGTATTGCTAATAAATCGAAGTATATAATTCATATCTTTGAGAGAATGTGTTGCAGAAAGATTATACTCACGCTTTTCGTTCCCGTACAATAATGTGTTTTGTAGAATTAAAAGATGAATCTCATCGTGGGTTTTTACGCACAACGCAGAAGTAACATTGAAATCACCATTTGGATTGATTGATAAGAAAAAAATTAACAAAGTTTTAAGAAAATTATACGGTAACCGTAAATTTTAGTTTTAATCCTTACTAAATCTCTTGTCTGCATTTGACAATCTGCTACCTGCAGATAGCATTGAGTCCATGAGCTAAGTTAAAATTATCGATTTTTATTATCGATACAAATAATCAATGAGATTAAAATCGTTGAGATGCATAATTGTAAGCGAAACTATTCCTTTCAAGTGAAAACTGTACATGCTCCAATTAATAAGGATTGTTGTATTAGAATTCTCCATTTGTACGAACAACAAATTTCATAAGCTGTGCGTAACGTAGAAAATTTACTTTTACATCATACACTACATTCAACACTTTTGCAGCAGGCAAATCTAGCGAGTGCTAAAATATGCTATAAATAACCCATGCAAATCTTTCAATCTCATTTGAGTCGTTTTTTTCATTGCAAATCTCTTATTTGCGACTTATGCAGAGCTATGCTCTCGTGTTTATACGAGTACCCAGGCGACAGTCTTTGAATGAATAATATGAAGAAACGTACATTCATAAATTTTAGATGCATGTTGCGCCGCTACGGTGCGCTCCCCGTGGCAAGACTGTTACACATTTTCCGAATAAATCACGCACAAGTTGAGCTCCGCATAGTCAATCATGCGCAACAGCTATATTTCGGGACCTTCTTGACAAAATGACGATCTGCATGCGTACAATCATCATCTCGACTCCCGCATACATATTTTGTTGCGCGCTCGTGAATGTGTGGTGTGCCGACTAGTGCGCTTTTGCATTTTAATACTGTCAAGGCACCTTCGTTCTATCTACCTCTTCAGCTCTCTTTCAATATTGCTGCTTCATTGTTTCGCACACCCTTTCGGCCCCTTTGCGCTCCTCTTGTATTCGAAATAACAATGATGCTGGCAAAAAGTGTGTAGCTTCTGCCACCACCGCTGGCATCAGCAGCAGCGCCGTGGCATCGCGATGCCTTTCGAAAGGCCGAGTGAACGGTGAAAGGTTTTCGCTTCTTTTTGATAACGTATGTATGGAGTACGCCTGCTGCACATGCACACGAACGCGCAAGCATACGCTCGGTTGATGAGTATTTTTCGTGAAAGTTTTAATCTTTCCCGTTGCGTAAGTTTAGATAAGACCCATGAACGCATTACATGCCACTCAGTGATATATGATGCTTTTTTGAAAATCACAAGAGAATTGAATCGTCAAAGGGTTAGCACGCTCAGGCTTAATTGAATGCTTTGAAAGTGGGTAATTGTGATGGAGAACTATTATTAAGGACGTTCGCTGAATAGATTCTATGTAATCGCCGTAGGTGCTGCTCATAAATCTCAATGCAGGCATTAGATTAAACGCTAATTCTAATAATTTAGGAAAATGAATTGACAATCGGCGTGTACACCGACGCGATTATGTATTAATTTTATCGTCACTCGTCGTCTAACCCGTTTTTATTACGTGCACATATCTACATATATTGCGTAATCGTGACCCAGATCAGCATTCCAATGGGCGAGCGATAAGCCAGAATCACTGCTCGGCTGATCTGGAGTTTTTGCGATAAGATTTCGATGGAAATATCCTTTTATGCAAATAAAACAATGGGGGCTCGGTGCACGCACGCGATATGCGTACGCACGTGTATTTACAACTTGCGAACCTTATCATTTTCCGAAAGCACGAAACTTTCTACCGATTCAGCATGCCTCGAGAGCCCGCAACCTGCGAGCGGCGATTAACTTGAGCTCTCGAGAATATAAGAAAAAAATGACCCTTATCGTTCTCGTCGCCAGCGATAATTTCGTGTCCTGCTGCACGCACACTTTGGGAACTGCCTCAAATTTCTTTTTCGGATCTTTATCGATAAATTAAATTGAATTGTGCAAGTGTGGCAGCCGCAGCAGCTTTCAAAAAAGATACGACAAAAAGTGAAACGCACCCTTTCCAGCTGGAATATACGTGGGTCGAGCAAAGAAGATGAGCTGCTGCGCGTTCCTGTTATACGCGAGAGAAAGGTCGCAACGATATGCTGCCCTGTACATTGTACGAGCGTGCCTGAATTACGTAGAACGTTGCACAAAATGTATTCGTCGATTCGGGAGCACACAAGCCCCCGCGCGTTATATGCAAGTATAATAGGTATGATGGACGAGTAAGTACATAAGCGAAATAGCGATGGAATTGCGAAACTATATCGAGACTGCAGTATGGGTGAGCAAAGCTAATTGGCCTAGCACCGAGCGAAGACTGACGTATTGTTAAGAAAGAGATATCGTAAGTTTACCCGGTCGTTAGAATCGCTATCCTCAAGTGTTTTCATTATTTTCACCAAGATTCCTCACTCGTGTATGCATGCGAATGATTTGTGGAAACTTGCTTGCATCGGCTTTCTTCGCATTTATACCGCGCGCAAAAAAGTATTTGACGAGATGCAAAGTATTATGCGCTAAAACACAATTTATAATCTCGCGGAAACAATTTACGAGCTTCTTTTAATCATACGAGCTATGCAGCTAATATACTAACTATAATCATTAATAACAATGAGTAAAATGGCTAGAGCTAATGCACAGTGTTAAGTAATAACTGCAGAGGTAATCGTTACCGACAACAGTTGTTTTCTCAAATTGATTACTTGATTTATCTCTTTTAGTACGACTCGTGAAAATTTATCGTCTTATTGATAAAAAAGTGCGAATCAACAGCATCGATTGAGAATATTTCACGGTCATTGTTTGCTGCCAGAAGTTAAAAATAATCAGACGTTTCGCTTCGGTAAATATTCATCCAGTAGTTTTATTTACTTTTTATTCAAATGCATAAACCGTAACCCAGACTCATCATTTCATCATGGATATTAGACAAATTTCCGCTCGGATTCTCCCATGGCTAGGCCTAGGCTGCAACTCGGGGCAGCGTCGCTCGTAAAATACATCATGTATACGAACGTTCGAAAGGTATCCGTGGCGGTCAAGCGATAAATCACATGTGCTCGGGGTATATGTGTACGTACACGTCGACATCGTCCTCTCGCGGCACAAGTTCGTCGACTGCAACGCGCATAGGAAGTGTATATACTGCTGCAGCGCGCGTGCGGTCAAGACCGAAGCATGTATGAACGCGTGGGTTTAGCTCGAGATTCGCTCTTGGAAGATGAAATCGTGCCCACGAGGCGCACGACCATATTCGATAAACATGAATCGAATAACTTCTTCGATTTTTCATTCCATGCTAAATTTACTTTCATTGTTACTCTTTGAACTCGTTTTATAGACGTAATATTTGTAAATATTACTAGTAATTACTCAATAATCGCTCAAAAAAGTAAAAATGATTTGAACAATTTAGCAAGATTCCTCGGTAGTAGACAGTAAAAAATGATCTTCAATTCATGGAAATGAAAATTCCATCGGTCAATCAGCAATTAAAAGTTCTCTCTATTCATTCGATGGAAGCACCACGCAATCGTCGCATTGTTAGAAGAAAGTTGACCAATTTTCATCTAAGGGAAAGAGAGATAATTGATCCTATGAAGTAATTAATGCTGATAGGGGCGCTCGTAATCTCGCAATAAATATGATTCGCTTCTTTTACCTTTCACTTGGACCTCTACCAAACCGCTTGAATATTACATTTATTATATACTTTAAGCTCATGAACTATAGTGCGAGTTAAACGAAAAAAAAATAATCAAAATAATTCAATTTTTGTAAAATATGTGCTTAAAATATTTGCTATGAGTGTTAAAGGATCGAGTAAAGTATATTATAAAGCTGAAAAGCCTAACCCTCGTAACATACTTATGGATGTCGCAAGTAAACATTAGAGAGACGCATCAGGTAGAGAGAGAGAGAGAGAGAGAGAGAGAGAGAGAAAAAAAAACTGATCATCTTTTCAATTCATTGATCTGTTGGTAGAAAATGATCGTATTGAAGAATGATTTGGAGGAACTCGGAGCTTCTATCTTGCTTCTGAGCATTTCAATGCGTCATTATGACATTATTACACATCAATATCTCATTATTACCCCATGATTCAAAGACGTACTTATGATTTACAAATGTAACTTATTTTACCTTACATTGAAATTATTTGAGAAGTAAGTATGTTGATTAGACTTTATGCAAGGTCTCTGCTGTGTAAATTTAAATTCAACAAAAACATTTCATATTATGTATGTTAGCTTGTAATTCGAACGTCAATGACTTAAAATTTAATGTCAATGTTCACTTCATGATATATTGGCAAAAACTCTATATTTACTTTAAATGCTTTGAAAATTCCTCAGTCCAACTGTAAATATATATTTATTAGATAGACAGGGTTTAATGCATAACAATAAATTGCTCGCAATTGATTGAGCTTCTTCAAAAAGGTTTATTTTTCCTGACGTTCATGATTCCATGTAACGTGTAATTTTACAAGCACTAAGTGAAAAGTTGTTTGTACACAGCGCTCATCAGCTTTGCGCACGATGCGATGTCTCAAATTCCGAAATAATCTTTCTACATCGTGTATGAATCTAATAAATTTGATGTGCAATCGAAGATCTCCTTCAATACGCGTTTAAAGATCGATTTTACGAAACAGCTAAGAAACTAACTTTCTTGAGATTTTATTGAGAAAAATAATAAAAAATTTTTTATAATTTTTTTCATCCTCCCAGGTACGACGAACTACGATGAATTTTAGTGGTTAATGCAATTTCACTGCGCATTGCACATTTTTTTAAAGGTTTAATGAATCAAATTAGTAAATTGTTTTATAAGTATAATACCTAGGTATAGCACTACAATTTTCGGCAATTTAATGATGCAATTGTTTTGGATTCGAAATGTATCACTTTTATGCGCTTGTGCATATGATTTATGAATTTATGCTGTCACTCGTATATCTTATTTCTGCGTAAGTTATTTATAAAGTTTGTACAGAATTCTAATTAAAAACAACAAAATAATAAAAGTTAAGCATTTAATTCAATCTTCGAAATCGCTGTGCCAAATGGTAGTTATTGATTAAATATTCGGAAAAAATAAAATTCGCATTTGTCTGCACTTTACTAATAAGTTAATTGCTTAATAATAAATCGTTTTTACGCCAGAAATTGGTGTAGGCACGAAGTGTTACAATAATCTTCGAGTGCAAATGCATACCGTAGTAAGAAGCAAATGAGCTTTAATGGTCGCATATCAATCATTTTGTTCAAGGTGATGATTTAAGAAAACCTACAAAAGTACTCCGAGTCACGACTGCACTGCTAAACAATGATATCATGCTGTTACTTTCGAATTCGCAGCTACGATCCGTCAACAGCTCACGAGTAATTCATCAAGAATCCCATCAACACCAACGCACCGTGCCGTCAGATCTCACAAGAATCTTTAATTAAAATTGATGTTCATAGAGTACTTGCATATTGGCTATCAGTACGTGCATGCGCGCAAATAGCAATGGATAGCAGCCGTGCTAGTGCACTGGCATGTATGCGATCAGCTGCTATTCGGTCAGTGGAGTAGATCGATCATCATCATCATCATCATCATCATCATCATCGGCGTCATCGTCTACATTTTCACTCGACATTATACTATCACCTATGAGCTGAAAAAAGTCTATTTATTTCTGCTGGTCGAGCCATTCTCCTGACATGGAAATGCGAATGCAAGACGTGTGCAGTAGGTAGATATATACTGCAGGTGCAACCGGTTGCCTGCACTTTCCAGACTGTAGCGGAGCCACATGCAGTCATCATTATCATCCTATAGAGTTAAGCATTGGACAGATGGTAAGCGCGAATACATTTGAGCGCCTGGATACGAGACTATGACCGTATGCGCGTGATTGTGTTCATAAAGGTATAATGGAAAGAAATGTGTGAGAAAGATTACTTGACGGGTGGATGACCGTATACAATCTTAGAATGCCTTGAATCGAACAATTTATAATGAGAATGGATTAAGAGAGAAATGCAAATGAAGGTCACAGGGTCAGAGTATCGCCGAGAGTACGGGGACTTTGATATTGATATTTATGACCCTGCTCTTGCAGAGATAACTACGACAGCCACTCACGTGCTCAGTGGCCGCGTATGTTGCTTCAGGATGATTTTTTTAATAATAGTCCGGATTTTCTAATGCGTTGCTAAAATAGATTACAAATTATATCCGTTTTTGACTATGTGTCTTATTATTACCTTGGTGGTACATCAGTAAAAGTGACTTTCATACAATTTTTTTGAATTTTGGAGGGTAAATAGTTTTAAGCAACACAGGAACAGTCTCCAAATTTCAAAAAAATCGACCGTACCGTTCATGAGATATTGAATTTAAAAAATTTGAAATTAATATGGGCAAGATAGGGAAATGTGTCGAGAAAAAAAAGGGTTTATCTCTATGTGAGTTCTTCCTAATTTCCCTTTCTCGCCCGTATTAAATATCAAATTTTTTAAATTCAATATCTCATGAACGGTACGGTCGATTTTTTTGAAATTTGGAGACTATTCCTGGTGTTGCGTAAAACTACTTACCCTCTAAATTTCAAGGAAATCGTACGAAATTCACTTTTACTGATGTACCACCTAAAGTGGTTTATAACTATACATTTATTTATATAATAAAGCTTAATAGTTTTCAAAGAACAATTTTCACACAGTCAAGCGTTGATACTTTTTTCCTCAAAAAGCATTATGTAACAGTCAATTTGTACATCCAATTTCAAATAATATCAAACCTTTCCTAATGCATTATGTACTGTAGTCTCGAGAAGATGAAATAATCGATTTGTTCGACTCCAAATCGATCGTTATCATTACTGGAACGAGCGAATAATGCGCAGTTATAACAATTGAAAAAATTACCCACACAATAGCTGATATAGAGGCCAAATGCGCAGGTATAATCATCGTCGAAATCCGCTTTATCTCTGACTGGGTTTCAAAATTTCTTACCACTGTCAAGCGCGCGCCCATTGATATAATAATAAGAATGAATGATACATCGTAAAGGAGAACTACATCGTTGCCTCGACCCGATCTCGCGGTAGGCTAGCGCGTAGCAAAAGAAAACTTTCTAGCGCTAGAGGCGCTTTGTGCATAAGTGAAGCGCGCATGAGCACCGCGTAAGAAACACCTGTGACGATTTGCGCTTCAGGACTTTTATTCATGGATGTATGTGCGCGCGCTGCAGCGGTGGCATGTTGCTGCGGCCGTCATTCGAAAGGATGAAAAGCTTCGACTAAGCCTGACAAGCAGATCTTGCATGTGATATGGTTGCCAATTTTTCACGAGTAAAATAAATTAATATCTCGTTGTTTAATTGATTCTATTATTGCTTCGACCAACTGCCACAGCTGCATAAGTAAGTTACGATCGCGATATTTATTTGCATAGTGCCAAGGAAGATTAAAGTATTATGTATGACTGTACGACTGGTATGTGGGCATACCATCCAGAATGAAAATTTATGCTCTTTTGTCGAGCTGCCTCAATACACTCGTGTGCATATCGTGCAAATGTATATCTAGACTAAGCATCGAACATGCCAATAGTTTGAGTGGTTATGCTAATGCCACGAATTGACGTTTCTACGTGTTAATGACTCCGAGTCTCTACTTTTCTTCTATTATTAGCGTCGCGTGTTGCTCGTCGAATAACATTTAGCCACTAAATAATTGTTTTCAAAGATGACTGAAATATGATTATCCAATGCGATAGACGATGATAAATTTTGCCGCTCAATTACCGGCAATCTATTTGATTTAGATTTTGACATTCATCGTGTCTTCGAGCCGACACTTGAATTTAGATTATTCTTCAATCGGATCATTTGCCCACCGTTTCGTTGCGCTTTCATGCCTTTTTTACATATCCGTCAACAGTCGAGATGATAAACTGATGGCATCCGGGAAGTCCAGTGTATATAGACACGATCTTTTGCACCTTGTGAAATTGCATAACGGCGAGAAGATTTTTTTCTTTGCTGCCTAACATTTGTTCGCACGCGAGAAAAAGCGAAAGGCCGTTTTATGCACGTTATATACACGTCGATTTTTTTTCGCAAGTACGTAAGCGCGCGAGAAAAACAAGATACTCGTGCGCGCCTGATTTAATGTATGTGTATCTATGTGGAAGTACGTTAGAATCCAAGTTCATCATTGCCGGCTAGTTTTGTTGTAATAAACATGTATTCGATCGGCGATGTAACGGCATGCCAAAAATCACCGTGACGTAAGGTGTTTATAAATATTCAACTTGATTTTGCATGGATAAATCCTTTCATCGGATGGACGGGTGTTAATTAGCTTCATTAAATGGATTTTTACGAATCTTTGTTTGGAAACTCGTAGCTGCGAAAAAATTTTCGAAACTTTACGATAGCGTGGATATTTGTGTGTTTTGCTGTAACCGTATCCGACAGACTTTATAATCGCGTTTATTGCAGTGGAAAGTTTAATTCATCCGCCAGACTAGCATTATTTCCGTTTAACTGTTGTTCATCCGTGAACTACTATATTACTCCGCGCGAAAGAATTCTTGTCAGAGAATCGAACTATCTATCCAATCAAATCCATATAATCCGCTTGTGATGTTATAAAACGGTTCCAAATTACGCGCGCGCATTATTTATCAGCTTTACAAGCTCTTCGTCGTATAAATACATTACCGTAAATGAAAAAAATATGATAAAAGAAATAGAGTCAGAATTGTACGTACATGATTACGTCATTCCCGCAGATATCTAGTTGCGAACGAATCTTATTTCTTTTGAAAATCTATGATTTGACAAAGGGTTCATGTATATTTTATCCTTGATTGATTTGAGCCTATTGCATTCTAGCATCATCTTCATAATTTAGATGGATATTCCAAGGATAAAAGTACATACAAATTTGATCAAATTCAAAAATAAGGTAATACAGGTTGTAAATCATCCACATGCGTTGCGGCCCATTGAAATAAATCAATTTCAAGGAAGAAAGAGCAAAGTACACCTTAAGCAGCTGCAGAAGCAGCAAAAACAACAGTACCCATGAGTGGTTGCGAACGTAATATACGTGCAGCTGAGATACAAGACTCCCATTATAAGTCATTACATCCGAGCGACGATTTTCGCGCTAGGGCAGATTATCTTCGTAGCTGCCCGATGTCTGCTGCAACTGACGGCAAATGAAAGTGCACTGCATTATTGTGTACGATTCAAATTCTGCGCCTGCATATGAGTCTATGGGAAAATTCTCTTTCATTCCGCACGACGCGATGGCAGAAAAAAAACGCTGTGACGTTAAAAAAATCACGATAATTTCGTGATATTTGTTCCTTGCAATGAGTATCTAAATTGTGATACCCATTCTCGTATAGAGCTTTCTAATGCGATTTTACGACTAGACACATTATGCTGAAAAAATCAAAAGGAGTCTGCAGTTGTGTTATGTTCCCCACGATGCAGCTTGCATACACGGAACGTACGTGTCAGAGCACCAACAATTTGGCGCAAAGAGATAGATGAAAGAATCTATACTGAAGTAATGGACGTACCGATAAAAATAATTTCAAACATTTAAAACGTTTACCTTCAGTGCTAAACAAGGTGTGGGGGGAAATTTATTAGAAAGTTTGCTTACAAACGTTTATTAATGTTCATATCCGCGGATATGAAGACAGAGATTTGGAAAATGTATCCGATAGGCGATCGAAGTAATTATAATTATAATTCCACGCTCAGAAAAGATATTGAAATATACGTTATGGTCATACGTGTAATGATAAATAGCGGAAATATTAAGCATTCAGAAATTCGAAAATGATAGATTTAATTAGGATGCATCGTTTCCGGTCCATGATAGCTTCAAACAAATACATTTTCGCCCAAAAAATCAATCTTCGCACTTTCTTGTACTTTAATTACTTCACATATTATTATAATGTACTTTCTCGTGTCTCTTACTGTGGCGTCAGAGATTTTTCATCCCCAACGTAGTCAGCGAAATTGCTGCTACTTACCGTTAATAGAGGCATTTGCCGCTTCACTTCTTATCGTTGGCCAAGCTGCTTTGATACCGAATGAGTGATTTACGTTGTTATTTGAACCATTCCAAGTAGTTAATTTAAGTGTACACATCGTATCGGCAGTGTGCAGGGAGTAGAATTGACTTGTTCCGAATTGATTGCTCTGGTTTTATAATGTCGGGGATTTGTACTAACGCAGCTTATTAACTTTATTCATTTTTGAACTTATTGGCGAATCGATTATCAATTATTTATGCGTTAATAAACCTCACATTCGAAAAAAATCTGTTTCAATTTGTAATCACACTTTCAATGAATCGTGAATTATTAGCTTTTCTTTAGGAAAAATAACATCGCTAAGATATTGTATGAAACACTCCTTGGATATAGAATGAGATATAAATTACGAAAAACTTATACATTAATGACTTATTGCATTATTAAAAATTTAATTGATTATTTTCAAACCACGAACGCAAATAACAAACTTGGCGTCATTGCATGCGAAAGTCATGCGCCATTGTTTATGGTAAAATCTTAAGCTTATCGAACATATGTGTGGGTAAGGATATTCTTCCGCCTAGAATTTATGGTTTTTATTCTTTGAGAAGTTCAATTTTCCTGGTGAAAAAAGGAAACGTACACATATCATGAACGAAGGTAAGAGGAGCCTACTCGCAGCTGGAAAGATAGATAGGTCAATTAAAAAAATTTTATGGGTAAAATGATCCACTGTAAAAAATAATTAAACTCGCATCAGATTAAGACTCAATAAGCTCGTTCGGAAAGGACGCAATCAATACTTATATGAATGCTCAGAGCAACATACAGATTTTAATCTGATTAGCATGCAATACACATAAGTGCTTCCTCACACGTTTTTATGAAATCATTAATATGGCACATCAAGAAATGCATTTTGCATTTCTGGGACTTTCTCGTGCCGGTATTTCAGAGCAAAGTATAATTCGAACTACAAGTAGCCAAGAATCTTATAAACATCGATCGTTTGACCATGATATAAATTAGAAAGACTTTCTTTGCTTGTCAATCAGTGTAGACTTAGATATGTCCTGTTTGAGAAGAGGTACGCGAAAGAGTATGCTGTTCCACATTTACAGAATTATTTTCAAAAATCAAACTAAATAGCATCAAGAGTCATGATCAAAATTAAAGAAAACTAGCCCGACTTTCAGCGCGCACTCTCTTCTTTCTTATCCCATTTTGCCATTTTTCAATAATTAAAATTGTAAAATAAGATAAACAAAGATTATGTTATAAACTGTAAATACGAAAATTAGTCTTAAGCCGTCAATAGGTTTCTCAACTTTCTCAACTTACTACAACACTCGTATTTGCGAGTCACTAAACAATTGCAAGCTACTGAACAACCAATCGCAGCGCTTATAAACTGCTCACGCTAAAAACCTCACCACTCTTATGGGATAGGATTAGCGATTTAATTGTACTAAAAAAAATTAAAAAAAAAAGATAGTTCGTATGAACCGAATATGTTTACCAAAAATTTATTATTTAAATACTGATATTAAACTTTCATCATTCAATTTTGATCACACTTTTTTTCCTATGAAAGCCGAAAATACACCAGTTTATAGCTAACTTTAAGTTTTCGTAGGAAAAAATAATATCATCAACTATAGTTGATGACTATAGTGCAGATATGGTTTTTCAATAAAACCATAACTGCACCTGTTGAAAAATATACTATCAATTTCGAGCGAAAATAAGGCCGAATACCAACAATAAACGAAAATAGTGACAGATACTTTACCGATTTTTCGCCAAAGATATGATTTTAATAGTAGAAAGGATATCCTTGGTTATCCATCCAAATACAGGGATGTTCTCTTAAAAAACATTTTAATCTTTTTATAATCTTCTTATAAATTTATATAGGCCTTAATTTTTATTTGCCTCTTCCAGTGTATCAAAAAACTTCACTCCTATAACTCATATACTAATTTCTTCTTTGAAAAATAAAATTTTGATAGAATTAATTACGAAATTTGCATAGTTGACATTTTTTCATTTAAAAAATATTGCTAAACGATAGAGTGTAACTTAAATAAGGTATACGCACAAGGTGGTAGAAACTACCTCGAATGTAATGAACGTACTAATTTCTCCTGTAGCGACAGAGATCAAATGAGAATGAAATCACCCTATTATTTTGCACTTTTTGTTTTTTAATCTTCCAAACACTGCTAATATGATGAATAACTCTATTCAATAGTATTATAATAACTTTTGTGTCGTAAAGCAACGTGCTTTTGTATACGCCTGGCACATAAACATTGTCATTCAAAACTGTGCATACATATAGTTCGTTTTAAATCTCTTTCGTCTCTTGTTGCATATCATATATGCGGGTATCCCAAAAAATAATTTCGACTTCTAAACAAAGGGAATTCCTATTGACGTAATCCAAAGGAAAACAACTTTCGCAGAGTGCAATATATCCATAGGTTCTACTCGCGAGCTATATAAGCGCCACAAAGAAAGTCCACGAATGAAGCCAATCATCATAAATCGATTGTTGTTCCCATATATCATTTTCTCATCTAGCGTTATTATCTACGATTAAAATGAACTGCATGAGACGCAACATTAAACAATGAGTTTCGGATTCAATGATTGCAAGTCTATTTCACGCATTGGTTTTTGTTCGCTTAATGTACATTTCACGACGTCTACATTTTATAATGCAATAGCCAAGCTTCGTTGAATTTGCCAGTTAAATCGAATGATAAATAAGTCTAAAAAAATTTAGTCCTTCATTATTGGTAACCTTGGTCAGTAAGATAACTAATTGCGGTCTACCCACTCGATCTATGGGCTTTTATTCTTGGCTGCACGTAAAGAAAATATCGACTAACTGAAAAATGTGTACACATGTAAAAGTGTGATAAACACGTGTGCGTTTTTTCACATAAAGCACACGAACATGGTTCATAAAGAATTGGTGAGTCTTTGTGAAAACCCTCAACTTGCCGTCACTTATTTTCTTGTATGCATGTAGATCTATAGACATATTTAGAGGAAAAGATTTTCAAAATATACTTTCGCCTCGAAACCTAAGAGCCAAGTAATGGCTTTTTTGCACTTTGATAACATTATAATCGATCAATATTTGCATTGAAAAAAAAAAATAATAATAACAAACGCAGACATGCATTTTGTGCACAGACATTATATAAATTACATTATGAGAAACCCACACTTTTATCGGAAGAGCAAAAATCGAGGTTAATTGCTTCATCTCACCGTTGAAGCGCTCAGCAGAAGCAATAATAATCTTATATACCGCAATTACATGCTCCGGTTTCCGAAAAGCTAACGAATTAAATTGCAAACTGGTTACATGCTCGCGTTTGCTCTCTTTCTTGCGTGTTTTCTTCGCGGGATACATCGGCGAGTCTCGTCGGCAGCGGCTCGCGGTATTATCGGAGCTGCTGCTGCTGCCGCGTGATAAAAAAAGGCAACGCGCACTCACTCACGCACGCACGCACGAACGCATGCACAGGCGCTAGCAACTATTTGCACGCATTAACATGGCTCGGGTCCAAAAAGTATTTAAACTATAAATTACAAGCTGCTTCAAAGAGAAGAAATGGTCGCGACGCGGCAGCTTGTACGGCGCGGCTGATAAGCGCCTAGTTAGATCGTGTAAAAGCATCGATTTTTTTGTTGTAACGCGCTCGCACAGTAGCTAATTAATCAATGCCGTCGAACAAGGTAATCGATATAATTCCGCTGAGGCTGCAGGCCACGAGGAATGCCGATGAGAAGAGACAAGGTCACGCACGGTACACCGGCTAGCAGGGCAGTAAGACTTCTACATGTACACACTCGCACGCTGGAAAACGCGCGCACAAACAGTCTAGAGAAAGATAGAGCGGGTAAATTGAAGCGGAGAGCCAGTGGCTATACCAAGGCAAGAAAGTAATAAAAATGTGAGCCATACGGGCGCAACCGTATTATAATCAAGAGACACACGAGCATGAGTGACACCACGATAAGAACGATAAGCATCCGAACACACACGCACGCTCAAATGTCTCTACACAAATGTGTGCGAGTATAATGCCTAGATTGATTATAAGTGAGCCTATACTCGATCTCGATTCACACCAATATTTGTGCTTGTGTTTGCTTATATTATTTGTATGTAACTCTGTATATGTTAGTAACTTCTGTTGGCCTCGTTGCTCTACACGCTGCTTTGATCTTTTCTGGCTGCGTGTCGTTTTTTCCTTCTTTTTTTTCTTACTAACCGCGTGTATCTCAAATCGTATATTGTAGATCGGCACATAGTCGTGAGCAACGATCGGGGCCGTAAAGTTGACATCGCGAGTGCGCGTGAGAAATCTTATTTCCAATACAGCAAAATGAGTGCGTGAGTATGGTTTTAGCCTGTGAGACTGCAGCAGTTGTCTGTAAAAATTTTTTTTCATCGAACGCTAAAGTTCGCAAGCCGAATTAATTTTTGTCAGTCCGCTATTGATTGGTAAGGATATTGATTATTCAACGAAAAAACTAAAAACAATTTTCAATTCAAAGTTCCAAGAATAAATTTGGAAATAATATATTTCAATGTTGTTATAAAAAATAACTTTTAAATCAATTTATGTAAAATTAAAATCTTTAAATAATTTTATTCAAATCGATCACAATTCATCGATGTTTTAATATGCAAAAACATTTTTTTAAATATTTTTGATAGTACTTCAGAATTCATGTTGTTAATCTTTGACCTTAAAAAGAATAACCGCAGATATTTAATTCGGTCACATAATTCATTCAGAGTTTATTCATCTACTTTTGCACCCATAAAATTATAAATAAATAAATATTATTAATTAGATACATAAATAATCATTTTTAACGTTCTTATATGACGCGGATGAAAATATTTTAGTCAACTTTAAGTTAATACCTAATAACAATGATCAAAGTTAAGAGCTTAAAACTAAATTCATGACCTTGAAAGACATCTTACTTTTCGGGTTAATTTTGTCAATTCTCAATTTATCCATTCAATTGATCGTCGCACTGACTGTGACTGTTTGTTCTTACTCGATTGTCTATTTCATAATTAATGATCAAATATTTGAAAATATATTTATTGAAAATTGTATCATACATGCTTCTTTAGATGAAAAATTAAATAAGTTATTTCCTTTATTTTGCAGAGAATCCCAAATTGTCCTGTCAAGGTTCACAGTCCCCAGCCTCTTAAGGATTTTGTGGGACGCTGTCAAACTATGCCATCCAGGGTTAAGAAGTCTTTCTGTGGATGCCTTCAGGTATGTGAAGCACGTGAATTTGATTTATCCAAAAAAAATTCTCTTTGTCCTTAAAATTTAATGTCAAACAAAGACAAGGTAACAACTCAAATCTATTACTATGACACATCACATTCTATAAAGAACTCTTTAGCTTTTAACAAAAAAACTTAGTTGCATACCAACATCAGTGACTTATACTAGCATTAAGCTATTTCATACTCGTAAAGTTAATTCAGTCTCTTTCAATCGAAAGTTTTTAACCAAGCACTTATTTACGATCTAAGTTTGATTTCTCTTCCGCGTAATAATGAGGTGCGAAAATCAAAATCATTTAAAAACGAGGCTTAGCAATTCTCTTTCTGCAGAATAGGACTATTTCACAATAAAACTCGAATGATAATATATCGGATTTACTTTCACTACTATGTTGTTGTTCATAAAATTCAACTGGATCGTATTGTGTGTAGCTGTAAACCATAATGGAAACTATAAAATAGCAATAATTTTCTTATTTACACTAGTTTGCATGAAAAATTTCTCATTTAAACGTTAAGTACGTTTTAAAATGCATTGAAAAAATCTTCAAACCCCTGTACAAACAAGTACAAAGATTCAAATATCTTTTTTGATCTCAACAAATTGCATTGCTTGAAATGAATGTTACATCGAGTATATTAATAACAAAAGAATAATTAGCACAATTTAATGTGACAAACTGGTATTTCGAATTGAAATTCAAAAATAGTCACATAAATAATTTGAGTTGTATCTGTGTCCACAAATCTTAATCATAAAGCGAAAAACTTGTTAATAATCACATTAAAATTATGCAATAGTTTTCGCATTAACAAACAATTTTAATTTTTCATTAAAGGGGAAAACCGATGTTTCAAGTTGGAATTTAAAAATAGTTCTATAAATCGAAAAAATTGAACTTTTTTTTATACAATAGTAAAATAGGTTCATGCTACACTTTCATAATTCTTGCCGCTACTTCCCCCTCCCCTATTTTGTTTTACTTTAAATACGTGCTATAATTAATGTGACGTTTGGTACTGGTAAATATTTTCATTACTCTGAATCTCAAAACTTTGTGCTCCGCTTTTTATGTACACAAGTAGTCTTTAATTATAAAATTTTAGAGTAAATTTACACCCTCATCGAATTGCATTCTTTTTCTTTATTCTAAACTTGAAACTCAAAAAAATTATAGTTAAATCTAAGAAAGTTATAAAATCCTCATCGTATCTAACATACATTTCTTTTGTCTAACAGGATGACGAGCCACCAGAGATTACGTACTGCGTGGTTGAGCAGACGGGCACGCTCACGCTTCAAGCGATGACCCCAACACTGCCCATGCCCGTCGAAGAGGAGCTCAACAAGATGTTTCTGGAATTAGTTGAAGAACTTGATCTTACTCAAGCCAATCGTCAAGCAGTTTTAGCACTGCCAGCGAACAAAAAATGGCAAATTTATTGTTCGCGAAAGGGTGCAGGTGGTCTTGATAACGGAGGTCTTCGTACGACCGATCTTAGTGGTGATCCAGAAGACTACATTAATAGACTGAAAAATATTGCTTCTGTAAGTAAAATCATAATGAATTCCAATTCTTTATCGGAATAGAAAATACGTAAATGTTGGATATCTGTATCACCTAATGTTATTTCATCATAAATAGGCAAATCTTTCAGAATTGAGAAACGATTTTTAGGGTTGATTGAAACGATCTCATCATAGAGTTTATTTTTATTATTTTTTTAATTAACGAACAATTCCATGCCCTTAGTGTTTCAATAAAGTGATACTATTACGGAAGTTGAAAATCAATAAATATTCAATCATTTTTCATTGCTAATATGATTAAAACCCGTTTTATTATTTCAGAATCCAAACACTGAAGACGCAGAGGAAGTGACCACTCAAACGCAGCACGTTGAAGCTTTAAAGACAGCCCTTCGAACGCAACCTCACAGTTTTGTCATTAGATTCATCGAATTAGATGGTTTACATTCGCTATTGCAAATATTAGAAATAATGGATGTCGAAGTAGCAAATAGCAATCTTCACACGAGCGTCATTGGCTGTTTGAAAGCCCTGATGAACAATTCCGTAAAAATGATTATTTAGCTCTTCTGTAATTATCATCTACATATAAAAGTATTAACGCAATTTTTTTTTTATCACAGAATGGTAGAGCTCATGTATTGGCTCATCCAACAGCTATCAACACAATATCTCAATCACTAGCGACGGAAAACATTAAAACAAAAATTGCCGTCCTTGAGATTCTCGGTGCTGTATGTCTTGTTCCTGGTGGACATCGAAAAGTTCTCGAAGCCATGTTGCATTTTCAACAGTATTATTCTGAAAGAACGCGTTTTCAATCAATAGTTAACGATCTTGATAAAAATTTTGGCATTTATAAAGATAATTTATCCTTAAAAACTGCAATTATGTCTTTCATAAATGCTGTTCTCAATTACGGTCCTGGTCAAGTTACTCTAGAGTTTCGACTACATTTGAGGTACGAATTATTGATGTTAGGTATTCAGCCGATCATCGAAAAATTACGAAAATATGAAAACGAGACACTTGATCGGCATTTAGACTTTTTCGAAATGGTGCGAAATGAAGATGAGAAAGAGTTGGCGCGGAAATTCGAAAAAGAGCACGTTGATACTAAAAGTGCAACTGCAATGTTTGATCTTTTGAGACGAAAACTCAGTCATACTGCAGCATATCCACATTTGTTAAGCTTGCTTGAGCATTGCTTGCTATTGCCACGTAAGAATTTACCACTCATTTAAAATGAACTTTCATTTTCGATTTTTTAATTTCTGAATTTATTTGATTTTATAGTGGACTATGGATCGTATCCGCAACATTGGCTGTTATTCGATCGAATAGCTCAACAAATAGTTTTACAATCAGAAGGAAATGAACCAGGAAAGACGAGAAACCCGGATGTTGCACCTATTGAAATTAACGTGAAAGAAATCGTACATTTATTGGCTAAAGAAGAAGAGCTAGTTGCTGCTCGAAAAAAAGCTGACGAGCTCGAAAAAGAAAACACAGACATGTCAAGCAGATTAGCAAAAAAAGAGCAAGAGCTTGATTTACGAACGCAGGAAAAGGTATAAACGTAGAAATAAATAATTTTGTGACCTTTAATGAAAAATATTAAACTTTTTACGTAGGAAGACATAGAGGCCAGCTTAGTCAGAATTAAGGAGCGCCTAGAGAAAGAAACATCGCTACATATTGAAACAAAGCAACGCATTTCTGAACTGCAAGATAACGTGGAATCTCTACAGCGCCAAGTGAACAATGAAAAATCTGAGCGTAAACGTTTGGAGCAGTTAGTGGCTTCTGGTAGTTTACCGGATGATGCCAAAGCCACATTAAAAATAATAGAAGATGAAGTTTTGGAAAAAGTTGAAGCAAAACCAGCACCTCCACCACCACCACCACCGCCACTAGCGCCACCTCCACCGCCATTGATGATGTCAGTTCCACCGCCTCCGATGAAGGTAAAACGGCATACAATACTTACAATGACTTTGTACTAGTCTTGGATTAATTATAATTTTTGCAGATGGAAATAATAAAGAACGTTCCACAACCAAGTAATCCTTTAAAATCATTTAACTGGGCTAAAATACCAGAGCAAAAAGTCCAAGGCACAATATGGTCTGAACTTGATGAATCAAAACTTTACAATATTATGGATTTAGAATCAATCGATAAAATATTCTGCGCACATCAACGAAACGGTGTGTCAGCCGAAGGTTCGATCGAAGACTTACGTAATCTCGGAAAAAATAAAAAGTCAATGTCTGTCATTGATGCAAGACGCGCTCAAAATTGCACCATTTTACTCTCAAAATTAAAAATGTCTGATAGCGAAATTACTCGAACGATTCTATCAATGGACCAACAAAACATTTTACATATTGATATGGTTGAACAATTGCTCAAATACATTCCGTCATCTGAGGAAGCTGCATCTTTGGATATGCATCAAAAAGATCTTCAGAGTAGAGCAGACTGCTTTTTGCATCAAATATCAAAGTAAGTTTATCGAATAGTTGTTGGATTTAAATAAATAATAATATATAATATATTATATCGATAAATGCTGAATAACGTCATGTCAAAAATTGGTAAATTTAATCAGTGAGTAATTAGCACACTGCTCGAGCTGATTCGAACTTATTATTTGAATTAATATGCCATTTATTAAAATTTTTTCTCATCTTTCTTAACAGAGTACCACATTACGAGCAGCGGCTGCGATCACTGCATTACAAGAAGAAATTTGCCGCCAGCATTTCCGAGCTTACGCCTCGCATGCGTGCAGTCTTGGAAGGTTCTCGTCAGGTGGCACGATCACGAAGGCTTCGAAAACTTTTAGAATTAGTTCTAGCACTGGGTAATTATGTGAATAGAGGCAATGCTCGAGGTAATGCTTGTGGCTTTAGATTGGCCTCACTCAATCGACTAGTAGATACAAAATCATCCAGCGCCAAAGGGACCACACTTTTGCATTACTTGGTGCAAATGCTCGAGTCAAGGTTTAAAGATGTGTTAGACCTCGAAGAAGATCTGCCACACGTGAAAACTGCAGCTAGAGTCAGCATGGCAGATTTGCAAAAAGAGATGGCCAATCTTAAGAACGGTTTACAGGATGTTCAAAGAGAAATCGGTTAGAACTAAGAAATATGCATTTTTTTGAAATACATAATTATTGTTCCCATTTGTCACATAAAAATACAATTTATGTTACAGAATTTCATCGCGGGCAAGCTCAAGTGCTCCAGGGTGATATGTTCTTGCCAGCAATGCGCGATTTTCAAGCTCAAGCTACTTGCCGCCTCGCTGAAGCAGAAGATTTATTCCAAGATATGAAAACCAGAGTAAGATCAATAATGAAGAAATAATTTTTCAGTTTTATTATTTAATGAAATATTTCAATATTTAAATTTTAGTTTGATAGAGCCGTGAGATTATTTGGCGAGGATTCAGCTGGGATTCAACCCGACGAGTTCTTTGGAATATTTGAAAATTTTCTTCAGGCTTTGACGGAAGCAAGACAAGACGTTGAGAATATGCGTAGAAAAGTTGAAGAAGACGAAAGGCGTGCTAAGCAAGAACAAGAGGTAAATTAAATTATACATTATTTTATCATTTTGTGCATTTATTTTGTGAGCAGGCTTTCCTACCTGTAACTTAATTTTATACTTTACTGTATATTATTACTTGTACTGTATATTAGGTATTAACTTATTGAATTTTATTGACTTATCATCTTATCATTTCAAAGCTCTGTGCCACATGAATCTAAATGGAATCTTTGACCATTCTTGATCCTTGAGACCTTGAAATTTTTGTAATAATATTCTTTTCCTCTTAAGGGGACCGACCTGTGTTAAAAGCTTAAATTAAAAAAATAGCTATATAAATCGAAATAGTGGAATTTTTTTTCGTGATAGTAAAATATGTTCATTAGAAACCTGATTGACCAAAAAAAAACTTCTTTCTGAAGATTTTGCGACCCCATAGAACAATATTGATGAAGAGCTCACGTCAGAATCGCGTGGCAAGTGAATCCCGTTATAATATTTAGTATTATATAAAAATAGGCGTAATTGGCATTTCAAAGCTTGGGTAGAAATTTTTTTTCTGTCAATCCGGTGGAGAATCAACATATTTTACTATCTCAAAAAAAAATTTCCACTATTTCGATTTATATAGCTATTTCAAGCTGAAGCTGAATTTAATATTTTAACACAGGTCGGTCCCCTTAAATAAAACAGAATTTTAAGAAAAAGCTAGGAGTTTTTTTTAAATACTAAAATACACAAAAAATTTCAAAAATAGTTTTTTTACCACTCGAACCTAAAATACGCAACTTTGCCGCTAATGTTAGACTCTCGTAGGAAAAAAAGTATCATCAACGGGTGCAGACATGGTTTTTTAACAAAACTCGTTACGTGCTATAATTTTTTGTTTTTCTAAAAAACTATATGTGAGACTAAGTGTTATGTGTAACCATATGAAACACTAGTTGAGAAATATACTATTTTTCAGCGCTTATTTTTGGGACTGGTAGATTGATTAAATAATTTAATTGCAAATCTGCCCCACTTAAGTGGAAAATGGTCAATAATTCCATTCAGATTCATGCGGCACAGAGCTTTGTAATGATCAGTCAGTTCAGGTGTCGACTGGGCTCATTTAAATAATAAAAGGTACTAAGGACATGTCTTTGGATGGAAAAAGACCCACATACGCAAAGAACACACATAAGTACACGAACACATACTAAAATCACTCAATCTTAAAGGAACATAAAACCAAATCTTATTCTTGCAGAAATGCATAGAAAATAATATTAAATTTATCATTCGTTGGTGCTGCACTACATAATCTTTATGAGTGCCTCAGTAGTTGGTATTCACTGTAACCGAATTTAGAAAAGTATCTTGATGACTTACATCAATGAAGTCTATTGATAGTATCAACGCTGTCATTTAAGCTCTAGGTTCTTAGGGGTTTAAGCAAACGAATGTTAATCAGTACAATTAATTGCGAGGAGAAATTTTTGACTTTTTAACTCACTTTATCCGATACGATTTTTTACAAGTATTACTGGTGCAAAAATCTTATGCAAAAAAACTATGAACTTTTAACTTTAAAAATCAAAAATTATTTATGTTTCATATATCAACAGCTGAAAAAACGTACAATGGAACGCAAAAACTCTCGGGAAGGTATTCTGAATAATATTTCATTGAATAAGAAGAATGAAGCGAACAACACAAATGGCCATGCAGATAATAAAGGAGAATTTGATGATTTAATATCTGCCTTGAGAACTGGAGACGTATTTGGTGAGGACATAGCAAAATTCAAACGATCTAAACGTAGACCTGTGACTCCCAGTGGTAGCATCAGTCAAGAATCTCGCCGCCACAGCGCACATAGAGAAGATTCAAGAGAACGACATTGAATTTTTCTCAAGGCAACTCGATTGATATTTCTGATTATGACTTAATTTTAAAATGTAAACTATTATCACCTGATGTAAAACGGATCTTATTTAGTACTCTTCTTTTACATTATAAGTTTAAATATTTCATGTGGAAGCAATTTTTCCATTTTGTCTTCTCAAGACTGACCTGCATCGATTCGAGTTATGGAACTTAATTTTATGTTAATAATGACTATTAGAACGAATTATACATCTTTATTTTTAATTTTAGGACATTTTTATTAATTATAATTATCGACATGTTTTTTCTGTGTGAATCTAAATTTTTTTCTAGATGTCATTCAAAAAGATGTTTTTCTATCATTGAATATTCTATTCCTTTGTACATTTTGTTTATATGAAATATTAAATTAAAAGTTATAACTAAGTTTTAGAAGAATTTTAATCTTTTTTTTAGACTCTTAATGCTTATAATTAGATAATTAAAAAACATAAAAGGAATAAATTTGTAAAAATTTTTTTGAGCGCAAAAAATGTATGAATTTTTAGAGCAAATATTACTTTTTATTAATAATTCGATTCTAAAGTAATCTTCAACCACGAAAATAAACTCTTCACGATAGAAAAATTAAATAATAAATTGGTTTTACTTCTTTTTTGGTTCATTATAAACGTTGACAAAGAGGATGACGAAGCCATAAAAAAATCAAAATTGTAACAAAGTAGAAATTTAATCTTTCAGAACATCAATGAAACGTTTTCTTGACCATTTATTGTCCATTAAATGACCAATACGGTGAGTTGGCCGATAAATATTCTAAAAAACGTTTTATTAATGCTAAAAAAATGTTCGATTTCTACCAGGGATTTTTTAGAAGTTTTAAAAGTAGGATTGAAAAAATGATTTTTGAGATGACTTCACCATCTCCTTAATAAAAGGAAAAATTAAAAAAAATTCAAACTCAATTATAATTTTTTAAGGTATTTGATCGATATTTTAAATTATCATTTTTTGTAATGACTTTGTTTTTCAGACGTACTATGTATCTAAAATTAACTGTAGAATACGATCACAGCCTAATTTTTTAAACTATTAATGAAATAGAACAGTATTTCTTATTTTCAAAAACAATTCCTAGAAGGTCACTGAATGTATATCATTCGAGAATAAAATTAATAATTGATTTCAGTAATTTACTTAGCTTAGGATAGAAAATTTAGAAACGTGGATCGTGAATCTTTATATGTAATCGAATAAAAAAGAAAAACGAATATTTCTTAAGATAGTTGAGCGTTGTGTAGAATAGAGGTTGATGTTTTATAAAAGCTTTTTTGTACTTTTGTAAATATGCTGTTTATATATAAATATATTTATGTTTCTTTAGTTTTCTCTTAACAAGTAAGTGAAAGCATATTTTATTTCATCTTGGGGAAGGCGAAGCAAGCCCAAAATTAAAACTTTTAATTTTTTAAACGTTCGTTTTATTTACGTACTTTTAAATGTTAATGTAAAGGATTAATATTTGTAATAAATATGAAAAAAATATATATGGATTTATGTCAATATTATTTGTTGTTCTTACTCACAAGGAGAGCCCTTCATCTACGGGTCACCAAATGTCCTGAAAATTTTTTTGTGGTCTCCTGGTACTTAATCATGAAGCTCAGTATGCTTAGTTTAAACTCATGGGCCTTGGGGTTCATTTTTAATAGGATTTTCTATATTGTCAAAAAATCGTTACGATTTTGTACGTCGAGATAGAAGCACTTAAACTAAAAAAATGCAAATAACATGCAAGTTTTAAAATTTTTTAAAAAATCTGCCTGTATTTTTTCGAAATTTTTGGGACTTCATTCGAGAGGTCCAAACTTGACATTTTTTTTTTATAAATTTTAGGAATTCTTAAAAAAGGTGATAGATGGTCCTCAGAATTCTGAAAAAGTACAGGCAGATTTTTTGAAAAATTTATAAACTTGTTTGTTCTTTGCATTTTTTCGTTTAAGTGCTTCTTTCTCGACTTGGAAAATCGCAAAAATTTTTTGGCAATATAAAAAATCCTCGTCCTCCCCAATGGACCTAAAAAAATTTTCAGGACATTTGGTGACCCGGAGATGAAAGGCTCTCCTTGTCAGTTTAATTGCACTAATTTTTCTTCTTATATATTTGAAATTAGGGGTGCGCGAGTACTAGATCGAGCTTGACTTGATCGAGCCGAGCTTTTTTTGAGTACTTCCCAGTTGAAAAAAATTGCATGGATATCCACGTGGAAATCCACGAGGATTAGTAATCCTCGTGGACCATACAGGGATTCCATGTGGATCGTACAGGGATTCCACGTGGATCATACAGGGATTCCTCGTGGATCGATCATGGGCTGAAAAAAATGCAATCACCACGGATATTCTACTGATCCACGCGGATTTTTTTTCAATCCTCGTGAATGTGGAACTTGTTCGCGAGCACGCGCTCGAAACATCCGCGAGGATCTACGGCGAATCACCACGGTTTTTCGACTGATCCAAGCTGATTTTTTTTTCAATCCTCGTGGATGTGGAACTTGTTCGCGGGCACGCGCTCGAAATATCCGCGAGGATTTGCGGCGAAAATCCCCGTGGATCGATCGAGAATCCCCGTGGACTGATCGAAAATCAATGGGGATTTGCGCGAAAATCCCCGTGGATCGATCGAAAATCAACGAGGATTTCCGCGAAAATCCCCGTGGATCGATCGAAAATCAACGAGGATTTGCGCGAAAATCCCCGTGGATCGATCGAAAATCAACGAGGATTTCCGTGCAAATCCCCGTGGTTTACGTACGTGGACTCTTTATATGATCCATGTTCGATCCACGTGGAATCAATGTCCCATCCTCAAGGAATCCCTGTATGATCCACGTGGAATCAGCGTGGATAATCCACGTGGATATCCACGCAATTTTTTTCAACTGGGTTGCCATGCTTTCGAGTTTTGCCCTACTAAATGAGCAGTTAAAAGCATTATCACCTCCTTTGTGTGTTTATGGTCATAAGTGCATTTGCAGCGCTATATAAAGTTATGCATCGAGCTTATGACAAAATATGTCGTGCAAATAGTCGCTGGTTCGATCACATAGATACTTTCATATAGGCGCTTTAAGGGAAAAATCAGTAATATTAAAAAAATTAAGTACAACTAAAGTGACTCCAGCTCAAATGATTCATTGTAAAAATTTGTTATAACATATCGGAACGCTTATAAAAATTCAATTTTGAAAATCCAACTGCCTCATTTATAAAGAAAAAAACAAAATTTATTCTCATTTGATAATCATTTTAAATTTTACATCGAAAAAGTGCATCAAATATTTATGTTATATTCTCACGGAAAAACTTAAGCCAGGCCAAGAAAAAACTTCCTCTACACTTGAATTGTGAAATAAAAATATTAATCAATCATTTTTTAAAATACGCACACGAGTCCTTCCAAGATAAGTGCACTGCTATGTACAATTGATCAACAAAATCCCATATTAATCGTAAAATTATTAATTACAAGTTGCTGCTGATATTATTAAAAATTACAATTCCCAATTTTCGTACAAGAATGATAGTATTTTGGCATTTTCGGTGAGCTGGCTCTGTTGAAGCTCATTATTTGCCCAGCATGGGAAAAACAGCGTTCACTGTTTGCTGACGTCGCAACGATGAACGTCAATTGCCGACATTCTCAACTTGGAAAATTGAAACTTATTATTTTCCCACCATGGGAAAATACTTTTTTGAATTCCGATACAAGAAATTTTTAAGGACGTTGGAGACGCAACCGAGTTCAAATCAGCAACTATCAAGAAACATCGGAAGGTAGATACTTGATTTAACTAGGTGGGTCGGTGGTATCATAGGCTCAAAGCCAATACATATGCTATCACGCGTATCTTTGTCTGCTGCTAACTTCTCGAGTTAGATTGCATGTAAAACAAATACGAAATTTTTTTATTTTTATAAAATTACTTTGAAATATGCTCGAGAATATGCAATACAACCGATACCATTTGAAAGCTAATGATTTCATCTTTCATTATGCGAAATTTGGTCACGATCTCCCATTTTGACCTAAAGTTTCACTTAAAATTGTATGAAAAATTTGAGCTTTCCTATGATTTCCATGTTAAAAAGTGTACTTTTGATATTAAATCATACAACAACTCATTCGACAATCGATGCTAAAATTTCGGGAGAACATTATGAGTGTTATCAACTATCAAATTCCGAAGTTTCAACTTCGAGGCCCAACTTGACCCAAAGGTTCCTTACGTCTTTAAGAATCATTGTGGTTCTAAAATCATGCTCTTCACTGTTAATTTGCCCCTCGGCCATAAATGTCTTCTTTCTAAACTATTTTTAAAATATCAACAAATAGATTTTATTAAAAACGTCATTCTCGAAGAAAACATGGCGATGCAGCAGGTCGAGAGAAACAAGTCCAAAAATAAATGATACGCATGTAGTAGCTTTAAAAAGGATGATCGCGAAAAGAAAATAAACGTCGAAAATACTTTTCGATTAGTCACTGATGCTTCTACTGTCGCTGCAGATGCAGTTTTAGAGCAGGACACAAACTCACTCTGGCAACCCCTTGGTTTCTTTAGCAAAAAATTCCCGCCTGGTCAAAGAAAATATGCGCTGTATGATTTGGAGTTTACAGCGAATTCTCTGTACATTGTGATTATAAGCCTCTGCAATACGCCTTCAACACTGCTTGCCCTGCCAACAAGCAAAAATAACTCGACATACAAAGATGGTACCTGCGATCTTTCCTATCCCAGACGAGAGTTTCAACCCGTCCACTGGGACATAGTTACCCTTGTACCCAGTCAAGGCCTCTCACACGCATTAACAATGATAGATCGCTATGCACGCTGGTCAGAAGCAGTCCCCATAGCTGGTATGCAGGCTGCCACGGTAGCTAGAGCTTTTATCGACACTGGGTCGCACGCTATGGAGTGCCCGAAACTGTAACCACAGACCAGGGTGCGCAATTTTAGCACGAAATTTTTCCGAAGCTCTGCAAGCTCCTGGGAATCAATAAAATACGAACGACTCCCTATCCCCCGCAATCAAACAGGATACTCGAGCGTTGGCATCGCGACTTTAAGTCAGCACTCATGTGCTTTGAAAGCAGCGAAGGGTGGACGCGCATCTTGCCAGTAGTCATGCTGGGTTTACGCACGCGTGTTCGTTCGGACATTGACGCCAGTCCGGGAGAGGCTTTGTTCGGGTCGACACTTCGCTTGTTCTTCAAACATTATCATGATTTCATCGGAAAAGAAATCTATTTCTACAATACCTCTTACATCATCATTATCTACATGATATTGTGATTTAGAAGCATTATTTTTAATTTCCTCCGTGAATTGAGGACACCTATTTAAATGCATGGAAATATTTTTTGTATCAACAATTTGATCCGGTTCTTGAAAATCAGATTCAAGAAAATTGTCAAGGTCACGGCAGGAACCATCTAACAAAGATGATTCAAATTCACAGAAACTAACGAATCAGAATAATATTCGCTACAAAGTTCTTCCAATAAAATTGGTTGTTCGGTTTCGGAATGAGAGTCATCGTCCTCGTCATGATCATTCACATCATTTCCACCATGATTAAAATAATCAGAATCATAATCATCATGATTCACATGAAGACTTGTTTTTTGCACTTTAAGTGAGCGTGCACGGTTGTCTAGTTCAATAGAATGATTATTTTCAATCGATTTTCTATTTTTACCGTTTTCTTCGAATACTTCATAAGTTTCTTCAATATCCATTATTTCAATTTCATCATCATTATAAGATAAAGATTGACGATATTCATTATAAAAATCGACAAAAGATTTGTCTTCTGATGAAACAGGGATTTTTGTTGATACCACAATACGGCTATCCTCAAATTTCTTAAAATTATCAACTAACTTATTTAAAGTTATATCTGCTTTATTTTTATCATAACTACTATCTACAGAAAAAACAGGGTGCAAAATATTACGACTTTCGGTTGGGTCTATGTTATCAACTGCATCTTGCGTATTATTGATGCTTGGGGCTTCCTCTGGGAGATTATTCCTAAATTTAAGTAGCAAAAATTTATTACAATAAGGTAAAATAAATTTCTGTGTTCATCTCTTATAAGGTCTAAATGATATGCGCAACTCCCCTGCTTTATCGATTGGGTAAACCTGCCAGTACTCCACTACTTGAGAAAAATGCTTACCTGTCTCACTCATAACGATTACACATGACGTTAAGAAAATTATCTAAAATTATTTTCTTATAGCAAAAACAGTAACTTTTTTAATGGGTACATACACGCAACTACAAAAAAACTGGTGTTATTTCTCAAAAAATCATTAATAAGTGCAAATCGTCCATTTGCTGACTAGCCTACTGAACTATCAATGACTCTGAACTTAGAATTCGATTTGTTTTCGAGGACTGAAATTATTATAAATGAGCACGTGTCTTGAAATGTGTTAAGAACCTATTTTAGTCGTTACTAATTGGGGACAGAAATAATTTCATTCGGACCAATTGAAAATGCACCTATTAAAGATAATAATCATGCGTTGTATATTTTACATATAAATATAATTTACAAATCCAAAACGATGCTTAATGTTAATAACGATAAGTGCGTGTGTGTGGAATTCATTAATGAATTCGATCAACAACTCAACTGTTTAGTAGGCGTAGGGTCCCAAGCATGGCTGGAAGAAGTAGAAAAAATAGATAACCTTATTCTAAATAAAACACAAACCAAAATTTATTGGCCCGATGTTAACGTTCAACCTGCAACTGCATCATTCAAAAAGGTGTTGCATAAAGCAACCTTCAAACCTCACTGCGTTCGACTGCTTAAACAAGGAGGTATTTATACATTTATTTAATTTTTGAATGTTGACCTCTTAAATTCAAATTGAAAAATAGCTAAATTGATCAGACATGCATGAGAGAATTATAGTCTAGACAGATGTTAGTTATATTTTCCAATCACAATCACCAAATCAAATTTTTTTATTCAATTCACATTATTTGCTTAGCACTGCTATCATAGTCAAATGTTATTATTTTGTATAAAATTGTACTCAACTACTATTTAATTAATTAGAGTATGCATATTAGACCAGGCCATTTTGAAAAAAATTTTTTAAATCGCGGGGGCTGAAGGCTGAGCTGAAAGTTCAAGGCTTCAGATGAAAAAAGCCGTGCTCAGTAAGTCAAAAAAGTAACGGAAACAGGTGTCGATATATTTTCAAAGTTTAAAAACGTTGGTCGAAATTTTGGGAAGATTTTAGATTCGAACCAAGCCCGTCAATTTTTCTGTATGACTAAAATTAATTCAATCAATAGATTTTCTTATGTATTTTGTGGCGTAGAATCGATTGGTAATACCAGATTAGCGATTACCCTGCATTTTAGGGGCGAAAATTGACCTTTTTGCTGCTTTCTTGGATAAAATTTCACGTCACGTGAGTTGATGGTAGTAGACGCGTTAAACGGCAATGAACTGCATATAACGACTTTCTCGCTTAAATCTATGCTACTATACGATTGTGCAAAAGAACTTGAAATAATTATTAAACATTATAAGTAATGAGTAAATGTTCGAATTAGATAAGGTCAACTGCAAGTTCATTTTTCTCGATCTTCCATCGATTTTGACGATAAAAAAAGCCGAATTTTCGATTTTTTTCGATGATGATAATTTCTGCGACATAAACTAGTACTTTTATTCGATTCTACGGAAAAACCCCTAACTTTCTGTATGTTTAGAAAAAAAACTATATCATTAGCTCGTTCAAGAGCGCCTGTTCGAAGATTTTGGGTGATTTTGAATGGAAAAAAAACGGCAAAGTGCAATTTCATCACTGAAAATAATTTCTCAGACAAAAACCGATGCAGCCATTCGATTGTGCGGGAAAAATCCTACACCTTGACATGTTTAAATAATTTCCCAGATTTCTTTTACGCGTTTCCTCGATAGTTAGAAGAAAGGGACGAAGAGCTTGAGGACGGTTCTAATGATGAAGACGATACCAATGAAACTAACGTAATATCCAAAAATAGTAAGAAATCGAACAAGGAAAGTAATAATAATTTTCCAAAGTTATCAAAAATTCATAGAAAAATAACTGATGATAACTCAAATGAACCTGTAGAAATTGATAAAGAGAAGGAAAAAATTGGTAAAAATAAAAAAAATTACGAAGAGAAAGAACCATATCTTGAATCGCACAATGATTTAGGTATGTCTGTGGGTAATCCTTGAGATAAGCGAGGAATACCTGTGGGTAATCCTTGAGGTCAGCGCAAAATCCCTGTCAGAATGCTCTAGAACAAGGCAATTTCCTGTAGAAATCCTTCAGAAAAAAGTAGATTTCCTGTTGGAATCATTTAGAATAAAGTAAATTTCTTGTAGGAGTCCTATAGGTAAGCGAGAAATCCCTTTGGGTAATCATTCAGAAAATCGCGAAATTTGTATGGGTATATATCCCGTTAAAAAAAAGCGGTATCGCAAGAAAATATACATTTTCACCAGCCCGACAAGCAGCGAGACTACACAAAAGGTCATGAAATTCGCGGTGTGTACCCAAATGGTGTAACAAATCGAATTATTTTTATTCACGACCAATGCATTAACTCACGGTGAAAAAATATAAAAGTTCTAGCGGTATAGCGTGAAAATACACATTTTCCCGGGTCGGACAGCAGCAGAAACTACAGCCTTATAAACAAATTTTTGATTATTTGATTATTTAATTTGTTTATTATTGGGACCACGTGGTATAAACCCCATACGGCTCCAAGGCAGATTGATACAGATAGTTAGAATTGAAATTAACATAAAGATAGCAATTTTTAGCAGATGGGTACAAGATACAACAATTAAATGTACATACAACAAGACATCAGATGCACATACAACAATTAAAATAGGTTGTACAACAGATTGTACAACAGATTTATATACAACAATTAAATTAGGACCAACAACAATATGTACTTGTTTACAAACAGAAGCATAAGTGCGCAGTGACCCGCAACGCTCCAGAGAGCACACGCGAGCACACAACGAATGCCGGCCCGCAGTCGGACAAGCGAAGACGCAGAAGCCTCCTGGTAGCCCCACCGCCCAGCCAAAGCAAGCAGAGCACAAGCCTCTAATACACTGAGTGTACAGGGCTGCAGTTGAAAATTTAAGGTTAATCGGTTAATGAAAGGAGGCCCGTTAGAGGAAGAGGTATGGGTGTGAGATTCTCAGTTTCACAGCGCTGCAGCCACTCTGCTTTCTCAAGAGAGAGGAAATTGTTTCGTAGGAGGGATCGAGGATTTGGTGTATTGGGTCGAAGGAAAAAAGGGCTAGGTATAGAGTTAATGAGTTTCGTGGTTGTATGTGTGAATGAACGATGAAGTGTTGATGTATTGGCAGATGGATAGTCAAGTCGTGGAGGGCGACGTCGGGTGACTCTGCGAGCCGGTTCTTGGCCTTCAAGCAATATGAAACGTGAGGCAAGGCACGATGGAGTTTTTGAAATAATAATTTTCTTGCCTGAATGACCATTAACTGATCACGCCTACGCTTAACAGACAGCCAACCCAGAGCCAAGCGGTAAGGAGTGACGTGAGCTGTTCTTGGGATGTTACCGTAGATAAACCGTATACAAGCATTTTGCAGACGTTGCAGCCTCAGTTCCTGCATAACCGTGAGACTCGTAAGCACAGCCGCTGCGTAATCCAGGTGTGGTAAAATTAGCGCCTGAACAAGTCACTGGCGCAGATGACGGGTCAGGGAATTTCGGTGGTAGCGCAGTGAGTAAAGTGAATAGTGTACTTTTGATGAAATGGATGAGATGTGAGAGTCCCAGTTCAGTGTTGAGTTGAGTACTACTCCAAGGATTTTGATTACAGGTGAATATTCAAGCAAAGTACCGGCCAAAGTTATTTTAGGGGGCCCCGCTCTGTAAAGGGCATTGGTGAAGATGCGGCTTCCAAGAAGCAGCACATAAGTTTTCCGCATATTTAAACTGAGGCCGTTAGCTATGGCCCACTGGTGTACTGCGTTATCATCAGCACTAATGTTGGCCACCAATTCACTGAACTGGGACGGTGGGACATGAGCAATGATTTGGGTGTCGTCAGCAAAAATGATGGCGTGTGAATGAAAGAGAATGGATGGAGGGGTGTTGATGTAAATAAGAAAAAGTAGTGGACCTAATACACTGCCTTGGGGTACTGCAGAATGGTGTCAAATGCCTTTGCGACATCAAATGACACTAGGATCGACACCATTCGCCCGTCAAAGGCGGATCTGACGCGTTCGGTGATATCAAAAATGACTGTTTGGGTGGAATGACACAGCCGAAAGCCATGTTGATCAGGTGAGAGGATATCATGGTTGATGAGATAGTGATATATGAACTGTGTGTGAACAACGCGTTCAAGCAGTTTCGACAATTCGAATAGGAGGGCTATGGGGCGAGTATCATTTGGGTATGAGGTTGATGAGGTTTTTGATAGTCGGAAGTTACCCAAAAACCTACGAAAGCGCCAGTAAACCCTGATCTTACTCCGCTGGCCCCACAGGAACTGATAATGAATGATCATGAAGATACTGTTTCTGCAGATGTAAAAGACAAAGCAGAATCACTTAGCGATAGTCCAGTCACTGGAGAAACACAGGTGGCTAAGTCAAGCGAAAATTCCAGTAATGGATTACCGTCAACCGGCGTCGAGATGGAACAGTCGGAAGTTACCCAAAAACCTACGGAAGCGCCAGTGAACTTGAATACACTTCCGCTGCCCTCACGGAAACGGAGTTTCGTTGAGGAAAAGACTGATTCTCTCGAGAAAGACCAAAAACAACGAGATTCGTCTGTTAGCCCGTTTAAATTAAAAAAGATGTCGGACGACCAAAGCGGAAATTCCAGCAAGAGAATACCATCGAAACCACCGAAAAGTCATCCGGAGCCTATCTTAGATTTATCTTCCGATGAAGAACCATCGCCTACCTATAGCCTGTCCAGTGAAGGAAAAGAGTCGGACGAGCAAAGCGGAAAGTCCAGCAATAGATCACCAGCAACCCATGACGTGAGTGAACTGCAAAAGTCTAAACGTACAAAAAAATGTACGCAAGAGACAGCAAAATTACCATCACGCAAGCTGCGTGCACGCAAGAATTCATGAGAGAGAAATTTTTTTTTACATTGCTGGACGTCACCGGTGCCGAGAAGGCAACACCCGAGACCCTTGTTTTTTTTTGTTCTCTCCCTGTGTGTGTGTTTGTGAGTGAGTGGATAGGTAGTTATTGCGAGTAATAAAATCTCGCTGGCATCCCTACTTCTTTTTTTGGCGGTTTTTTTTTAGCCCGAGGACGACGAGGAGCTTGGAGCTCGTCGTCGAGGAGAACCGTAACATGCGCGCGTGGCGCGAATAGCGGAAACCGTTAGGAAAAACGTGGCTCGGACCACGTGGTCAGTTCGGAGAGGGAGAGTGAGACCGGGTACTGGTGGTGGAAAGTAGTGTATATTGGTGACGGTTGATGTGTATGTAAGTGTGAGTTGGACCATTTATTATTTTTCATCGGTCGTCGACCGCTCGTGAGAGCTAAACTTGGGTCGACGACATCACCTGGGTCGCTGCTCGCCGTCAAGGCTAAGCCGAGAGCAACGACTCTTCATTTTTTTATCATCGTAGGATAATAATAGCGCGTGAGAGATACATGTACTTCGCGGTCGGTATTAGGCGACGATAATAAGTCAGTAGGTCAACGCGATTTTCGGGAGTGGGCCCGAGGAAGGAGAAGCGCCTAAGAGAGAGTACAGGAGGCGTGGCTAGGACATCACAGGGGGGATACGCGTTCGCGTACAGTAAAGCGAGGCGGGCCTTATCGCTAATCGGATCAGCGGATTAGCGAGCGATTGTCAGAGAGGCGGAGATAAAGGCCTAGTGTGACTTGCGCGTGACTTATCGTTCCCAGATATTGGTCGCGTAAATAGGCAATTGTAAATAGCGATAATAGATAGTTTTTTTTATGGTTAAATTTTTGATCGAGTGATAGACTAAATAATTGTTTGTCACGGAGAAAGAGTGTTTAGCAGTGCTATGGGCGATCGAGAAATTTCGACCGTACGTGGAGGGCTATCACTTCAAGGTAGTGACGGATCACCGAGCATTGAGTTGGCTTAGAAATTTCAAAGACCCACAAGGCAGAGTAGCTCGATGGGCTTTGAAGCTAATGGAATATGACTTTGAGATAGTGTATCGCAAAGGTTCGCTATACTATGTACCAGATGCGTTATCGAGAGCGTTCGAGTGCGAGGAGCGAAATGAATTTTTTGCGTTCGAGCGAGTCGAGGACGAGTGGTATATGAAGAAATTGAGCGAAGTGAAGAAGTCGCCATCGAAGTATACAAACTGGTGTATCGAAGACGGTATGTTGTATAAGCGCAGCTATAATGCATTGCTCGATCCGGTGTCGAACGCGGAGAACAGCTGGAGATTGGTAGTACCAGCAGAGCAGCGAGAACGAGTGTTGGCCAAGTCACACTGCCTTACGTCGTCAGGGCACCTCGGAGCCAAGAAAACATATGATAGATTGGCGTGCGAGTATTGGTGGCCGGGTATGTGGTACGCAGTAGAGAAGTACTGTAATTCGTGTGACATATGTCAACGATATAAAGTACCACAGACCGGACCGAAAGGCCTTATGACGAGGAGGGTCGTAGATCGACCCTGGGCAGTCGTAGCGGCGGATATGATAGAGTTCCCTCGAAGTAAAAATCAAAACAAGTACTTGTTGGTGTTTCAAGACTTGTTCACGAGGTGGATCAAAGTTATACCGCTACGTAAAGCTAATGGAGCTAATGTGTTGAGGGCTTTCGAAGAATTAGTACTGTTTCGATAGGAAACGCCAGAATTTTTTTTAACTGATAACGGCAAAGAGTTCGATAATGCAGTAGTGAATACGGCACTCGAAGAATACGCGTGAAGCATTTATTTACGCCTCCCTATCACCCTCAGTCGAATGTAGTTGAGCGCAGTAACAGGACGATAAAAACGATGATCGCATGTTATGTGGGTGACAAACATGATGAGTGGGACAAGTACTTGCCGCAGTTCCGTTATGCAATTAACACTGCAGTGCAGTCCACGCTCAAAGTGTCACCGGCGTTTTTGAATATGGGACGACAGCCAAGGCAGGCAAAGAGCTTATGTCGCGAAGTTGAGAAATGGTGCAAGGCAGAGTTAATGCAACCGAGTGCGTGGGCAGAGCGAATAGCGAAGCTCGATGAATTGCGAGAAATAGTAATGCAACACATCGATGCCGCGTACGAGAGACAGGCGAAGTATTATAATAAAGATAGAAAAGAAGTGAAATTTGAAATTGGTGATAGAGTTTTACGACGAACGCATAATTTGTCACGTGCGGTAGACAAATATAATAAGAAATTGGATGGAAAATTTTGCGGGCCGTATAAGATAATAGGCAAAAAGGGCGAAAACGTGTATATATTAAATGTTAAGAAAAGTAAGAAAAAGCCCGAAGTGCATGTATCTCATTTGCGTAAATGGATCCAACGGAGGTCGCTTCGACGGCGGCCGGCATGATATCGTACTGTTTTTTTTGTGGAGTCGATACGTGTGCTATGCGTGAGGAATAATTTCATTTATTAATTTTGTTGTTGTTGTTGGTGTGGTTTTTTTTTGTTTCTCTCTCAAGCAGATGGAGCGCAGTAACAACGAGCATCAGCGACGTTCGTTCGCTGCAGTCGTCGGAGGAGCGACCGAGAGGACCACATCGTCAGTCTCGCCGTCGATGAGTGGGCGAGCGGCTACGTCGAGCGTGGAAACAATCGCCAGCGAGGAGGCAAGAGCCAGCCACCAAGAGGTGGTTGAGCTGGAGGAGTATATACGCCTCATGGAGCTCGGCGTACCCGCTCGCCTCCGTTCAGAGCCGGAGGGAAGGGAGACTGTGGAGGTCTCGGGCGAACTCATCCCAGTTTTTCCGAGTTCGTCGGCAATTACGTCGGAGGACGAGATGGACTGGGAGGAGTCCGCAGTGCTTGAGGGCTACAGCTGGCAACAGCTGGCGTGGCAGCAGCGAACGAACGCCGACAGGAGGAGAGAGGCGCGCCAATGCAGACGCGTCAACGGCGTTGGTCCGCGCCAACGCACTCCGTCGCCGGGTGAAGGACGACGTCCTGATAAAGGTGGCGAGCGGCTGCAGGAGGATGAGATGCGGGCGATGCTCCAGCAGCTGGTGGCAGCCCGTCGACCAGTGGAGGAGTGGGACGGCGAGGCTTTCGAGGAGGTGTTCCGTGGCTCGCCTGAAGAAGAGAGTTTGTTGTTGGAGGAGGGGGAGGCGACGGCTACGCTTCGTCGCTCAGGAGAGTCGACGGAGGAGAGCGCGCGGGTGCCGACTCCACCTCTGGCACCCGTACAAGAGCAATTTGCGCTGCCGTTGCCTCCACCAGTACGGCAGGTGAGCTATCTGGCGGGTCCGCATGGCTTGGTCTTCCAGCCGTTCGTCGGGCAACAGCGGCGCCTGCCACAGGTGGAGTACGTCTTCAACGGGCAGCAACAACGCCAACTTCGCCGCCCGGGCCACTACCAGGAACAGCAGCAACAACATCAGCAGCTACCCCGACTGCAGCAGCAACAACATCAGCGAGAGGAAGCTCGCGTGGAGGTTCGACCTCTAAGCCCGGTGGCGGGCCCTAGCTCGCTATCGGGGAACGCGGCCGCACCGGCTCGCATCCGAGGTGAAAATTTTGGAGGACTGGAGCCGGTGAGGTTCGTGCCGGGGCTTGCTCCTCCACGCGGAGCGTGTTTCGAGTGTCACGAGCCGGGACACACTCGCCGCCAGTGCAGAAATCCGTTCAACGGCGACTTATGTACCAACTGTGGTCGACGAGGTGTGAAGGTTCGACACTGCCCTCGTTGCAGTCGGGGATGGAAGAAGAGTCAGAGGAACTTCCACTCGAAGAAGGCCGCAGCCAGGAAACAGCTGTGGAAAACGCTAGGAGGAGGAAGGTGCTAGAGTCTGAGAGAGAGAGGCCGTAAGATTTTGGTTTTTTTTATATATTTTGTTTTATTTCGTAGTTAGTTGTTTTGTGTGTAGTTATAAGTATCATCTCATTGAGTGAGTGAATTTAAAAAAAAAAAAGTATGAGTGTAGTACTAAGCGTCGATGGCTTGACGACAAGGATGTGTCGGGTGACAGTATGGCAAACTTATTCGTACAGGTACGAATAGTTTGGTGGAGGGCTTTGTAATGCTGAATTGGCATTATTCGTGAGAGGTCGCCCGACGAATCATTGTCGGTCAAGACCGACTAATTGTAAATATAGTTATGATGATTCTGCGTGATGTTTTCCTTTTTCTTATGTTATATGTCGATGAGAGGACAATCGGATGAATGAAAATAGAAAGGCGAGCGTGAAGGTAGAAGTGTCGAAGCAAGGCTGGACAGTTACCACTGAACCGGTAAACGGCAAAGGCCGATTTTGAGAACGAGAGTCTCGCGAATTGCGCGGTATCTCGTGTGCACGTGTTCGAGTGTTACGCAGAGTAAGTGTAAGCACGAGGTAGTCTCGGAGACTGTCTACGTCGAGCCTACGTCGAGTGTGATTGTTGCCGCGATAGTGCAACTATAAAATTTCCATCAAAAAAGACCACATTGATTTTCCAGCCGGATAAACACACAAAATGTCCCCTCCGTGACCTGTCCTGAACTCAGAATCGATTGTTTTCACTCATTAAAAACATTTTTACAAATATCCAGCAATATTGTGATACATTGGCCTTATTCTATACATCCTAAAGAAAGTTTTTTTTCATCACTCGTCATCTTAAATAGTTTAAAAACAATTATACATAAGTAACAAATGTGTCCTTAAATTATGTGAAATTTTACATCATTACAAATATAGTGCCAGTAAACGTGCTAGACAGTAATTTTGACCTCTCTAACTATACGAGAGTCATCTTTCAGAACTAAGGTACTCGATTTTTACCCGTAGAATATTCAAGTCCTAATTGCAGCTTCGCTATAACAATAGTTGCATACGAAAATCGTAATAGTAAAATAAAGTGTCCCCTCCGTGATCGACGAGTTTTCGAGCTAGCAATTTTTGTTTTTGACTCTGGTGGCATAAAAACGTTCGTTTTTACAAACAATTTTTGTGGGTGATCGAAAAAAAAATTTTCAACTTTGTTGTCGTCGTGAATTTTGATAAAAGTGCGATTTGTCCCCTCCGTGAGTGTCCCCTCCGTGACAAATTTTCATGTTTGCAATAAGAAAATAAACGGATTAGATGATGGCCGGTAAAAAGTAAATATTCCATGAAAAAACAAAGAATCAAGTATCAGAAACTACGGGGGGGTCCAAAAAAATTAAACTCAAAATAGAAGAAAATAAGTTTTTCAATTTTTCCAATATTGTCCATTGTACCCACTCCAAATATCACACTTTTGAAAAAATGCACCATGTACTCAAACATAGCTAAAAAACTGGAAAAACTTGACCAAACAGTTTTTGAGAAAAGTTAATGTAAAAACATTGCAAAAATAAAAACTTAAACTTTTCGACCTGAAACCCACTTTTTAAGGTTTTTAGGGTCATTTTAAACAAAAAAGTGCTCTTGCAAATTTTCTCTAAAATCTATTGTTCACGAGCTATAAACGATACAAATTTAAACAATTTCAAGCAATGAATCTTTGCGATTTTTTAACTCAATAAGTATAAACTCTACGAAAAATTTTAAAAGAACAAAAAAGTTTTAGAATTTGTCAAGGAAAGGGTATCGGTTTTTTAAGATTTTTTCTCGACATATGCCCTAATTTGTCGGTCAAGTCTGAGGGAACTACCTTAAGTAATTTCAACGAACTTATTTTATACACACTAGACGCCTAAGTTTTACTTTGTTTACCATTGTTTGCTTATTATTATTATTGACATCTCTGTAACTGCCTATATGTAATAGCTGTAGTTACAAACAAATCAGTCCTGAAGAGGCCGAAAAAGTGGTCGTCGAAACGTCGACTAGGTGACGAGAAATGTACGATTGTGCACTTCCTCTCACCGCTTACTTTTAAATAAATTTTGACTTTGGCACCGCCTCTATTGCTGTTTTATTTCTTGTTGACATACATCTAAAAAGGCGTAACGATCTTATGATGATTATCATTACAGCCTGGAGATTGTCGCACTTGGGACAGTTGCGCTCAAACGAATTGATAAGTATGGGTGCCAATCTGATTGGAGAACACTTCAATTCTAGATTCGAAATAATTCACGTTAATGAGGTAAATGATGTCATCGAACTAGAGAACGCTTTCAATGCTGCGTTGCCGGTCAATCGAGGAATGGATCCCGAGTTTGACTATGAAATTTTGAATAAATTTAGACCAAATGAGCGTCAACTTTTGAAAAGAATTGATGGAGAAGCAGCTCAACCACCGGCTCCCAATGGTGAAGGTCGAATCTTGAGAGCCAGAGATGACAGTAATTTAATCAAGATTTTTTAAATTTTATTCTTTCATATTTAACATGTCCATTCCTGCGAATGGAGTCCAGCAAAATATGGCCCCTATTGCTAACATAGCCGTAAATCCTGACGCTGATATGGTAATCGATGATGCTAACGCAGTTCATCAAAATATGGATCCTGCTATTGACAACGACAATTTCGTTGCTAACGCTGCTGTAGAGGATGTTGCTGAAGATGAAGTTCAACAACAAGTTGTAGCTGGCCGTCCGTTGAGCCGACAACAAATCAGTCGAAACTCGAGGTAACATTTTCCGTTTCTTTAATTTATCTAAATTTTCTAGATTTTTACAAAAACTTGACTCTCACCCTCATATCGTTATTTTGCAGATAACAACATATGTGTAGTTTGCCTCGTTAATCCAAAGAATTTCATTTTTATATCATGCTACGATTATATATGTTGCTCTGGATGTGCCACTAGAATTTTGAATGTGCGTTTAATATTACTTAAACTTAGTAATAATTTTGCTATAATATGACATTATGAATCATAACTTACCTGATGAACATTTTAAAGACATTTATTAAAAGTATTTTAAATACATTCAGTATAATAATAATGCTGAATATTACTGGATTTATCCAATGTATCACTGTCAGAAGCATGTGTTACGTTGCTAAATTCTGCTGTACTCAAAGGATCAATACAAGAAATTTTTTCTATTTTCCATATGTCGAATAAAGTTTTTTCATTTTCAGGCTCTTGGTTGTTTTTTAAACAATTTTCAAACATTTCAAATGTAGAAGCTGGCATCTTTGATTCCAATGAGATTAGGAAATTTGATTTACTTGAGTCTTGAGAATCTTCATCACTGAATTTTATAGCCTCACGCCTATTTTTAATACATTTTTTATAATTTACAACATCCGCATCGAATGGGTACAAGCCTGAACATTTGAAAGCATTTTCAACTGTAGTAGAATTTTTGGAATTCAAGTAAGCTTTGTGGAATAAGGATGCAAAGTTCACTTTAGTTATTGGCTTTGTAGTTACTTGAGCAAACTGTCAATTGCCACTCTCTTTTCAAGGGTCTAAATATCCCAACATCACATGGCTGCATTATATGCGAAGCATGTGGTATGAAACAATACATATGAATTTGGTGGCTGACACAAAAATCATGCAGCTCAAGGCTCACATACGACTTATGCCCATCGAGAAACAACATGATAGGACATTTTGTCCCTTTTTCACTGATGATGGGTAAAATGCATTCACCATATATTCGTAGAAGGTACCCTTATTTTTACTTTTTCCTATAGCGTATCCATCAGTAACTGAAATGCCTACTTCTAATGGAATTGCCTTTTTGTATGGATATACTATCATGGGAATGTGGGCTTCTCCATCAGCACTGTAAGTACACAGCACTGTAACGTTTTGCTTTTCAGTTCCATTAGATATAAAGTACACATGTTTCTCATCTCTAAGACGTAATACTTTGCCAGTTTTGGGGCATAATTGCACGCCGGTTTCATCCATATTGAAAATGCGACTAGGATCAAGCATTACATCTGTAATATTTTATACCAGGCAATATTGATTCACTTCAAGAAACCATCCTCGAATCATATTTTCTGTTTCACCAGCTCTTGTTTTTGACAATAGTTCTGCATTTTTTTTTAATATCTGGATGCCTATTGAGGAATAATTGGATCCATTTATCTCCATTTGTAAAAGAACCTTCACGACCCAATTTCTGTAACAACTTTTTCATTGATACCTTTACTATTTCAGGATGCATTGGATATCCAACTGAAGCCTTGTATATTATCCACTTTGCCACTTTGCTCTCCTCTTCTTCGGTGAGATTCGTTGCTGGTCCCATTCTCTTTTTAATGCTTATTTTTTCATGAACTTTATTAAACATTGTCCCTTTAGGTATGTCATATACCTTGGCAGCTTTTGTGATGCTCATTGATTTAGATCTGACAGCACTCAAAGCATTTTCTAGTTGCTGCTCACTGTAACGAAATCGAGGTCGGTGTGACCTCGTAGGTTGTTTTTTGGTTATAACTTGAGCAGATGTAACATGCTTTTTGGACTTGGACTTGTTTGGAGTTTTTCCTTTCACTTTCACTTTCATTGCCTGTAACGAAAAAAGTGTAAAGATGAGTATAAAAGTATGAATTACAAACTTAAAACTTATATAAATCAAAAACTTACCTACACGAAGCAACGTAATCAGAGCACTTAAAAGGGTTATGTTTGCTCATTGTCGCATAGTGGTCGTGCGAAACTATACCAAGTCATTGTTTGGTATCGCGATTATTGCCAACCTAATACCAGTTAATTACAATTTAAGAAAAACTTAAATTGAACTATATACATTAACTATATACGCTTTAGACAACGGTTACGTTCGTCTATAGTATTTTAATCAAGTTTACACAAATGAGGTTTTTTTGCACGTTTGGTATTTTTTGCATGATTTTTCAGTTTTTAATGTATGGGATCAGAAAATAATTTTTTTCTCGTTAATTATTTGTTTTACATCGTCGAAAGTTGTAGATACAAGGTATTAGATGCAAAATAATAATGTAAAAATATGTACAGACGAAAAAGTTGAGAAAAAATAGATTTTTATTGTAATTATTTAAAAGTAGTCATTCACTGGGGGCCGGTCATTGATTGGTACAGCTACCCTATTATATTTAAATAAATTTACATTGTCATAATGAAAGATTTAAGTAGTAGTTGTAGTAATTTTATTGGCTTATAATATGTATTAGATGGTCACGATGAACGATTTAATTGATTAAAGTATGAATGGAGCCATCTGACATCACTCGAGGCAATTACGGACAACGTGCACCTTACTTGTTTAGTACTATCGACTTTCGGCTTTATTAACTTTGGCTACAAACCTACTAGTTACAAATTAACGTTGTTCATAACGCTTTCTTCATAACTGATTAGCAATAGAGATTTCTTTTAAACATTATATTTACTTTATATAGACTTTTGTAGTCTACGAAAATTTCGATTTTTTTTTTAAATCATTACTGTTTCGTACTTTACCATTAGGATTATAATAATTTTCGAAATCCACTTTCATTTTCGGACAAGTTACCTGTAGGCCAAACCTACTTTATGCAATTCGACCCCCCCCCCCCCCNCTCCCCCACCCCCCCTCTTACAGCCGCTAATAATCTCGGTCACAAACCGTAATATCAAGTCGATATTATTACGACACAGTTTGATTTTCATATAGTAAAAACCGTTTACTTTTGTTGACATGTTGCCTTTCGATTCAATGTAATTATTATCAGTTATTTTGCTGTGGCTAATTAAATTCGAATGCATGTCTTTTACGAAGGAAACATTCTTCATATTTACTTTAATTTTTTTTCTGTTTACTTCGAAACAACTGATAACATTTCCAATTTTCGTGGCCTTTAAATTTCGGTTATCACCCAAGTACACATTAACTGGGTTTTCCAAAGTTGTACACGCGTCGAAATATTCGAAATAGTCGAAATATCATTATTAAGATATTTATTATGTGATCTGTACAACCGCTGTCTAAGATCCACACTATCTCATCATCTCTGCGGTCATTTACCTTACTGATACACGTCGTATGATGCTTGACCTTCGCTATCCACGCACTGTTGACGCGTTCATTCGATTCACGTTCTGGAATCTCATCGAGTGTTGTGTGTTAAGCGTTTATATCTTGGTGCTGGTAGCTGTGTCTGTTATCGTTTCTTCTGACTTGCCACGACGATTGTGATGACGATTCTCTGTTACAATCTGCTTGTTGTCCATATCTACAGTCTCGTTGTATATGTCAAGGTTTACCACATTTGTAACATCTTCTCTGATGTTTATTCGCTATAAAGGCGTTAGACTTTCTCCCCTCGTTGTCGTCCTTTTGATTTTTCATGTCATTCATTTGTATTTTGCTTTTCACATAAATATCTGCGGTTTGATCTTCTTCTTTTAACGTATCAAGTCTCCTATATAGCTATACGACTCGGGTAGCGTATTTAAAATGTAATTTAATTTTTCTTTTTTTGAAACTGTTGCCCCTGCGCTTTTTAAATCGTTCCCACACTTTTCCAAAACACTAAAGAACTGTGTCGAGTCACTATAATTTTTCAGCTTTAACTTTTCCAATCTGTTTCTATATAGTATCTGTAATGCTATTGATTCTTTCAAGTACAACGTGTCGAATTTGGTAATTATTTCAAATGCCGTTTCCTTCTCACATACAAATTCCAATTGCCTGTTTGATATGGAACTGTATATGGGTCAAAAAAATACTTTTTTAAATTTTTGTCCGCACGTATGTCACCGATCTTGACGCGCTTTTGGTATTTTATAGTACATGATAAAAAAGTGCCAAACCCAAATTTTGGGACCCCCTCACACCTCTTACCCCCCACTTACGGTATAAACGTCCATTTTCTATCTATATTTTTTCTGAAGGCTTGAAGCAATTAAAAAATCTGAAAAAATCCACAAAAATACTTTCCAACAATCCAAACAACCTTGAATTTTTTCAGATTTTTTGAGTGCTTCAGGCCTTCAGAAAAAATCGTTGAAAATTTTGAAAATTCATGTAAGGCGTTAGGATGCAATAACTTTTTCGAAAATTTTTTCACTTTTTTATTTCATTGAAAAAAGTAACCTCAAATTTTTTCAGACATTCGAACGCACCTTTTGAAGCCAAAGACCGCTTTTTTTACGAAAATAATTTTTTTAGGACAATACGGAGCCTCGAAAAATCCGGAAAAAATTTTTTCTTGTTTTTTTCATTAAAATACATAACCTCAATTTTTTCAAAGTTTTTCGATTTCAGTAACGGAATTTTGAAGCAAAAAACCCCTTTTATTAACGAAAATAATTTTTTTAGGACCATCAAGAGCTTCGAAAAATCTGGAAAAGTTTTTTTCTTCTTTTTTTTATCAAAATACATAACCTCAAATTTTTTCCAATTTTATTATAGAGGGCTCTGGCGTGAAGCGCCAAAAAACGCTGTCTTTAACAAAAAAAAGGTCTTACAAGGAAGAGCTTCCGGTGAGCAAGTTTTAAAATACTTTTATGAATTCCTTGTCAAATTTGGACCGTTTCATCTTTTCGATTGAAGCCTCCTAGCTCAATCTAGAGCATAAAATAGATCAAAAGCATAACGAACCGCTAAGTGGCTTCATTAGTTTATTGAGAAACTTCCATGAAAAGTAACAAACTGGAAGTTAATTATTACGGGTAGTACCATGACGGCCCGTTAGGTGGCCTCATTAGTTTATTGAAAAATCCTCATGCAAAGTAACAAAACTGGGAGTCAAGTACAGGTCTAAAACTCGTCAGTGATAGTTCAAAAATCTAAAGATGGCTCTTACATTTAATTGCTGCGTAACTGAGTTCGTGAGTGACCAGTGTCATTTAACTAGATTCCGTGCAGAAAAAACTTTTCATCGAATTAATCCACTGTACTATTAATGATGTATGGAATATGGTACCTCATCACTTAATCGCCGAAAATCAGAGTAAATATTACGATAAAATAAAGAAAGAATTAAACTTTCCCACTGGCGTGTTGACTATGGATTTTGCTGAGAATTACACATTTATATCGCAAAACTCAACTCAAGGCTGTTATTTTAATAATATCAGTGCTACCTTTTTTACGGCGATCCTACATTATAAAAATCCAAATGATGCTGAAAATAAGAGTCATTGCTTTTGTGTAATTTCGGATTGTTCTAAACACACAGCATATTCAGTTCATGCATTTCAAAAACCTATACTAAAACAAATTCAATTATTATATCCATGGATAACAAATCTGATTTATTTTTCTGATGGGGCCCCTACACAATTTAAAAACAAGTAAGTTTATGACTCGAGGAATTAAAACTTTAATATTTTATAAGAATCAATAATTTAAACAATAATATTATAGAAATCATCTAATAAATGTATGTCATTATAAAAATGATTTTGCAATAAATGTGGAGTCGCATTATTTTTTCGCAACTTCACGTGGAAAAAATGCATGCGATGGTATAGGAGCTGCTGCCAAATGAACAGCAAAAATAGCTTCTTTGCAAGGCGCTCTTATTCTTTCTCTGGAACAAATGTATGAGTATTTAAATTCAACGGATTCAATAGTAAGGTTGGTAAAGATAGTTTTACGTAAACCAAAACTACTCTTCATTCATTAAAAATTCATCTAAATATTTCAGTTATCATTATGTTGCTGAAGATCTCGTTCAATCGGAAAGAGAATTTTTGTCAGAACGATTAATGGTTGCACAGGGTATTAGAAATACTAGAGATTATCATCGTTTTGAACCAATCGATACATCAACAATGAACGCAAAAATGTATTCATATGAAGAACAATCAATATTAATCTCATTGGTAAAAAAATAAAATAGAAGGCAATTAACAGTAACTTATGTAAGATTATGTATCTGATAAATAGCAATTGCCATTTTGTTTATAAAAAAAGTTATACAATACAATTCAAAAAATACGTGTACATATTTTTCGACCTTTTTCACCTCAACCGATCGATTCTCGTTAAAAAGGGGGTTTTTGCTTCAAAATTCCGTTGCTGAAGTCGAAAAATTTTGAAAAAAATTAGGTTTATGAATTTTAATGAAAAAAACAAGAAAAAATTTTTTCCAGATTTTTCGAGGCTCCGTATCGTCCTAAAAAAATTATTTTCTTAAAAAAAAGCGGTCTTTGGCTTCAAAAGGTGCGTACGAATGTCTGAAAAAATTTGAAAAAAATTTGAGGTTCCTTTTTTCAATGAAATAAAAAAGTGAAAAAATTTTCGAAAAAGTTATTGCATCCTAACGCCTTACATGAATTTTCAAAATTTTCAACGATTTTTTCTGAAGGCCTGAAGCACTCAAAAAATCTGAAAAAATTCAAGGTTGTTTGGATTGGTGGAAAGTATTTTTGTGGATTTTTTCAGATTTTTTAATTGCTTCAAGCCTCCAGAAAAAATATAGATAGAAAATGGACGTTTATACCGTAAGTGGGGGGTAGGAGGGGGGAGGGGGTCCCAAAATTTGGGTTTGGCACTTTTTTATCATGTACTATAACATACTAAAAGCGCGTCAAGATCGGTGACATACGTGCGGACGAAAATTTAAAATAGTATATTTTGCACCTAGGGAGTGAAAAACTCCTGTCGACCTGGGTATCGGAGCTGACCAGCTACATAAACTGTTAAAGTCTGGACTTATATAGCGTAATTCAATGATGGCCCAGCTAACCCTAACCGAATTGGCAGTCCAGGCGAGCCTCTTCCAACACATGAAAGGACTCGTATGGATCTTGCAATACACTCCTGACGAATGTGGAACCTGTGTGTCACCGTGAGCTGTTAGAGTCCCTCCAGCGCTTTTGGGAGACCTTTGGGGAGGAAGTTCCCTACTCTTCTCGTTCTTCCCCTGATGATGCATTATCCTCGGTAAACGCTACATTTAGGCATTTGTAGGCAATTGCCCTGTGTGTGTCCGCTCTCTAGCCCTCCCTCTACAGCAGATGATGGCTCCTCTCCCTAGTAAACGGCTCTTCGCTCAAACAGGTCTCGACTACGCGGAGCCCCTTTCCATGTTATCGGCAAAGGGGCTTGGGATCCGCACGTCTAAAGGATACATCGTCATTCTGGCTACCAAGACGATTCATCTCGAAGTCGCGGGTGATCTGATCACTGAGAGCCTGATGGGTGCTCTCACTTGATTTTCCGGTCGACGTGGTTGACCCTCCGAATTTTGGAGCGACAACGCCACTTATGCTGCAGATTGCGAACTGAGAAATCTTATACGTGGTGAGTCATTGGCTTGAGATGTGGTCGTTGAAAGGCTGGCTTCCGAAGGTACAGAGTGGAAGCGTATCCCGTCACGTGCTCCCCACTTCGGTGGTCTGTGGGAGGCCGGAGTCAAACTTGTCAAGAGACATCTCAGAAGAGTCTTGGGGCCAAGCAAGCTGACCTTTGAAGAGCTTAGTACCTTGCTGGTCAGTACTGAACAGCAGGTCTCTGACGCCGATCACAGGTACACCGGACGACCTTGATGCCCTCGCGGGCGGGCTTCTTGCCCCTGGAACATCACTGACATCTTTGCCAGATCGCCTCTCTCCACTCGATCGTCATCTAGACAAGCTCCCGCATTAGCAGCTAGTGCGAGGCTTGCGTGATCGATTTTGGTCTCGATGAAGCCGACAGTACCTCAGCATACTCCATCAGCGACAACGTTGGACCCAACCTTGCCCCAATCTGCAAGTTGGGAACTTGGTTGTCGTCCTCGATTCGACACTGCTGCGGCCTAATGGAAGGTGGCAGTTCGGACGAGTCATCAGCGTGCATCCAGCAAAGGATGGTTTGGTCCGAACTGTTACAATCAAAACATCAACTGGGACTTACTAGCGTTCAGTTACCAACCTGTCAATTCTTTCACTGCCCGACAGCCACGACGCTTTGTCAACTGCCACAGACTCAACAGCGCGTTAGTTTAGTTTTTTTCTCTTATGCGTTCAGAAATTAATTTTGATTTGATTGTATTTGTTCCATTAATTCACTTGTTTTTTGTAATAGAAGGCCAAAAACAATAAAACCTTTTTCTAACTTTGCTGTGATGGGAAGGATTAAATGAATTGATCGGACAAAAATCTTTGTTTAGTATAAAAGTATTATTTATTAAATTGCTAAATATAAGTACATATGATACAGTGTTAATTGCTATAATGGATGACCGAAGTCGGAAACAATATTTGTTCTTTATAATGTTAAACTTATTCACACCAGTGATCTCCAATCTATTTTGTGATAGATTGATTTATCGGACTCGCCGAGTGTGAATGCGGTCGCGCTTGGTTTTTAACAAGCCAAACTGCTACAAAATAGCCGGCTAGCAGCAGAAAGCATCGGTTGCTCAAGTGATCGCGAGCTAGGGGTTGCCCCCTTCAACGATCAGCTCTCGAAATCGTCAGCGCGCTAGAAGATGGATCTTCCTCAGCCGACAACTCCTCGAGCTTCGCAGCGCGCTGGAAGACAAGTCCTCCTCAGCCGCGAAACTTGAGCATGCAGTGCTAACTGTCACTAGCATTCGCTAGAAATCAAAATTACCGCTGACGCTAGGCTCCTTTAAGCGGCTGACTCGCCTTTTCTTAGCGTGCGAGCGATGATCGGCGTCGTCGCCACCTAGCGGTGACGAATCGAAACATCACTAGTTTGTTTTGTATTCTGTTTCATTCTATTAATAGTTTTGTTCATTGAATGAGGCGGTCAAATTAATTTGAATTTTAATTGAGCGCGTGCGCTGTTTATTGCGTCGCCTACCGTGACGACCCGCCGCGCATGCGTGCTATATAAGCCAGCGCCACCGAGCGCTCGGCTCATTCGTTCACCAACCGAGCGCGTGATCACAGCTCTGCCGTGTGAGATTCACGAAGTGTATGTGACGATATTATATGTTCAATCAATAAAATTACATCCCGTGAGAATATCGTGTTTGTGTGTGATAAATTTATTGTGCTCCTTCCCGAACCTTCAATTCCAAGAAACGGAGAAACTAACAGTCACGTTGATCATCTCAGAGGTACTCCTCTACAGATGCTTTTAGGTGACGGCGGGCTCGTATTTGATCTTCCGTGACCGCTTCATTCTGGTGGCATTGCTCCTCCTTGAGTGCGTGTCATGCTTTGGCGACTGGCCCTCTTTGGCTTATTTGCCCGTAGTACAGCTGTTTTAGGAGCTTGATGCAGTTCTTCTTTTTAATGCGATGGCGGTTGCGTGTTTTCTTTTTCCTCAGATGTTGCAGTTGTGATTTGCTCGGCAGCCTGAAAATACAGGCGGATATTCGATGCGTGATATTTCCCACGTATCTTTCCATTTTTCTCAGCCATTGTACGCTTTGTTAATAACGTATGGACCCTCGAATAATGCTAGAAACTTAGAATACTAATGCTAGATACTTAGAAACTTAGAAATAACGTGTGTTTGCTCTCGACGATTTCTCGCTCCGTACCAGGACCCGATCACCAACGTGGTATTCGACCATTTTATGTCACGAGTTTTATTTCAAGGCATGTTTTTCTCGCTTACTTCGCAAGTAACTTGCTACGAGAATGATATTATTTCGATCAATATGTGCGTTTTCCTCGACCGGTATCTTAATGTATTTTTCCCAGAACCGAGAAGTTCGTTTGCCTAGATGTAGCTCTATTGGCGTGCATTCGGTACTTTCATGGTAGATTTCATTCAAACAATCTTGTATCACAGTATAAGGATTGCCCATGCTTTGTGGCTTTTGCCTGTAATACGTGGTAGTCACATTGGCCACTATGACAAATCGAGTCACGGCGGAGTCGTGCCCACAAACGGAGCAATACTCTCGCTCGAGCCCAGCGGTCTGCGGGCCGAGCGAGAGACTCGCGTGTGAGAGAGAGAGAGAGAGAGAGAGAGAGAGAGAGAGAAATCATTTATTTTGGCTAAAGACATAGAGCCCTATATAGCCACAGCACAATTACAGATTTACATACATCGATCGTCAAGACTCGCAGAGAGAAAGCTCTCGTACGAGGAAACATCACATTACAATATAAAATAAAGAATAACAAACAAAATAAAAATATCACATAAAAGACAGCAAAAGATAAGTTCAACAAACTATTTACAGGTTATGCAGATAAAAATGCTCGCGCAAAGCCCTCCCGAAACAAGAACCGCGATACAATAGTCGCAGGCCCTGTGGCAGTGCATTCCACAATTGAGCGGCGTGAATGTGAAACGAGTGCTCAAAGCAGCAGGTCCGTATCACGTCGGGAAGCGAGAGGTCCAGATCAGATCTTCGGCTGCTCCGCGCGGCATTGTCCGACCGGAAGGTGAACTTGACCGACAGGTAGGCCGGCGCGCCGTGCCGCAACACGGAAGCCAGCAGGCCCAGAGACAGGAGGACCCGGCGCTTCTCGAGCTTGAGGATCCGGAGCTCGACGTATGACGGCGTGATGTGCTCAAACCTGCTGACACCCGTGACGAAGCGCACAGCAGCATTCTGGCATCGCTGGAGCCTGGTCGAGAGCTCGTCGGACAGGTCAGCCATCAGTCCCGCCCCGTAATCCAGGTGCGGGAAGACGAGGGACTTGACGAGCATCAGCCTGGTGCGGCGTGGCAGGAAGTCGCCCACCCTCCGCATGCGCGCCAGGGCGGCAAAGCATTTCGTGGCCGTGAAATTCGTGTGCTCTCGCCAAGTAAGAGTCTCGTCGAGAACACAGCCCAGAACCTTCACGTCGTCGCGGGGTGCCAGGCTCTCTCCACAGAGCTGGATCGGCGGCAAGGCAGCAGCACGAATCCTCCGGACGTAAGGCCGGCTCCCAAACCAGATGGTCTGTGTCTTCCTGGCGTTGATGGTAAGGCCGTTTTCCTCGGCCCACCTGGACACCCTGGCGAGGTCGTCATTCATCTTACTGATGATCACCTCAGGTTGGCTGGCAGGTCCTCGACAGACGATCGTGAAATCGTCAGCGTATAGGTGGTGTTTGCTGTGAAGACAGACCGAAGGTAGATCGTTGATAAACATGGAGAATAGAAAAGGACCGCTCAAGCTTCCCTGAGGGACACCCCTCACGCGATGGAGCTGCGACGACCTCTCGCCCTGGGGCCCAAGCACGATCTGAGGTCGGCGTGACAACAAAGACTGAATCCAGGAGCAGGCCTGGTCCGAGAAGCCGTAAGACCTCAGCTTATCGATCAGCAGACCGATGTCGACAAGGTCAAAAGCGCGTGAAAAATCTATAGCCACCATTAAGACGACGTCCTTGTCCTCCACGGCCGCGCGCACGCCGTCCACCAGATCGATGAGCGCTGTGTGTGTACTATGGTGTTCCCTGAATCCAGACTGGTGATCATCAAGAATACCGCGCTCACCTATGAATGCCTTCATCTGCTTGAGAGCGACATACTCAAGAAGCTTGGAGGCTGCGCAGAGCAGGCTTATCGGCCTCAGGTGATCAACATTGAGTGGAGGCTTACGNGAGCGCGACTCCACCGGCGCCAGCACCAACACGGTCGTGACGAAAGAGGGTGTAACCAGCCACCTCGAAGGGTCCAGAGTGCATGTGGGGCTTGAGCCAGGACTCGCCGATCGCAAACAAATGCAGGTCACGCCGCGTCATAATGGCCCTTACGTCCTCGAAATGTGCGTCGAGCGAGTGCACGTTGAGATGTCCGACCCTTAGCTGCGTATATGGTCTATTGTCCATAATTGATGGTGGAAATTTTGTGCTCGATCCTCCTACGCAAGATGACACACTTGGCCTTATCCCTGGCAGAGTGCGTGTGGCTTGCATGCCCAGCCTCTGTGCAATTTATGCACTTTAGGTTCTCCCTGGACTCACACTCCTCAGTGAGATGTTCGCCAGCACAGTACGAGCAGCAGGCAGATTTCGGACACTTAGCAGCTATGTGTCCAAAGCCAGAGCATTTGAAGCACTGCGTTACGCTCACGTGATCCTCGACGCTACAAACAAGCCACTGGATGTTTATTCTTTGGCGCGACAAAAGCTGTCGTCGCAGCGTAGGCTCTGTCTCGATCACACACGAACGGTGCTTCTTGTCGCCACCGGGGTAGAGATACACCATCTTCAGGTCACCAGGCGCTGCGTCAGGAAGGTTCTGGTCAACTATGCACCGCACAATCTCTTCGCACCCCAGCTCGACCGGAACGCCATGGACAATCAAGCGAGGATTGAGCAGCGAGTTGGGCTTGACCTCGAGGCCAGCCGCAGCGAGCTTTGGGCAGGCACTAAGAGCCTCGGCATCAAGGCCATCACCCTCGACCACGACAGTGGCACCAAGGCCGTAGCGCACGCGATCCACCCGCATCTTCAGCTCCGCGGGGTTCACTGATTTAACAAGGGCAGCCTTAGTGGCCGCCGCGTCAGGCAGGAGAGCAGCGGCCTCCTCCTTTGGTCCAATGGTTATTCTGCTGCGCGTCTGGATCTTGAAAGCTCTCCCACGTGAGACCGTAACCCTGGCAGCACTGGCGCTGGAGCGAGCGGCCGCGGAAGCGACACTCGCGTAAGTACTCGGGGCGACGGGCGCGGCCAGGGCGTTAGTGCGATCACGGAGAGCCACGGCAGCGTCGTCAATATTCTTACAGGCAACTGTCAACACAGATCCAAGGTCACGGGCGGCCTCCACGTAAGCGCATTTGGCGGAGTATGCACACATGATCTTCGTGAAGCAGTCGCTCATCTCGTTGATTGCCTTGCGAAGCTTAATTTTTCGCTCAGACTCTGGATCGGACGACAACATAGCGAGAAGCGTTGCGCGGTGTGTGTTGACGGTTTTGTTAATCTTCTTCAAATCGTCGGGTGTGAGATGCAGCATCGAGCCCCCAGCAGCACTGGCCGTGCTTGCGGCTGAGACAGGGTCGATAGCATTGTCGTCGGCAACATCATCAGTTTCCATGCTCGAGTCCGTCTTCTGTCGCTTATTACGACTCGTACGGCTCATGTTGACAGTTTCCGTGTGTAAACACACGGGCACAATACTTATTGTTACTGTACCGCGGTGGGCCTTTTGTACTTTAACCGCCAAAATTTGTATAATATTAACCTATAGGTTACTGTCGAATGAGTAATTGGGGGATTCTCGCCGCTGCAGTCACTGCAGCGAAAAGCACCAAGTCACAAAAGAACGGGCGTCTCCAGACGCATCATCCAAGTCAAGTCCGAGAAAAAAACGAGCACAAAAAACCACCGCCACAGCACAAAACACGCGGAGCGACCCGAAACACAACCGTCTCGCTACAGATTGATTGATTGATTTTTATTTTATTAAAGTTCATCTCATAGAGATAGTGAACTGAAACGTTAAATTATTACAAGGTTTACATGAGTAGGTGTTACATAAGTAATTACAGTAGCATCTAAAATCGCACGACAGAGAGAGAGAGAGAGAGCTCGCGTGTGAGCCGCAGAGAGGGGAAACTGCGAGTGGCCTCGCGTGGAGCCACGCAGCGACGTCGAGTCAGTAACTGCTCGATAAAGATATCGATCGGACAGTAGCCCAAATTCGAAGCGTAAAGCTGAAAAACCCCTTTTTGCGATTCGAAGCGTATTTCAGTTCGCTAACCTTAGTTTTGGTGAGTAAGACTATTTTACTGAGTGTGATTGTGTGTGAGTGTTGATCAGCACCATTGTGATACGTGCGTGCTCGCGTGATGCATAGGTGTGCCAGCGAGTAGCCTCGTCGGGTGCAGGTGTTTAATTTAGGTTTTCAGGTTTAAAAATTTCGATCCCGTTTTCCGGAAAAACTCTTGAATTAAATGAGATGAAATTTGGTACAGTTGTTCACAGCATCAACACAGAGGGCTCCACAGAGCCGTTTTTCGAAGATCCATCTAGTAAAAAAGTTATTTAAATTTACATTTTCAAGGCTCGGTCGGTCAAAATCGGGGCTTTGGCATCACCTTAATAGAAATCGGGAAAAAACCTAGTTTTGAATTGATTTCTGTAAATCTTATGTTTTTGTAAATTATTAACATATTGCAAGTATCTACGATATACTACGATGATACTACGATACTTTTTCCGATGTATCGATACATTAAGAATAAATACTTTATAAATATCGATTCTTGAGTATCACATTCATCTTCAAACATGATTGTTGATTCGTCATCACTGCCGTCATTTGAAAGCAACAATTCAGTTGCATCGTCTTCGTCTGCAAAAAAATATTGCAAATTATGATTGTACATGTGGGAGAGAGGATTGCTTATAGGCCGGCAGATAGTCATAGATTTCATAAATTCAACCCTTTCATTGGCATAAAATTGCGAGTTTACTCTTTTCATTCTTTTTAGATTTGAAAACATCTTGGCAAATATTTATGACCTGGACTTGAGGTGATTTGATAATAATGAAAATAAAAATATTACCTTCGCAAATAAGGCTTTCATGAGGAGTATCTAATTTTGCAAATGCTTTGACAAAATTGGAACCATTGTCAGTGTCTGTAGCAATAATTTTCTCGGGAGTCAAGTCATATTTTGCATTGATTTCTAAAAGTATTTCCTCTATTCGAGTATATGAGTGAGTTCCTTTGAACCGTTTACAGGCTAAAACTGCTGACTTTTTTTTGTAAGTAGCGTCGTTGATCTATGCACAAGAAATATGAGAAAAATATCCTACTTATTTTTATAATAATCTGTGCAAAAAATTACCCAGTGTATAGAGTAGGGTGGGCAGTTTTTAGGCTTTTTTCTAGAATCGATTGGTAATAGTGATTTTCTGTTAGTTTTATGTATAAAATGAAAGCTCGTTCAAGGCAGGCGCGTACAAATGATTCTTTCTGTCTCCTCAACGTCGATCAATATTTTTTTTCGCTGTTTTTTGCTCAAATTCGCCTTTTTTCACTCTACCACGCGTCAAAAATGGAAAAATTATGTTTTGCGATTCTAAACTCCGCGATTCATCAACTTATAAGCTAATCAACATGTTTCAACCACCACCTGAGCTCAGAATTAAGATATGAAACCACGTAATGCGTATAAAGCCGGGATTTTGGCTGTTTTTTGCCCATTTTACCCGATTTTCGACTACGTGGTCGAGGTCGATTTTTAAATTCAACACCATCACCCGCGGTCTCTTTTTTTTCATTGAGATAAGTACTGAAAAGAAAAATGCCCACTGAGGTGATTTTTAAAACAGGAAAAATTTGGCGCGAAAACAGGATTTTTATGAATTTCTTAAAAAAATGGATCGTTTCAACGTTTACCTGCAGTTTAATTATTGTGTTATCTTAATGCAAAGTGCATCATCTAAAAGTACTCTTTTCAACGAGAAATTTAAAAAAAAAAGAGTTTTCTACGATCATTTTAGCGGCCTGTAGGTCGTTTTGAAGATACCATTAACCAAATGCCACGTTTAGCTAAAATCGGCGCGATTTTCTGAAGTCGACGCGATGTGAGGCATCTTACGTATATATTCTATGGTATCTTCAAAATGACCTACAGGACGTTAAAATGATCGTATATGCTGAATGGCTGCGTAAATAGCGAAATGCTCACGATAATACGCTGGCCAAGCACATTCCTTAGAGGTCATTTTTTTAGAAAAGAACGCGAGAGGTTGCCAGGTGTTATTAACTAATTGTTGAACGCAAGATCCAATAGAGTGACTAGATGCGTCTGTAAAAAGAGCGAGCGGCGCTTCGCTGGGGGGATGCACGAGAAGAGTAGCTTTAATAGAAGAGTAGCTAGGCGTCCATGCGATCGGCTGAGAACCTTTGAGTAGAGGTTTACTAATTGCGTCGTGTAAAGGAGCTTCGTACTCGGAAGCATGTGGAATGAATTTGCGATAAAAATTCAACATTCTGAGAAATCGACGAAGATCGTGCGCAGTTTTAGGCAAAGCATAATTTTGTATCGCTTCAACGCAATCACGAGGAGCCTGGATTCCTTTTGCTGAGATCATGTATCCGATGAAAGTGATTTCGACTACATTAAAGACAGACTTCTCAACGTTGATAACAAGCCCGTATTTTGAGAGACGTTCAAAGACTGTACAAAGGTGAATTTTATGCTCAGCTGAAGAACGCGAATAGATGAGAATATCATCCATGTACACGAAGCAAAATTCCAGTCCGTCCATGAACCGTTGGAAAGTTTGTCCAGCATTTCGAAGCCCGAATGTCATAAAAGGAAATTTAAAAAGTCCAAATGGAGTAACGATTGCTGTCTTGCAAATATCGTCTTTAGCCACAGGAATTTGCTGATAAGCTTTTACAAGGTCGATTTTAGAGAAAATTTTGCAACCGTCGATGAAGGAAGTCGCATCGTGTATGTGTCGGACAGGATCACGATCGGGAATGGTTCTAGCATTCAATGCTCGAAAATTGCCACAAGGTCGCCATCCAGAGACACCTTTCCGTGCTAAATGTAGAAGAGATGACCACGAGCTTTCCGAGGGACGAGCTGTGCCTGATCGTATCATATCGTCGAATTCACGTCTCGCAACTAAAAGTTTATCAGAGGATAATCGTCGAGCTTTGCAAGTAACGGGTGGTCCCGGAGTCGTACGAATATGATGTACAGTTTCGTGTTTAATCTCACGAGGTAAACCGGCTGGGTGCGTTATAGCGGGAAATTCGGAGAGTAAGTTGAAATAATTAGATGTCAGGCTGACAGCTTTGACGTTGCTTTGTAACGAAATTTTCGAAATTCCCGGTGCACGAAAACCGGTAACAGCATCGATAATGGCTTTAGTTCGGCAATCAGGTAAGAGGTTATAGTGAGCCAAGAAATCCGATACATCTCCTCTCTCTTTATTTCTATATAGAACCCTTTTTTTTTAATTTCTTGTTGAAAAGAGTACTTTTAGACGATGCACTTTGCATTGAGATAACACAATAAATAAACTCCAGGTACGGGTTGAAACGATCCATTTTTTTAAGAAATTCATAAAAATCCGGTTTTCTTCGAGCGCGCCAAATTTTTCCTGCTTTAAAAATCACCAGTGGGCATTTTTCTAGTCAGTACTTATCTCAAAGAAAAGAAAGAGACCGCGGGCGAGTAAGAAACTCAATTATTTCAAACTGAATAAGTAGTTAACTGAATATACAGTACACAATACACAACACAATATGCAATGAATAATAAACTCAAATCAATGAACAATGTACAATAAACTCAATGAGTATAGATTTCAATTTTCCAATATTCCAAGCGGACGAAGTGTATGCGTGTATACAACTGGTCACTTAAACTGCTTGGTTGGTACTGATAAACGTTTATTCACATTTAACACATCGAAGCCGAATTCCAACATTCGATTAGGATGCGACGACGTATTTACATATATATTACATGCTCTATACACACTCTTACACAGATCTTACTTGCACGCTCCTTTTGCAAGGTTGTGGACGCAAGCTTGGAGCTCTTCGCCACCCTTGCATTCTTAAAAAACAGGACTTTTCTGTCTGGATTACCACTTTGGAGGTTAGTAAAAATTTTTTTCATCATCTCGTCGTCGTCGGCGAGACCTGCGCAGATCACCTACATATTGCCAAGGAAGGGGATCTATCTTCAAGGAACGAAAATTAGTGCTGTTTGTTTACTTTCTCTGTGCGCCTTTTCCCGTCTGCTGTTTTGTTGACAATTGACTATGTGATGAGAGTGCTTGTGTGGTGCGCGAGTTCCGATGTAAGAAAAGTGTGTAATGGTTGATCTAAATTGAAAATTCAACATCTCAACGATTTATCTTGTGTTTTGACTGTATTGTGACATTTCCTTGTGGCCAATGGTGTCGTGTGGGCGTTGCAAGAGGATAAGAGACATAAGCGGTAATCTAGATACTGTCTTCTGCCCTGCGTGTGGGAAGCTTTACCATCCTAGGTGCCTCGTACGCCTCATGGAAGACAAGCCACTTGTTTGCTGCTCTCGACTTGCCCAATTAACTGCGACGAAGGTGAACTCTTCAATATGGCAAGTGCAGCTAAGCTGAAGGCCCAATATGACGCCTTATTGCACATCATTCAGGAGAGATTTGACACGGTAGAAGCACTCTTCACGACCGCCAATAAAAAAATCGAAGAACATCAACCCGCTTTGGCTGCTGTGTCGTCTGAGGTTGGCCACATCAAGAAGATCATTACGGCGGAGCGTCCCAGCACCGAGCTCCACATACAGGGCGGGTCCCGCTCGGCGCTCCAGAGCACGCCTGAAGCCTTACAGGACTTCTTCGGATCGGCTGTGGACCTGCTCGGAATCCCTCAGGTTCTTGACGACATCCTCGAGTTTAGAGTCTTTGGCGACGACCCGTGGACCCCTGGTGCGGGTGACGCTGAGGTCCGCTCTATGAGCAGCTGCCGGGGCCCATGTATAAACTGTTTCAGGCTGCAAAGGCGCGTGGTAGAGAGCATAAGTACGCTGCTGTCTGGTGTGATGACGGGCGACTGTTCGCGCAAAAGGCGGCTAACGCGGAGCACATTGAGATAATCACCGAGGCCAACTTGGCCAATATTGCATGACTTCAAGCCGAGCATCGGCACTTGCAGTCCAGCGCAAGGGAGCTACACTCTCGAATTCGGGTGATGCAAGTCAACGCATACTCCCTGCGCAGGCAAATAGCTGTCATCAGGGACAAGATGCTCGCATTATAGGTCGATGTGCTGTTGGTCTGTGAGACCTGGTTCACGCTGAATGTCGACTCGCGAGCGGTGGAGGTACCTGGCTACCTACCATTTATTTCGCAACGACCGTGGCTTGCCCTCGACGAATCCCGATCAGGACTACATGTTTGGTGGTGGTGTTGCCTGTTACTTGCGCAGCGATCTGCCGGCCAGGATCATCTATAACCCTAAGATAACTTGTGTCGATGAAAACGAGGTCTTGGTGATCAAACTAAAGTTCAAAACTAAGGAATTACGTTTGTCGATCCAGATCTGACGGTACATCATTTTCATATCCGCGCAGAATGCTACACGATGCCGTCGCCATCTCAAGAGAATGAGCCAGATGTCCCGTTGGAGTTTGGGACCTCGATGGGTGACGTCGTTTAGACTAACTCCAGACGATGTCGGTCGTGATGCGTCGAAGACCACCCTTAGGCGGGGCCCGTGGTCACCATGTTGCCAGATCCCGTGGTGGGGGATGTAGTGGACTGGGCGATCCCTCAGTGTCCTCTCCTCGTGAGAAAGCCTGACCATGTGCCCTGAGTCTATGTAAGCCTGCATGAATTCACGATAGGCAGCTGCGAAGGTGGCATCTCGGGCCATGCGTCGATGGATATGGGCGAGGGACGCGCACGCCGAGCTCTCGCTGGACCCGAGCAATCGGCCGGCGTCCGGCTTCAAGGGCAGGCGGACCACGTACCGGCCTGAGCGATCTCGATGATGCTCCATGAAGAGCTGCTCACAGCGTTCGTCGGCAGGTGAGGGCCGATGCACGAGTGGAAGGTCCTCGACTTGCCAGAATTGCTGCAGCACTGCCAACAACTGTCGATGCCAAGGAGGCTCGGAACCATCAGCGGTCATGGCGAGGCACTGATGGGGCCGTTGATCGCCTGGACCACAGCTCCGTCCCCAGATCGTCCACCCAGCAACGGTGTTCTGCGCGATGAGACCGTCACGACGTTGCAGCCCGGTCATCATGAGGCGCTGTGTTACTCCAGCTCCAAGTAGCAAGTCCACAGGACCGGGATGGCCGAATCGAGGATCGGCTAGCTTCAATTGACTCCACATGGATGACTCGTGCGGGGCGACTCGGTGGCATGGCGTCGTGATTCCCAAGCGCTTCAGACACAGGGCTCTTATCTCGATCGGTGATGAATGGCCAGGCAGGTGAAGGTGTAGACGAGCAGTGCGCTTCGACCTGCTGGCGATGCCTCCACCTACGGCGGCTACGGCTGTCCGATCGTCCTCAGTGGGAGCCTTCAATCGGGCGACGATCCGATCAGAGATCAGGGTGACCTCTGAACAGGCATCCAGGAGCGTCCGGACGGGCAGGGGCCTGCTGTCGGGCGCGCTGATCATCAGTCTCGCGGTGGGCAGCACGGTTAGTCAGGACGACTCTGTAGACTGCTCGTCGCCGGTGCCAGACCCCCCAGGGGCAGCGTTCTCGAGTGTCGCAAGGGACGTTTGACGGTTCTTAGCAGGTGGCCCAGACTCGTGGCTCGAAGCGTTTCGCTTGCGTGATCCTTCATGAAGCAGGGTGTGATGAGTCGCTCCGCATGTCTGACATGTCGAACGCGATGGACACGCGCGGACTGCGTGACCTGGCCGCAAGCAGTTGAAGCACAGACGCCGTTGCATGACAAGCTCTCTCCGCTCGTCTGAATTCATGCTGGTGAAGCCGTCGCAGTGCCCGACATAATGTTCACCTCCGCAACGGACGCAGTCTTGGCGGCCCTGTCGAGTTGCGTAGGTGCGCGCAGGCCTGTGATCGCTCGATGAGGCAGACTGTCTCGTCGTCGTTGCCGCTCCTGAGGAGCACGCAACAGCCATGCGGCAGCGACTGCTCAGGAAGGTGTTGAGGTCGTCGAACGAAGCCAGGCGATCGCCTTTCCTGGCGGCAGGGTCAGCGCTGTTTTCCGCATCGCTTCTTTCCAGGTCAGCCTCCCAAGCTTGACGGGTAGCGAGGTCCATGCAGGACGCGGCGATAGAGATGAACCAGGCGTCCCACGTGTCGACTGGGCACTTCAGTGTTCGCAGTTGGTCGCGATGCCGGCTCAGGGTGTCGATGAGCTGTTGGAACGCCTTCGCTGAGGGCTCTCGGAGCGGTTTCAGGGAGCGCAACGCAAGCAGGTGCTCGTGTACCAAGAGTCGACGATTTTCGTAGCGGCTCTCCAGCAGTTTCCACGCGGTGTCATAATTGTCGCCAGTGAGCTGCAGCGAGTCAAGGGCCGAGCGGGCATCGCCTCGGACAAGTGTCTTCAGGTAGAAGAGGCGCTCCACGTTGCTCAGGTGTGAGCTCTGGTGGATGAGAGCCTTGAACAAGTCTCGGAACGACTCCCAATCTTCGCGCCGTCCAGAGAAGTCAGGGACGTTGATCTGCGGCAATCGCGAGTGCGATTGGGCGGAGGCTGGGGCTTCCGGGTGCGGCATGACACGCTCAGGTCGACGAGGCTCAGGCTGTAATCGACTCTGAACGTCGTAGAGGACGCCTGTTGCGTCGATGTACTGTCCTTGGACCAGGGCGTAGTTGGAGGCTCGATCGTAGCTCGGTTCGTCATTCTCCGGATCCATCAGCGCCAGGTGGTTGCTTAGAAAGTCTTCCCAGTAGCCTTGTAGCAGCTCCTGTCGGGCCTGAGGTCTCCCCAGTGTCCAATCATCGTGCCCGGTCGACTGAATGGTCCCACACAGCTCTGTGATCACGTTGATCAGCTCGATCTGGGTCGTCACTAGGCGATTACTGTCGCAAAAAGAAGAGAAAACATACGACTTATTAGTGGTAGACTCGACGCCGGATCGCAGCGGAGTACCATTCACTCTCATGCACTCCCTCACTCTCGATCAAGTACGTGGGCGGTTGTCACAATTGCCGCGGCTACAGGCGGATCGATGCTCGAAGCGAGCAGAAACTACGCACCAGCATCGCGAGATTCACGCAGTTGCACTCGAGCTGGCGGAACTCGGTTCGGCGCCAGCGAGCTGATGCACACAGTGATTGACGGCACACTCGATCGAATGATGATGCGAGCCCACGAGCCGAACCACGGTCGTCCTTGTCCGATTAAGCGAGGAACGACTGCCACGCAGGCTAGACAGGTCGTTGATCATGCGATTCGCGTCGCGTGGCCGGCCGGCTCGCCACGTCGCGGCATGGCAGTCGAACGAGCCCACACACATAAGCATCGCCACGCGTGCAGACACGCGCGTACGAGTGGCTCCCAGGCACCTACACACACACACACACACATAGGCGTCGCGTCGCCACACGTGCAGACCACGCGTGTACGAGTGGCTCACAGGCACGCACATACACACCACACACACACACACACGGGCATCGCCACGCATGCAGACCACACACACACGGGCGGCTCCCAGGCACGTGCACACACGCGTGTACGAGTGACTCACAGGCACGCACATACACACCACACACACACACACGGGCATCGCCACGCATGCAGACCACACACACACACGGGCATCGCCACGCATGCAGACCACACACACACGGGCGGCTCCCAGGCACGTGCACACACGCAACACACGTAGGCAGGCATAACCACGCATGCGGACCACACGCACGCACAAACACACACACACCGCACACATGCGAGCATCGCCACGTATGTCGACCACACACGCACGAGCGGCCCATACGCGCGCACACACACAGGCCACACACACGCACAACAGGCCCTCGTCGCAGGACAGGTGTGTACGAGTGAACACGCCCGCACGCGAGTCGCGAGCAAGATGGCGCGTAGCACTTTTTCTCTGCTCCTTGCGCGCTGCAATGCACGTGCGGTCTTCCACATCACTAACTTACCCTTGTGGCATCATCTTTCTTGTTATCCGGCTCAGAAGGACCAATGTTGAAAAACCGATAAGGCCGAGGGTTGGGATTGAACGCCGGCTGGCGTTGAATGACGACGCGGTCGATTTGTTGTAGAATAAATAATCTTCTTTATTGTTGGGCCGTTGCTCGGCAAATAATGGGCGTTACAACGACGGAGTAATTCTCTTGGTGACGCAGCACCAACAATCGAATACAACACCAACTTGGTGTAACAAAAGGAAAACACAAGAAAACTAGTCGATGATCGGTGCGGAGGACACGTCCGTCCTGCTCGGCGGCTCGGCGAAGACTGAGCAGTGGCGCCGACGCGAGACCGTCGTAGACTACTGTGCATCACCAACGCGCATCACACCTGCGGATGGCGCGGCGTTTTGAATCCTTCGATCCTTTTATTCTCAACACACGGGCACGACTACTTCTGCTTCGACTATTTTGTCGGATCACCTGCCGTGGTGCTTGAGCCACACTTGTTGCATACATTTGTAAATTTCAATAAATCGCTGTTTAATTGCCAACTTAATGCTCGCCTCTCCCTTCTGCATGCTCCCCTCGGCTTCAGTCAACGAAGACCACGGGAGCAGAGAAATCAGCCAAGGGCATCGTCTACGGAAGAGCCGGCGAAGAGGTTAGCTTATAAGTTATTTAGGTGGTCGGTCGCTTGGCCGTGTGCACGATTGCGTCATCGTGCTCGAGCGTGCATAGAGATTGTATGTGTGCATGTAAGTGTCACCACAGCGGCGGCAAGCTCAGTGTGTGTGTGTGTGTGTGTGGATCAAACGGCACACTGCCGTGTTTCATTGTTCAAATAACACGCAGGTGTACGGCGCGGCGTAGACGCGGTCTCGTAAGTTAGCCACGTGGCTACAGGTCGACCAGCAGAGCACGCGCGCGTCGGCCGAGCTCGTTCGACCACGCGTACGCAGCGACGGCTATTTTGGCCAAGCAGTAGAAGAAAGTCATGAACGTAACCTATTGCCGCGTAGCAAAGGTTCAGCCACGGAAGGCAAACAAGAACGCCACCAGCGCACCTGGTGGCCAATGTTGAAAGTTAAATAAAGTGACTAGATTTTGAAATTGAATATCGTGAGTCATAATTAATTCACCATCGTGTTGTAAATTCCCCAGATTCCTTCTTTTCGGAGAGTAGAGTAATTTTGCAGAATTATACGGATTTTCGCGGAGTTCGTCGCGAAACAAAATTATGCGATTTCCACGGCCAAAAATCGAAAGGTGAGTCATTGGGGCCAACAGCTCGGCCCAAACTCGGCGGAAGGCCCAGAACCTCTTCGGAGAGGTCAGCGTGAGTACAAGGGGTCCCAATAATAAAATTCTTGCCGACGGCATTTGAGCTGGGCCTTACTCGATAAAATTGATTTGCATCGTCGTAATTATTACCGAGCAGATGGTTGCCTACCTAGAGCATAATCAGTTGCTGTCAGCAAGGCAATCCGGCTTCAGAAGGCACCCAGACGGCGCTGTTGAGGGTCATCGAGGACGCTTGAAGAGCCGTCGAGATCGGGCATGTGACGATCATAATTCTATTCAATTTCAAGTGTGCGTTGGACACGCTTAACCATAGTGTGCACTGATGCACTGCGCTATGCTCATTCCTATACGACCGATCTCAGGCCGAGGCCGGCCGTGATGGCCCCGCCTCTGACTTTCTGCCTCTGACAACTGGGGTACCACAGGGATCTTCTCCAGCACCGATCTTCTTTACTGCCTTCATCGATTCGATCATCAGCGCCCTGTGGCTCGTCCTGCATGCTCTTTGCTGACGATCTGCAGATTTACCTGTCCGGCCCATCTGAGGACCTTGATCCCATCCTGCCAGGATGAATAGCGATGTTCAGTCTGTTGTCGAGTGGAGGGTGCTCTGCGGCCTGCTGCTTACCGTGCCAAAAACCCAAACCATGATCATTTCCTCTGATCAGCGACGAATGCGCTTGCCCGTACGGCCTGCGTGTGCCGATTTTTTTGAGCGGTGAAGTTGTGCCATACCAGAACAAGATCCGCAATTTTAGCCTCATAATTCGTCAGAATCTGTCTTGGGACAGCCAGATTAGTGCGGTGTCTTCTCGCGTCCACGGCGTACTACACCGGCTGCGCTCGCGCTCTCGCTTGCTGCCCACTGCAATCAGACGTCTTCTGGCCTCTGTGTTGGTGGTGCGGTTTGACAGACGAACTCGAGACCAAGATGCTCCGCCTGCCCAAAACTACCATTAGGTTCGTGTTTGGCCGCCGTGACGACCGAATGCTGCCTTATCAGCGGTCCCTTGGATGGTTCACCCCGTCTTCGAGACGAGGTTACTTCGGCCTCGTGAAGATGCATCGGATACTGCGCTCAGTCGTTCGGTACTCGGCCTTGGTTGACTTCACCAAGGTGGCATCAGTGATCTCTTGTATCACAACACTGCTCTTCGATTCTGGCAGGTCGACACGGACGTGATGTGGAGCATTCGACCCATGAAGCCGGAGAAACTCCTGTCTGCACCGAGGGCATTCGTGGGTATCGACGTGCTAGCGGCCACAATTTAAGCAGTATTTCCACAACGTGTGGGCGTGGCAGTCCCATGACTTGTTCGATCTCTCCCAGCACGTGAAGCAGGCGCCGTACGGCACGTCAAGGCCTGGAATATAGGGCACATCGTGCCTTCCGTTGAAGAGGCGGCCTCGGGCTCGGCGGACTTCTCAGCGTCCACTTGTATCTTCGCCTGCCAGCGGTCTTGCTCTTCGGTCATGCCTTGGGCGTAGGCCCTGATCCGCTAGTAGTGATCGGTCGTCCGGTAGTTTACGTGCTGATTAGCCCGTTGTTGAGCGGCTTTGCGGTCAGCTAGCTCTTGCCAACGGCGCTGCTCTGCCTTCCGGTTGTCGCGTTGACAGGCCAGCCACAGAGCAGTGGCGCTGTCCGTTCTCTCCACCAAGGCGGTGGCCAGCTTAGCCTCAGCCTTTGCGTCGGCGAGCAGTTGGTAGCGACGTCTCCGGCAGGCCGCCTTGGAGAAGTTGACGTTGTACAGCTGACGCAGGCTCGGTCGCAGGGCCTCGTAAATGCCCAGGCTTGCGTTGGGAGTTGGGTGGCAACTTCTCGTGGTCCAGCCGCTCGTCGGTTATCTGCTCGTCCTTCGTCGAATTCTGTGACGATGGCGGCGGTACGTGTTCGTACTCGCTCTCGTCCAGGAAGTCGATGCGGTCGTCACCTTCTTGGTCGGTCTCGGCGAGCAGCAGCAGGCTGCATGCGCCATTGTTCTCGTCAGACTGGACTTGGTCGCCGGCTGGTGGAGTAGAGCTGGTAGGCGAACCATTGGTGGTCGGTGGGTCGTCGAAGTAAATCGTTCGGTCGAGGTGTGATGACGATCCACCTCCTGTTTCCTCCAGCTCATCACTCTCAGGGTCGAGGCTCAGCACGTCATCGTCTTCACCCTGGTCACGTGGTGGCAGGCGCATAAGCCCTTGTCCCTTGGTGGAGCAACGGTCGGCTCGACGTCACGTTCCTCGTGAGCATCCAGCTCCTCTCTGTGGCATCGTCGTTCGGCTCTTCATTCACTCTAGAAACTGAAATACTATTAGCATAATGGCTATCTTGAGTTATACTAAGTCTGCATGCATATCTTTTGCTCCGGATCGAGTGTTATATACTCGCAGGTCGTTGACGTTGACCTTCGAGATGCGTTTATTGTTCAGCGTTTCGATCGTGTATACCGTTGGCGGTACCACAGATGTAATTTTCACCGCCAAGACCAAAGTACAATTTAACATGGGACCCCAAAATAGTTCTGAACTATTTTTCATCGTTACCAAAAAATGAGGAATTATCTCTCAAACAACAGGCGTTAAAGCTAATAACATTATTAGCTATGACCACAGGCAACAGGATGCAGATATTTTCAAAAATTAATGTGCAGAACGTAGAATATAAAAAATCAGGAATGGAAATAAAAATTCCAGGCCAGATCAAAACGTCAGCTCCAGGACGAGCTCAGCCAGTCCTTGTTTTGCCCTACTTTAAGAAAAATAAAAATATCTGTGCAGCATTAACTCTATGCTGCTATCTTAATTAAACTAAAAGTATTCGATTGGAAATACTTCAGCTTTTAATATCCATCAAACAACCATACCGAACCGTAACGTCACAGACGTGAGGACACTGGGTCGAAGAATCACTCCATAACAGTCACATTGACACTAATATTTTTAGTGCACACTCCACACGTCACGCATCGACATCAACAGCAAACCGAAACGGTGTCGATATTAACACTTTGCGCCAGACAGCAGGTCAGTCTAAAGATTCGGCAGTATTTGCAAAATTCTATAATTTAAAAATTAAAAATCAAAGAGATTCATTCGCCAAAGCTGTAATTAAATTGAAATAAAAATGTATTAAGCTGTAATAATAGTTTAAAAAATAAATACCACTTAATTTTTCTCTATCTACGTTTAATAATAAATATATCTATGAAAATTCGATTACAGCAGGCCCTCCGTATTCGCGGATTCAGTATACGCGAATTCTATATTCGCGGAATTTTCTGTTGATACCTTCACTCCGTATCCGCGGAAACAAAATTCGATATTCGTGGTGTTTACCTGATGTCAAACACAACTTTTTGGTTAACTTCTATCAATGATCCTATAATGTCGCGTAGTCTTCAATTTAAAAATAGTTGTGAAATAGCATTAAATCCTTATAAAGAGTTGCACACAGACATGGTTCGGTGAATAAAACAATCCCGCATTACGGAATATTTTGAAAAATGCCAATAAAATAAATACTTTCAATTATTCAATATTTTTGTTATTCGAAATTATTATTATTACATGTATTATTATTATTTTTCAATTATTCGCGGATTCCGTATTCACGGTGTTTTTTAGGAACCTAACTACTGCGAATGAGGAGGGCTTGCTGTATTTATTAACGTAACATCATTAATTTTTAATATCTACATGTTTGATCATAAAGAAAGAGGCGCGAAATACAATTAAACGATCAAACGAACTTACTTGTAAGAGAAGTTCTATCATAAGTGTATATGTGCCTCTTCCGAAATGATCAATCCCACCCTAATTCTCCCATTTTCAAATAAAACCCTATAAGTACTAAATTATGTTACGACGATACTTCGAATAAATGACGCAAGAAGAGTCGGTACACGGACAGCAGCGTGAGAACACCAACGTACGGCCGAAGGGCCTAACTTTTATTTTATACGTTACAATTGGGGTAACATCGGCAGGATACGGAGGTACTACATGTTTAATCATTTTGGAAGAGGCATTATACAATCACGATAGAACTTCACTTACAAGTAAGTTCGTTTAATCGCTTAATTATCAAGAGCATTTTCGATGAATTCGTGCACTTGCTCTCTCTCGAAAATGTCAGCCTTGTGGGGTACATATCCAATATGTTGTTTTTTCAAGAATACTTGGAGATTTCCAAAAGATTTTAGGTCAATGTTGTATTTGATAACGACCATTTTTCACAACATTGAGTATACCGACCAAAGCGTACTTGATTTCATTTTCTTCGACAATTGAAAAATAGGCCAAAAACATTTCCTCCGCGAAGGAAGAACTTTTTTTATCTTTCTGTCAAGCCAAGAAATCTTCGTATCTTTTCTCATACTTCTCCCTCGACTTGTCCGGTAAAGAATCCGAGATAGCTGCGTTTGCAGCATCCATAACACTCTGAGGGATAATGTTTTCAAATTCTTCGGCCGTATCAGACTCACGGTCGGACATTTTTTATTCATTAACTTATTTAAATAAATAAAAAACGGAGTAAACATACGAGCACGCTACTACGAACGTTTCTTTGCAACAGGCTAATCAAATCATAACCGTTTCGTCGTTGCAACAGGCTATTTCAAAACATCACGGTTAGGTTACGATCCTAGTAGCACAAAACGTTAAATAAACGTTAAAATAACGTTATTTATTCAACGTTATAACGTTTGTATTGAAAGTTGAAAAAACGTTATATCAATGTTGCATCAACGTTGAAAATGTCCACCCGTGAAAGAAAATAAACGTTGTTGTAACTTTGATACAACTATTTTTGACAGTCAGAATAATGAATAAAACATAATATTCCTCCAACTCTTCCGCATTTTCTCAGTTGGCGCGTACAAACTATTCTTAGTACAGGATAGTAGAATAAAAATCATTAAAATAATATTAGGCAAGCGTTACCAACCAGGTAAGTTATAATTAACAAAATATTAAATTTTATTGTTTAAACGAAGTTATACATTTTTTAAAATGTAACAGAGTGTGCTTAAGTAAGATTTCCAAAAAACAGAAATGTTTTCTTTAATTACAGATACGTGGTGGCTCCATCCACTTTACACGTAAATTATAATTAGTCGAGTTATCGGTGATCTGCACTTTAGCCTGGGTAAAATAAGATTTTCGTTTGTAGCCAAACGGTAATTGCTTTACGTAATCCAAGCAGACGCGAGAAAGGTGGGGGAGCGATGGTACGTCGTGGAGCGTACTCTCCACGAGAGTAAGTGCAAATGCTACTGACATACGGAGAAATTGGTCAAAATGCGCAATCGGCAGCGAGATTATATGCTGAAAAAAATCGAGATAGGTGACATCCAGGACCAAATGTATTTATATAGCTGGCGAATCGAGGAAACGAGGATGGAAATCTGATTCCAAGACTGCATCGTGGTTAAGGTCACGGCATTGTTGGGCGGCCGGATAACGATTCAGATGGACGTTGCGAGCTATTGGTAAGTTTTTATAGCCGTTTTTATATGTCATTTAAAATATTTTTTTCCGAGCCTACACAAACATTTATTTGAAAATTATTTAAAATGTTTCTTTTCTCGCTGTTTAGATTACGTTCTAAAAGACCCTGAGACAAGCATCAGCATTATATAATATTTTATACTACAATTATTATAATATAATATCTATTATTATATATCTTATAAGGCTTTTATAATTAGAGAGTTCTTGTTGAAGTTTTTTTAAATTTTGAACGTCGTTGATAAGCTTTGTGACATTTATATAAGAATGGCAATTGATGTCAACTGAGAAAACTTCAGCAATACATTGAGCTATATGTTTACATTCGGGTGGGTAATCTTTGTTTAAGCAATAAAAAATTTTGAACCAATAGTTAACAGCTTCTATTAAACTTTTTGTTGAGAATATATATCTTTGCGTATATGCATAAATAATATATATTATCCGGGATTTCTACGGGACCAACAATTGCCACGTAAAGTCGGGATGTATGAAGAGCATCTTTATTTCTAGTATCTTGAAGATTTGTGAGATCTCTGTCAGTGTAAAATGTCAAATGAAAAATGTTTTAATTCAAAATATTTTCACTTCGGCTCTTAGAATAAAGGAAGCCCCTACATGCTCTACAGTTGTACCCCAAGTTTTTGTGCTACCCTTTTTGGTTTTCAAGAGTGGTGATCCTAATAGTTTTGGTAATATGAGCGATGCCAGCTCATTCGTAAAACCTTAAAATTATAATATATGATACATAAATTTATTTCATTCAAGTGAACAAAAAAAGTAATACATATTTTTTTCATGATTATTTTTATCGTCAAGTTTCTTATCTTCGATATTCAATTTGCCCTTTTCTTTAGCTACAGCCACAATATGAGGAGCCAATTCAGGCCAGTTAGTCATGAAATTATTAAATTCCTTAGGAAAAAGTCTGTCAAAATGTTTGGCAAACTGAAAAAAAGATGTATTAAAACTAAAATCATTACAGTGAGTAGTTTATAAATGTATATGAAAATTACTAGCTGATGGGATAAAGGTGCTGATAAACATTTATAGATGAGAAAATAATTATTAATGTCAATATATTTTTCTCTCCATGAAAACGATCGACACCATTTCTCTATAACCATATCAAACGGTTCGCTATTCATGCGAAGCCAATCATCAGTGTCTTTTTCAAATATTACATTACCTATTTTGAATCAAATAGTACTTTACGATACTAGTGGCGTAAGTGACACTTTTTGGCACGGCGTAGTTTGAGCCTGAGTGCAGCGAGAGTCCTAATAGCTGGGCCGAAAAGTGTTCCCAATGTCACGAGTATCGTACAATTTATGCCCCCTTTTCCGATGCATAAGTCGCACTTTCTAGTAACGCGAAGTGAGGTTAGCGCACGAGCGTATGCGAGTGTGATGCGAACGCCGCGGTGCCAGAATGAGCGACTTATGCCACGCAGTGTTATAAATGAATATTTTCATCAATGATATATGAAATTTTAATGTGTTGAATATATAAGAATTAATCCAAACCATCTGCTACATTTACAGGTTCATCTTCGTCATCGTCACTTCTTAATCCTAATTTTTTATAATAACGTCGCCTATTTTGATATTTGTCAAATAAAATGCCCGTTTTAAAGTTGTTGCCTTTTTGCTTCTTTTGAAAAGCCAATATCTCTAGAACTTCGGCTGGTTCTGATTCAGATGCAAAGAATGACCCAATCTCTTTTGAATACTTGATTAAAGTTTCATCGTTTATTCTGTAAATGATAAAATTAATAAAAGAGAGTTGAAAAAAATTTCTTCTGTTAGAAAAATTTAAACTACAATTAATTTAAAAGTTTACTGATAACCTCCAGAATAAGAAAACTCATACATTATAATTAGGTCTGCTAATAAATGCCAATCTAATTTTTTAGATTTATTAGAGATTGCTAAGACAGTTTTTCCAAGCAAGCAACAATTTAGTAATTGTGATAAATTTTTTTTTGAAGGAGCTAGGTAGGAAAAATAAATGTTAGTTTTTACCATAAGAAAAAATATTAAAAGAAAATTTAAAATGCCATACAAATAGCAAATGGAAATTCTCCATCATACACACAAGGCGTACTTGATGTTGCAATGGAATTTATTCTTGAAAATGAGTTCTCTTCTACTGTATTCTGAGATATTATGGAGTTACTTGTTGAGGTAATAACAGTAATATTTAAGAGATCTAAGGGTGCAGGCGGGTTCATTGAAGCAGGATCATCTTTACTTCTCCAAGCATCATATGCTTTTTGGAATCGTTTTTTAAATCCACATTCATACTTTTCAAATAAATTGTCCAAAAAGTCTTCATCAAGATCAATAAAAACACTTGTATCAGTGCCAGCTTTTGTAATTATAATTTAAAAATTTATAATTTACTATACAATACAACTAGAAAGGTCAAAATTTTATCTGGCAAAGAAATAAAAAATTTGAAAAAATGTTCAGTTCAATATCACTACATATTGAGTATACATGTAATATTACATAGATAAACATATTCATATTAAATATATTTATGTACATGAAAATGTATTTAAACTTGAAAGAGATTATATATTATGTTTATGCATATTTACATTTATAAAAATTATTCAACGTTTGAAAAACTTTCAATTCATTAACATATTCACAAATACCAATTACTTAAAACAAAATGTACTTTATGAAGGAAACTTTATCTCTAAAAACTTATGTTTTTGGACACAAATAAATACATAAACGACACATAGTTAAATCTCATGGTTGATGAAATGTTATGTACTAAATTTAGTTTTAACACTTTTCAAGTAAATGAACAACTCTAATATATAAATAAACTCATACACATAAAAGTACATAACCTTTCATCTTCCATATAATTATTAATAATTAATAGAAAGATGTTTACTTACTATCGAATTTCTCATACAGTATTTCCAACTTATGAGATAACGGGAATTCCCTCACAAATTCATCCATTGAAATCAAATTGAACTTAATCTTGAACTGAGCAAAAACTTGACTTGAGCGAAAACGAAAGAAACTGCCGCGGATTTTCAGAACGGGAGAGCGGTGTTAACCGTTACAAAATAAATAGTAAAATTTACTACGTCGCCGGTAACGTTTACTACGGTGGCGCTAGTAAACTCTATCGGTAAAAATTGGTAACTGCTACCCGATATTTCTCTCAGTGTACTTGAAAGTGAGAATTGATTTAGTTAAATTAAAAAAAGAGAGAATTAATTAAAAATTTGACACAGGTTCTTTTGATACGCTTTTGTACTGAAGTGTGCTCATGAAAACTAAATAAATATTTTTCTAACGGACTACTCTCTTAAGTATTTATATTTGCTCGATTTTCTTTTTAATACATGAATGAAAATTCTATAAAATTAACATTACCTGTTCATACGAAGGAAACAAGTTGTGTCCAGATTTTAATGACATAGATCTAATTGAATTGTACGCTTCCTTTGTAAGATTGCTATTAACTATTAAGGACAAAGCTTCTTCAACGAGAAGTGGCCTCCCGTTATTATTCTCGTCCCTTTCATGAATTTGTTCTAAATTATTAGGCATAGATTTCACAATTTCTACTCCACGAGAATCGTTTTGATGTTTAAATATTTTTGTTAACACATCAACAGCTTGTTCGAGACTCATATTATTACTTAGAGCTAATGTCTTTCTTTTCTTAGTAGATTTGGAACCATTATCATATGTAACTGAAGGTCGACCAACTATATAGAACTAGCGAATTACCTCGCTCGCTCGGTATAGTCAGGGTTTTGTAAGAGTGTTTATGAAAGCAAGAAATATAAAATAAGTTTCCACAAGGTATATACCTTGTACAATGTACATACCTTGTAAATACAAGGTATTTATTATGAACCTTGTAAATACAAGGTATTTATTATATACCTTGTAAATACAAGGTATTTATTATATACCTTGTATTTACAATTTGAGTGGGAATTATAATTTCTAATACTTAAAAAGAATTAAATGATAATACATGAAAAATAATGTTTGAAAATTAAATATATTTTATCATATAAATCTTTTTGCAATTATCATCACATTTTCATAAACTAATTGTCAATTGCGAGTATATGTATAACAGAACACACGTCGAAAAAATAAAAAAAAAATACAGAAAAGCGTATCGCAACAAATTCATTCACATATATGGTAATAACCGGATAAATACTTTATAAGTACTAGAAAAGAAATACTTTATAAGTAATTGAAAAATCTGTAAGCAAAGATCCTCATATTAATAATAAACAATTATCTGCTAAAAGAGCAGTCGAGAAAAAATTGAAAAAAAAATGAAAAAAATTGTATTGAAAATATCAAAAACATAAGTTAATGTAAGTTACATTAATTAAATACATTACATACGTTTAACATTACGTACGGTTAACAATTTTCGGAGAACATTTAACAATTAATACTTTATAACAACAGTTATTAGTACAGCTTTGAATTAATCGGCGGTGATCTCAAATGTTGTTGAAGCATGTACTGTTATGCTGGCGATATCATGGTAATGATGAACAGTGCCATTTGTGATTGTAATAGTATCGTTGCATTTAATATCTCTAATTTGAGTGTTCCACAAGGTTAAATCTGTAAATAAAAGAGAAAAATACTGTTTCGTCGAGAATTTCGCATTTACATGTGAAATCTCGTAATTTAAAAATGTGGATGAATGAAAAACAAAACACACAGAATTAAGAGGAAAAGTATGTAAAAAACCTCTGTTTATTTAAACTGAATCAAAATTTGGATGGTTGTGTATCTGCACGCTATATTCGTTGCGAATGAATATGTTACACGCCGTGCGCTGTGCGAATTGTAAGTGCAGCTCAGAGCCGCCGAACGACAGCGCCTGTTGGTGCTGGGAATCACGCATACACTGTACAACTGCGAAGTAGAGGGGAATGTGCGTGAATCATTGTGTTGATCTAAACCATGAGCGAACTGGGCATCGTACGTATGCTACACTAAACGCGAGCCGGCCGGCATATCGTATTTCTGAGAATTGAAGTTACTTCGCGCGCGCGCTCGCCAGTTTGCGATTGTCTCATGTTTGGCAGTTGTACATGTGTATGCGCGTTCGGTGAGGACTGAACAAATACTGCGTTAAGAACGTTTATATAGTTTTATTATTAATTTAATGATTAGACGAATACTGTACTAACCACATTATTAGTAGAATCATCAAGTTTGAATGTCAGAAATTTTGATGACTTGAAGGTTTTTGTTTCGCTAATCGATTTCATTCTTCCCTTTATATCTAAAAGTAATCAAACGGATATAAAAAATTAGGTATATATATAAGGTAATTCGTTAATATGAATATGCTTACTGCAAGCAGCTCTTGCACCGAGATGATTTATCTCGTCTACTGTCTGGTAAATTATTCTCATTTGTGGAAAATCGGGATTTGCTTCCGTGACATCTTCTATGTCTGTGTTACGGGTGAAGATCATTTCAATATCCGATCCAGTAGCATTATATCTTGAGTGAGCTGTTGTTGTCAAAAAAGATTTTACTCATATAACAGAATTTACCTGAAACAAAATGAAAAGTGTTTTATAGAGAATGAAGAAGAAAGATGACATACGAAAACGTAAAACATGAATTTTAGTCTGTAGCAGAGTGATAGTTGATAACGAAAAGTTATTAGAATCCATGCTCAATGATGTGTTATAATCTCGTATAAAGCTTATTGATAATGTTAATAGTAATAAAATAATATATCTTATTACTATATAGTAGAGAGGATGTGGTTCGCTTGCTCCCCAAAATTTCCACCTGCTCCCCCACAATTTTTTCAAAAATGTGAAATTCACGTGATTTTTACATGATTTTCGGTGTTTTTCCCCGTATAAATTATTACTGCTCCCCAAAAATTCCACTGCTCCCCACTGCTCCCCCACTGCTCCCCCACTGCTCCTCCACTGCTCCTCCACCGTAAATCCACCGGATATGTGACAGGTATTTT